>NC_091985.1:59633352-59967944 GCF_044704955.1 Pristiophorus japonicus
TAAGCTGCAGATCTCCTTTAATTAGCTGGCATATCTCACTGATGACCTCTTTTCGGAAGCGCAGCCTCCTGATGCACACGTTATGAGACAAGTCCAGGTATGATCGCTTATCCCTGTAAATGCGAGGATGTAAGGTCTCCTCCTCCTCAGCAGTCTGCCACCTCTTTGATTGGGCACATAATGCTCTTCAATGAACCTTCTCCCATCTCTATTCTGCAGCATGTGTGTAGTCATCAATACTGGCTGAGAAATTACAGGTCCCATTACTATAAATGCCCTAATATATCTTCAAAATTATTAAATTGTTCTCTACAAATGAAATATAAACTCAAAATTCACCACAATGTGATTAAATGATTGTCAACTGCCCTTAAAATCACTCACGAATTACTTCAATGCTACCATCAACTTGAAGCAACCTTTTATTAAAAGTCTTCCGATTTACAAAATGGCATCCATATTGCTGGGTTAAGGTTAGGTGAGTGCAGCTTTTGTTGACCGTCTTTTTGGGTGAGTGATCATTTGGGCGGTGTATGAGCAAGATGCCGAAAGTAACCCTCGTCAATAATCTGGGCGGTATTTGGGTGGAGCGCAACGTCGGAGAGGCCTACAAAAGGCCAGCATCGAGTTGGGAGGCCCAGCAGGGAGTCAGGAGGCAGAGCGCGATGTCGGAGAGGCCTACAAGAGGCCTGGCGTCGATTCGGGAGGCCCAGCAGGGAGTCGGGAGGCGGAGCGCGATGTCGGAGAGGCCTACAAGAGGCCAGCGTCGAGTCGGGAGGCTAGCAGGGAGTCGGGAGGCGGAGCGTGACATCGGAGAGGCCTACAAGAGGCCAGCGTCGAGTCGGGAGGCTAGGAGGGAGTCGGGAGGCGTAGCGCGACGTCGGAGAGGCCGACAAGGGGCCAGCGTCGAGTCGGGAGGCTAGCAGGGAGTCGGGAAGCGGAGCGTGACGTCGGAGAGGCCTACAACAGGCCAGCGTCGAGTCGGGAGGCTAGCAGGGAGTCGGGAGGCGGAGCGCGACGTCGGAGAGGCCTACAAGAGGCCCAGCGTCGATTCGGGAGGCCCAGCAAGGAGTCGGGAGGCGGAGCGCGACGTCGGAGAGGCCTACAAGAGGCCCAGCGTCGATTCGGGAGGCTAGCAGGGAGTCGGGAGGCGGAGCGCGACGTCGGAGAGGCCTACAAGAGGCCTAGCGTCGATTCGAGAGGCCCAGCAGGGAGTCGGGAGGCGGAGCGCGACGTCGGAGAGGCCGACAAGAGGCCCAGCGTCGATTCGGGAGGCCCAGCAGGGAGTCGGGAGGCTAGCTGGTGCAAAAGGGAGGCTAAAAAGAAGTGGAAATAAATCGAAAGGTGACGTCACATCCAAGGGGGTAAGTGATTGGTAAGTAGTTTTTGTTGTGTATCTGTAAAGCATGCACTCCCATGTTCCGCCACCAGGGAACGCATACTCTGAAGTCCCAAGGGATCCCAGCATCCCTTGGGAACACTGTATATAAGCCGGCCCTTAAGGCCTGTTCCATACTCTGGAGTGTCTCAATAAAGACTGATGTCACTGTTACTTTAACCTCCCTGTGTGCAGTCTCATCTGTGTTCGTAACACAATAGTTTTTCTTTTTATTTTCTTTATCAGTAAGTACCCTTTTGCATTGTTGTTGCCAATTTAACTTTATCTAAGGGTTAAGTCATGGTAGGAGAGATCGGACACACGATGTTCCTCCTGTACTATGTGGGAAGTCAGGGACGTTTCCGGTGTCCCTGACAATTATGTGTGCGGAAAGTGCATCCGGCTGCAGCTCCTGATGGACCGCATTGCGGCACTGGAGCTGCGGGTGGGTTTACTCTGGAGCTGCACGATGCTGAGAATGACGTGAATAGCACGTTTAGTGAGTTGGTCTTGCCGCAGGTAAAGGGTACACAGCCAGATAGGGAAAGGGTGACCAACAGGAAGAGCAGTGCAAGGAAACTAGTGCAGGGGTCCCGTGCGGTCATCCCCCTGCAAAACAGATACACCGCTTTGGGTACTGTTAAGGGGGATGACTCATCAGGGGAGGGCAACAGCAGCCAAGTTCATGGCACCATGGGTGGTTCTGCTGCACAGGAGGGCAGGAAATAGAGTGGGAGAGCGATAGTGATCGGGGGTTCAATTGTAAGGGGAATAGATCGAAGTTTTTGCGGTCGCAACCGAGACTCCAGGATGGTATATTGCCTCCCTGGTGCAAGGGTCAAGGATGTCTCGGAGTGGGTGCAGGGCATTCTGAAAAGGGAGGGTGAACAGCCAGTTGTCGTAGTGCATATAGGTACCGATGATATCGGTAAAAAATGGGATGAGATCCTTCAAGACGAATTTAGGGAGCTAGGAGCTAAATTAAAAAGTAGGACCTCAAAAGTAGTAATCTTAGGATTGCTACCAGTGCCATGTGCTAGTCAGAGTAGGAATCACAGGATTGCTCAGATGAATACGTGGCTTGAGGAGTGGTGCAGAAGGGAGGGATTCAAATTCCTGGGATATTGGAACCGGTTCTGGGGGAGGTGGGACCAGTACGGATGGTCTGCACCTGGGCAGGACCGGAACCAATGTCCTTGGATGAGTGTTTGCTAGTGTTGTTGGGAAGGAGTTAAACTAATATGGCAGGGGGATGGGAACCTATACAGGGAGACAGATGGAAGTAAAATGGAGGGCAGAAGCAAAAGATAGAAAGAAGAAAAGTAAAAGTGGAGGGCAGAGAAACCTAAGGCAAAAAGCAAAAAGGGTCACATTACAGCAAAATTCTAAAGGGGCAAAGTGTGTTGGAAAGATAAGCCTGAAGGCACTGTGCCTCAATGCGAGGAGTATTCGGAATAAGGTGGACGAATTAACTGCGCAGATAGCAGTTAATGGAAAGGATGCAATTGGCATCACGGAGACATGGCTCCAGGGTGACCAAGGCTGGGAGCTCAACATCCAGGGGTATTCAACATTTAGGAAGGATAGACAGAAAGGAAAAGGAAGTAGGGTGGCATTGCTGGTTAAAGAGGAAATTAATGCAATAGTAAGGAGGGACATTAGCTTGGATGATGTGGAATCGGTATGAGTGGAGCTACGGAATACCAAGCAGCAGAAAACACAGGTGGGAGTTGTGTACAGACCACCAAACAGTAGTAGTAAGGTTGGGGACAGTATCAAACAAGAAATTAGGGATGCATGCAATAAAGGTACAGCAGTTATCATGGGTGACTTTAATCGACATATTGATTGGGCTAACCAAACTGGTTGCAATGCGGTGGAGGACTATTTCCTAGAGTGTATTAGGGATGGTTTTCTAGACCAATATTTCGAGGAACAAACTAGGGAACTAGCTATCCTAGACTGGGTGATGTGTAATGAGAAGGGACTAATTAGCAATCTTGTTGTGCGAGGCCCCTTGGGGAAGAGTGACCATAACATGGTAGAATTCTTTAATAAGATGGAGAGTAACACAGTTAATTCAGAAACTAGGGTCCTGAACTTAAGGAAAGGTAACTTTGATGGTTTGAGGCATGAATTGGCTAGAATAGACTGGCAAATGATACTTAAAGGGTTGACGGTGGATAGGCAATGACAAATATTTAAAGATCACATGGATGAACTTCAGCAATTGTACATCACTGTCTGGAGTAAACATAAAACGGGGAAGGTGGCTCAACCGTGGCTAGCAAGGGAAATTAAGGATAGTGTTAAAACCAAGGAAGAGGCATGTAAATTGGCTAGAAAAAGCAACAAACCTGAGGACTGGGAGAAATTTAGAACTCAGCAGAGGAGGACTAAGGGTTTAATTAAGAGGGGGAAAATAGAGTATGAGAAGAAGCTTGCCAGGAACATAAAAACTGACTGCAAAAGCTTCTATAGATATGTGAAGAGAAAAAGAGTCATGAAGACAAACATAGGTCCCGTACAGTCGGATTCAGGTGAATTTATAATGGGGAGCAAAGAAATGGCAGACTAATTGAACAAATACTTTGGTTCTGTCTTCATGAAGGAAGACACAAATAACCTTCCGGAAGTACTAGGGGACCGAGAGTCTAGTGAGAAGGAGGAACTGAAGGATATCCTTATTAGGTGGGAAATTGTGTTAGGGAAATTGATGGGATTGAAGGTCAGTAAATCACCGGGGCCTGATAGTCTGCATCCCAGAGTACTTAAGGAAGTGGCCCTAGAAATAGTGGATGTATTGATGATCATTTTCCAACAGTCTATCGACTCTGGATCAGTTCCTATGGACTGGAGGGTAGCTAATGTAACACCACTTTTTAAAAAGGGAGGGAGAGAGAAAGCGGCAAAGTATAGACGGATTAGCCTGACATCAGTCGTGGGGAAAATGTTGGAATCAATTATTAAAGATAAAATAGCAGCGCATTTGGAAAGCAGTGACAGGATCGGTCCAGGTCAGCATGGATTTATGAAAGGGAAATCATGCTTGGCAAATCTTCTGGAATTTTTTGAGGATGTAACTAGTAGAATGCACAAGGGAGAACCAGTGGATGCGGTGTATTTGGACTTTCAAAATGCTTTTGACAAGGTCCCACACAAGAGATCGGTGTGCAAAATCAAAGCACATGGTATTGGGGGTAATATACT
Organism: Pristiophorus japonicus; assembly: GCF_044704955.1. NCBI lineage: Eukaryota > Metazoa > Chordata > Chondrichthyes > Pristiophoridae > Pristiophorus > Pristiophorus japonicus. The sequence goes on from NC_091985.1 coordinate 59,637,941, forward strand.
GACGTGGATAGAGAATTGGTTGGCAGACATGAAGCAGAGAGTCGGGATAAACGGGTCCTTTTCAGAATGGCAGGCAGTGACTAGTGGAGTGCCGCAGGGCTCAGTGCTGGGACCCCAGCTCTTTACAATATACATCAATTATTTGGATGAAGGAATTGAGTATAATATCTCCAAGTTTGTAGATGACACTAAACTGGGTGGCGCTGTGAGCTGTGAGGGGGATGCTAAGAAACTGCAGGTTTAGGTGAGTGGGCAAATACATGGCAGATGCAGTATAATGTGGATAAATGTGAGGTTATCCACTTCGGGGGCAAAACGCGAAGATAGAATATTATCTGAATGGCGGCAGATTTGGAAAAGGGGAGGTGCAATGAGACCTGGGTGTCATGGTTCATCAGTCATTGAAAGTTGGCATGCAGGTACAGCAGGCAATGAAGAAGGCAAATGGTATATTGGCCTTCATAGCTAGGAGATTTGAGTATAGGAGCAGCGAGGTCTTACTGCAGTTGTACAGGGCCTTGGTGAGGCCTCACCTGGAAAATTATGTTCAGTTTTGGTCTCCTAATCTGAGGAAGGACGTTCTTGCCATTGAGGGAGTGCAGCGAAGGTTCACCAAATTTATTCCAGGGATGGCAAGACTGACATATGAGGGTAGACAGGATCAACTGGGCCTTTATACACTGGAGTTTAGAAGGATGAGAGGGGAGCTCATAGAAACGTATAAGATTCTGACGGGACTGGACAGGTTAGATGCGGGTAGAATGTTCCCGATGTTGGGGAAGTCCCGAACCAGGGGACACAGTCTTAGGATAAGGGGTAGGCCATTTAGGACTGAGATGAGGAGAAACTTCTTCACTCAGAGAGTTGTTAACCTGTGGAATTCCCTGCCGCAGAGAGTTGTTGATGGCAGTTCATTGGATATATTCAAGAGGGAGTTAGGTGTGGCCCTTACGGCTAAAGTGATCAAGGGGTATGGCGAGAGAGCAGGAAAGGGGTACTGAGGGAATGATCAACCATGATCTTATTGAATGGTGGTGCAGGCTCGAATGGCCCAATGGCCTAATTCTGCACCTATTTTCTATGTTTCTATGTTAGTTTCCATTATAAGCAGTCTTCTGGGTGGTGCATGAGTGATGATATGAGATTTTATTAAAAAAATATGGGCGGGCAGTTCAGCTCATTCTCAGCAGTAATTGTATGCCGAATGTTCCGTCGGCGATAAATGGGTGATAATCACGCTTTTTTTCTTCGTTCCTGGGATGCGGGTGTCGCTGGCAAGACCAGCATTTATTGCCCATCCCTAATAGCTCTTGAGAAGTGGTGGTGAGCCGCCTTCTTGAACTGCGGCAGTCCTTGTGGTGAAGGTAAGCCCACAATGCTTTTATGGAGGGAGTTCCAGGATTTTGGCCCAGCATCGATTAAAGAACAATGATATATTTCCAAGTCAGGATGCTGTGTAACTTGGAAGGGATGTTGGAGGTGATGGTGTTCCCATGTACCTGCTGCCCTTGTCCTTCTAGGTGGTAGAGGAATCAAGGGATATGGAGAGTGGGTGGGAACGTGGAGTTGAGGTCGATGATCAGCCATGATCAGTCTGAGCAGCCCCTGGCCTGCGAGCACCATCAGAGTAGGCCAGGGAGCGGAAGGAGCAGCGTGACAGCCTGGCCCAGCAGCCTGCACGGCCCCCGGCCTGCGAGCACCATCGGAGCAGGCCAGGGAGCAGAAGGAACAGGGTGATGGCATACCACTCCAGGGAGCAACACGTGCTGCAAAAGGAGAGCAACGGCAGTGAAGAGTGACGTCATCAAGGTCGAGGTCGGTAATTGGAGTGTGGGCAGGTACAGCAGGAGTGGAGAAGTTGGGGCGAAGGAGCAGCGAGAAATTATAGAGGGATGTGATCGGGGCCCAGGAGAGGCGTGAGTTCAAGGCCCAGAAGAGTCGAGGGCCCAGGGGGCAGCATGGCCCAGCCCACACTGCGAAATGTGTGCGCACTAGGTCCGTGCAGCAGAGCTGGTCTCCAGTCATCTTGGTTAATCCTTGCTACTGGACCAAGACCTAGCTCTGTCAAGCCTGTGTGGTGACTGGTGTGCAACGGTCACCACACGTTTAAAAAATCCACGCACAGGCATCTTCCACCCTTCAAGATTTAGTTCGGATCTGGAATTTTAGATCCATCATTGAAACACCTGTGAACTTTTTGACGTGGAAGCAAGTCATCCTCGGTTCGAGGGACTGCCTATGATGATGATGAGGTGGTAGAGGTGACGGATTTGGTCGATGCTGGTGAAGAAGCCTTGGCGAGTTGCTGTCGTGCATTTTGCAGATGCGCCAGTTTAAGGTGATGGATGGGGTGCCAATCAAGCGGACTACTTTGTCCTGGATGGTGTTGAGCTTCTTGAGTGTTGTTGGAGCTGCATTCATCCAGGCATTTGGAGAGTATTCCTGACTTGTGCCTTGTAGTTTATAGAAAGGCTTTGGGGAGTCAGGAGGTGAGACACTCGCCATAAAATACCCAGCGTTCGACCGGCTTGTAGCCACAGTATTTATGTGGCTGGTCCAGTTAAGTTTCTGGTCAATGGTGACCCCCAGGATGTTGATGGTGGAGGATTCTTCGATGGTAATGCTGTTGAATGTGGTTAGACTCTTGCTTGTTTGAATGTTACTTGCCACTTATCAGCCCAAACCTGAATGTCGTCCAGGTCTTGCTGCATGCGGGCATTCCATTCACAACTCCTCATTATCTGAGGAGTTGTGAATGGAACTGAAAGCTGTGCAATCATCAGCGAACATCCCCATTTTTGACTTTATGATGGAGGGAAGGTCATTGATGAAGCAGCTGAAGATGGTTGGGTCTAGGACACTGCCCAGAGGAACTCCTGCAGCGATGTTCTGGGGCTGAGATGCTAGACCTCCAACAACTACAACCATTTTCCTTTGTACTAGGTATGACTCATGCTAGTGGAGAGTTTCCCCCCGATTCCCATTGAATTTAGTTTTACAAGGGCTCCTTGATGCCACACTCGGTCAACTGCTGCCTTGATGTCATAGAAACATAGATACATAGAAAATAGGTGCAGGAGTAGGCCATTTGGCCCTTCGAGCCTGCACCGCCATTCAATAAGAACTTGGTTGACCATTCTCTCAGTACCCCTTTCCTGCTTTCTCTCCATACCCTTGAACCTCTTAGCCCTAAGGGCCATATCTAACTCCCTCTTGAATATATCCAATGAACTGGCATCAACAACTCTCTGCGGCAGGGAATTCCACAGATTAGCAATTCTCTGAGTGAAGAAGTTTCTCCTCATCTCAGTCCTAAATGGCCTACCCCTTATCCTAAGACTATGTCCCGTGGTTCTGGACTTCCCCAACATCGGGAACATTCTTCCCACATCTAACCTGTCCAGTCCCATCAGACTCTTATATGTTTCTATGAGATCCCCTCTGATCCTTCTAAACTCCAGTGAATAAAGGCCTAGTTGATCCAGTCTCTCCTCATATGACAGTCCAGCCATCCCTGGAATCAGTCTGGTTAACCTTCGCTGCACTCCCTCAATAGCAAGAACGTCCTTCCTCAGATTAGGAGACCAAAACTGAACACAATATTCCAGGTGAGGCCTCACTAAGGCCCTGTACAAATGCAGTAAGACTTCCCTGCTCCTATACTCAAATCCCCTAGCTATGAAGGCCAACATACCATTTGACTTTTTCACCGCCTGCTGTAACTGCATGCCAACCTTCAATGACTGATGAACCATGACACCCAGGTCTCATTGCACCTCCCCTTTTCCTAATCTTCCGCCATTCAGATAATATTTTGCCTTCGTGTTTTGCCCCCAAAATGGATTTATCCACATTATACTGCATCTACCACGCATTTTCCCACTCACCTAACCTGTCCAAGTCACCCTGCAGCCTCTTAGCGTCCCCCTCACAGCTCACACCGCCACCCAGTTTAGTGTCATCTGCAAACTTGGAGATATTGCACTCAATTCCTTTATCTAAATCATTAATGTATATTGTAAAGAGCTGGGTTCCCAGCACTGAGGTCTGCAGCACTCCACTAGTCACTGCCTGCCTGTGTGAAAAGGACGTGTTTATCCCGACTCTCTGCTTCCTGTCTGCTAACCAGTTCTCTATCCATGTCAGTACATTACCCCCAATATCACGCGCTTTGATTTTGCACACCAATCTCTTCTTTTGAAAGACTTTTGAAAGACCAAATATACCATATCCACTGGTTCTCCCTTGTCTACTCTACTAGTTACATCCTCAAAAAATTCCAGAAGATTCGTCAAGCATGATTTCCCTTTCATAAATCCATGCTGACTTGGACCGATCCCATCACTGCTCTCCAAATGCGCTTCTATTTCATCCTTAATGATTGATTCCATCATTTTCCCCAGTACTGATGTCCGGCTAACCGGTCTATAATTACTCACTTTCTCTCTCCCTCCTTTTTTAAAAAGTGGTGTTACATTAGCTACCCTCCAGTCCATAGGAACTGATCCAGAGTTAATAGACTGTTGGAAAATGATCACCAATGCATCCACTATTTCTAGGGCCACTTCCTTAAGTACTCTGGGATGCAGACTATCAGGCCCCAGGGATTTATCGGCCTTCAATCCCATCAATTTCTCTAACACAATTTCCCGCCTAATAAGGATATCCTTCAGTTCCTCCTTCTCACTAGACCCACTGTCCCCAGTACATTCGGAAGATTATTTGTGTCTTCCTTCGTGAAGACAGAACCGAAGTATTTGTTCAATTGGTCTGCCATTTCTTTGTTCCCCATTATAAATTCACCTGAATCTGACTGCAAGGGACCTACATTTGTCTTCACTAATCTTTTTCTCTTCACATATCTATAGAAGCTTTTGCAGTCAGTTTTTATGTTCCCGGCAAGCTTCTTCTCATACTCTATTTCCCCCCTCTTAATTAAACCCCTAGTCCTCCTCTGTTGAATTCTAAATTTCTCCCAGTCCTCAGGTTTGTTGCTTTTTCTAGCCAATTTACATGCCTCTTCCTTGGTTTTAACATTATCCTTAATTTCCCTTGCTAGCCACGGTTGAGCCACCTTCCCCGTTTTATGTTTACTCCAGACAGGGATGTACAATTGCTGAAGTTCATCCATGTGATCTTTAAATGTTTGCCATTGCTTATCCATCATCAACCATTTAAGTAAGCTTTGCCAGTCTATTCTAGCCAATTCATGCCTCATACCATTGAAGTAACCTTTCCTTAAGTTCAGTACCCTAGTTTCCAAATTAACTGTGTCACTCTCCAACTTAGTAAAGAATTCTACCATATTATGGTCACTCTTCCCCAAGGGGCCTCGCACAACAAGTTTGCTAATTAGTCCCTTCTCATTACACATCACCCAGTCTAGGATGGCCAGCTCTCTAGTTGGTTCCTCAACATATTGGTCTAGAAAACCATCCCTAATACACTCCAGGAAATCCTCCTCCACCGCATTGCTACCAGTTTGGTTAGCCCAATCAATATGTCGATTAAAGTCACCCATGATAACTGCTGTATCTTTATTGCACACATCTCTTATTTCTTGTTTGATGCTGTCCCCAACCTACTACTACTGTTTGGTGGTCTGTACACAACTCCCACTAGTATTTTCTGCCCTTTGGTATTCCGCAGCTCCACCCATACTAATTCCACATCATCCAGACTAATGTCTCTCCTTACTATTGCATTAATTTCCTCTTTAACCAGCAACGCCACCCCACCTCCTTTTCCTCTCTGCCTACCGTTCCTAAATGTTGAATACCCCTGGATGTTGAGTTCCCAGCCTTGATCAGCCTGGAGCCATGTCTCTGTGATGCCAATTACATCATATCCGTTAACTGCTGTCTGCGCAGTTAATTCGTCCACCTTATTCCGAATATTCCTCGCATTGAGGCACAGAGCCTTCAGCCTTGTCTTTTTAACACACTTTGCCCCTTTAGAATTTTGTTTTTTGCCTTGGGTTTCTCTGCCCTCCACTTTTACTATTCTCCTTTCTATCTTTTGCTTCTGCCTCCATTTTATTTCCCTCTGTCTCCCTGCATAAGTTCCCATCCCCCTGCCATGTTAGTTTAACTCCTCCCCAACAGCACTAGCAAACACTCCCGCTGGGACATATGTTCCGGTCCTGCCCAGGTGCAGACCGTCCGGTTTGTACTGGTCCCACCTCCCCCAGAACCGGTTCCAATGTCCCAGGAATTTGAATCCCTCCTTTTTGCACCACTCCTCAAGCCACATATTCATCTGGGCTATCCTGCAATTCCTACTCTGACTAACACGTGGCACTGGTAGCAATCCTGAGGGCAGTCACTCTCACCTCACCTCTGGAATGCAGCTATTTTGTCCATGTTTGGGCCAAGGCTATAATGAGGCCTGGAGCTGAGTGGTCCTGGTGGAATTTTGTTACAGATGCATGTTAGTCGATAATAAAAGTAAAGGTTGAGGAGGGATTGAGGGAACGTTAAGTAAGTAAAGCATACACACAAAGGATAGTTCCGACTTCATGCTATCGAAAGGGAGCACCTCGCACTGGTAAAGCATTAAATGAATTTTGGGCATGAGCTATGTCTGACCTGCTAGGTCAGATTTTCCAATCATTAATTAAAATGATCAAATATGTGTAGGCAGTGCACGTCTGAATCTCTGATATGTGGTTCTAATGGGCAAGGTTCCCCATCACAGTGCAAAATCAGTAATGTGTTACACATAGCAAATATGTTGAGCACGTAAAATCCTTATGTGGGTATCAAATGTGTGATACAATTAATGTGTACACATTGCATTGGACTAAAATCAATAACAACTTTAATTTCAAACAGTCCATGTTGGAGACCCAACTATTCTCCACAGTAAGGCAATGTCTGAGCTGGCACATAACCTTATTCAATTTTCAGTGATTAGCTGCATGGATCGAATACATGGGTAAGACAGATGGTGCAATGGTGAATTAAATGTATTAGCTGTCAGGAGTCTGGATTTATATCAACTGCAACTGGAATAGAACCACCTCGAAGCACTGTTCTCTCTCAACAGTTTGGCTTTGAAGATGGACACGTTAAAGGCAAATTACAATCATCGTTTTCAAAAGTCCTTCATAATTAGTCTGTTCTATATATGAAGGTTACATCCATGCTACAAATCTAGTCATATCTAGCACAAAGGAAGATGATTGTGGTTGTTGGAGGTCAATCATCACAGCCCCAGGACATCGCTGCAGGAGTTCCTCAGTGCAGTGTACTGGGCCCAACCATCTTCAGCTGCTTTATCAAACACCTTTCCACCAGCATAAGGTCAGAAGTGGGGATGTTCGCTGATGATGGCACAGTGTTCAATGCCATTCACAACTCCTCAGAAAATGAAGCAGTTCATGCAGCAAGACCTGGATGGTATTCAGGCTTGCGCTAATAAGTGGCAAATAACATACGCGCCACACAAGTGCCAAGCAATGACTATCCCCAACAAGTGAGAGTCTAACTACCGGTCCTTGACATTCAACGCCATTATCATCGCCGAATCTCCCACCATCAACATCCTGGGGGGGGGGTCACCATTGACCAGATACTTAACTGGACCAGCCACAGAAATACTGTGACCTCCCCAGAGCCTTTACACCATCTACAAGCCAGGAGTGTGATGGAATACTCTCCACTTGCCTGGATGAGTGCAGCTTCAACAACACTCAAGAAACTCGACACCATCCAGGACAAAGCAACCCGCTTGATTGGCACCCCATCCATCACTGTCACCATTCACTCTGTCCACCACTGGCGCACCGTGGCTGCAGTGTGTACCATCTACAAGATGCACTGCAGCAACTCACCAAGGCTTCTTTGGCAGCACCACTCGAACCCGTGAATTCTACCACCTAGAAGGACAAGGGCAGCAAGCACAGGGGAACTTGCAGGTGATGGTGTTCCCATGTGCCTGCTGACTTGGAAGTATATCGCCGTTCCTTTATCGTCGCTGGGTGAAAATCCTGGAATTCCCTCCCAAACAGTACTGTGGGAGTACCTTTAATACACTGACTGCAGTGGTTCGAGGCAGCGGCTCACCACCACCTGCTCAAGGGCAGTTGGAGATCGGCAATAAATCATGACCTTGCCAGTGATGCTCACATCCCATGAACGAATAAAAAAAACTATGAGGCTGATGGACAGAGTCCCTGCATTTCAATCTTTCTTTATGTTGTGTAGTACAGGTTGAACCTCCCTTATCCGGGACTTCCTTATCCAGTACCACCCCTCCTACGGCACAATTCCCAGCCACCGGGTAGCGCATGCGCAGAACTCCGACATGAACAAATTGAAATCCTTCCTCGCTGCCGACTCCCGCATTTGCTGGCCTGATCCCGCAATCCACCGACCCCCATCCCCCCACCCCCCCCCCCGATCTCTCTGCCGCACTCCCAGCCCCAAGCCAGCCAGCCCTGCTATCCCCTTGCTCAGTACCTGTACCATCCAATTTAATGTGACCTCCCCTCGTCCGGCAAAGTCCCTTATCCGGCATAGGCCAGGTCTATACAAGAAATAATAATGGGCTGAAAATTGCGGACGGAGGCTTCCTCTCTGACCCGAAAAAAATCTACGAAACTACCTGGTGGTCCCGGAGGAACATAGGATTAGGTCTGAGGCCTTCATTCGCTGCGCAGCACACGGGGACATGTCTTCCACATACATGCTGGGATCACATGGGCCTGGACCAGCAATCACTATGTAATATTCTCATTGATAATAATGGGAACTCTGTTTGTATGAGCTCCCATTACTATCAATGAGAATAATCCCCTAATACAAGAAACTCAGCACAATAAATTAAAAAAATACCTAACATTTAAAATGATTGGAAATTAAATGTAATTAGAAAAAATTAGAAATCTTTTAGAAAAAAAATATTTGGGGGAATTTTTTTTAACATGTTTCAACAAGATTAAAAATAAACTTAACTTAATGGACAGGGTTTTTAATATAAAAATGAATGATTAAATTTAATTTTTCTATGTTTTAAAAGTGTTACGCTGGTAAAAGTAAGCTATGCACCAGCTTTTACCAGGCGTAAGAGTTTGAAGGACATTCGCTAGGCATGAGTTGGGCAAATAGCCCAATCTCTGCCGTGCGGATGTCCTTCTTCCGGGGATGCATAGAATCTTTCTGACAAAATGTTGACAAATCGGAAAAGCCGGTTCTCTGCGTATGCGCATCGCACCCCGAGAACCGGCTTTTGCGAGGACTCGCCGTGTGTGTACGCACTTCGTATGCACCCGGCAAGGGCACAATTTTTTCCCAATATGCAGTCATGCATGTGTCCATCTGAAGGAGTTAGTTACAGATGCAGTGCATCAGGTTGACAAATTCGCTGGGCAACCAGTTGATGTGTGTGGACCAGCCATGTTGGTATGTGCTGCAGCAACAGAAGTAAAGATGAGTTTAATTTAGCTCCTTTAGAATTCCATCTCACACAACAGAGAATACAAGTTCTATGAAAGAATTTATACACAAAATGCTAACTTTTACACCCAAAATGGTAACTTTTTAAAAATCTTTTCAAATATCCAAGTACCTGCCATGCAATTCCAGCAATTACTGTTTTTATTGTTAATCAATTTATTTTACAAATTTGTAGTCTGAAGAGTTTAATAGTCAAATGCAGAATCTGATGTGTAAATATTAAGTCATCACCTTTGAACCATAGAATCATAGAAATTTACAGCACGAAAGGAGGCAATTTCAGCCCATTGTGTCTGCGCCGGCTGACCAAGAGCTATCCAGCCTCATCCCACTTTCCAGCTCTTGGTCCGTAGCCCTGTAGGTTACTACACTTTAAGTGCACATCCAAGTATTTTTTTAATGTGATGTGGGTTTCTACCTCTACCACCCTTTCAGACAGTGAGTTCCAGATCCTCACCACCCTCTGGGTGAAGAAATTTCCCCTCATATCCCCTCGAAACCTCACCCCAATTACTTTAAATCTATGCCCCCTGGTTGTTGACCCATCTGCCAAGGGAAACAGATCCTTCCTATCCACTCTATCCAGGCCCCTCATAAATTTTATACACCTCAATTAGGTCTCCCCTCAGCCTCCTCTGTTCCAAAGAAAACAGACCCAGCATCTCCAATCTTTCCTCATAGCCAAAATTCTCCAGTCCAGACAATATTCATGTAAATCTCCTCTGCACCCTTTCCAGTGCAATCACATCTTTCCTGAAATCTGGTGACCAGAACTGCACACAGTACTAAAGCTGCAGCCTAACCAGTGTTTTATACAGTTCAAGCATAACCTCCTTGCTCTTGTATTCCATATGCCGTCTTTACCACCTTATCGACCTGGCCTGCTGCCTTCAGGGATCTGTGGACCTACACTCCAAGGTCCCTTTGTTCCTCTACACTTCTCAGTGCCATACCTTTTAAAGTGTATTCCCTCGCCTTGTTAGACCTCTCCAAATCCATTACCTCACACTATCGCCACTGTTCTGCCCACCTGACCAGTACATTGCTATCTTCCTGGCAGTCCGCAGCTTTCTTCTTCATTATCAACGACACAGCCTATTTTAGTGTTATCTGCAAATTTCTTAATCATACCCCCAACATTCAAGTCCAAGTCATTGATATATATCACAAAAAGCAAGGGACCCAGCACTGAGCCCTGCGGAACCCCTCTGGATACAGCCTTCCAGTCACAAAAACACCATCGACCATTACCCTTTGCTTCCTCCTCTGAGCTAATTTTGAATTCAACTTGCCACTTTACCCTGGATCCCATGGGCTTTTACTTTTGTGACCAGTCGACCATGTGAGACCTTAGCAAAAGCTTTGCAAAAATCCATATACCCTACATCGTATGCACTGCCATCATCAACCCTACTACTTACCTCCTCGAAAAAGTCACTTAAATTAGTCAGACACGACCTTTCCTATGCTGACTGTCCTTGATTAATCCATGTCTTTCCAAATGAAGATTTATCCTGTCCCTCAAGACTTTTTCCAATAATTTTCCCACCACTGAGGTTAGGCTGACTGGCCTGTAGTTACTCAGGCCATCTCTTTCTCCCTTTTTAAACAAAGGTACATCATTAGCAATCCTCGAGTCCTCTGGCACCCCACCTGTCACCAGAGAGGATTGGAAAATGATGGTCGGAGCCTCTGTTATTTCCGATTTTGCTTCTCTTAACAGCCTGGAATACATTTCATCTGGGCCTGGGGATTTATCCAAATTTAAAGCTGCTAAGCCCTTTAATATTTCATTTCTCATTATGCTTATCTTGTCTAATATTTCACACTCCTCCTCCCTCATTGCAAAGTCTGCAGCGTGTGGAGGTGCGTCGCTGAGTCGGGAGCAGCGTCAAGGAGGTGCGTGGAGAGGCGAGCCGGTGCAGCTACAGGGAGAAGGCAAAAAAGAAGTAGAAAGAAACAGAAAGGTGATGTCACAGCCAAGGGGGTAAGTGATTGGCTGGTGATTGGTGAGAAGTTTTTCTTTTTTCTCTTCTATAACAGTGAGTAAACTTTAACATTGTTGTTGCCAATTTAAGTGTATCTAAGGGTTAAGTCATGGCAGGAGAGCTCGGTCACGTGTTATGCTCCTCCTGTACCATGTGGGAACTCAGGGACGACTACGTGTACGGGAAGTGTATCTGCCTCCAGCTCCTGACAGACCGCGTTGTGGAATTGGAGCTGAGGGTGGATTCACTCTGAAGCATCCACGAAGCTGAGAATGACGTGAATAGCATGTTTAGTGAGTTGGTCTTACCGCAGGTGAAGGGTCCACAGCCAGCTAGGGAATGGAAGACCAGCAGGAAGAGCAGTGCAAAGAAGGTAGTGTAGGGGTCCCCTGCAGTCATCCCATTGCAAAACAGATACACCGTTCTGAGTACTGTTGAGGGGGATGACTCATCAGGGGAGGGCAGCAGTAGCCAAGTTCATGGCACCGTGGCTGGCTCTGCTGCACAGGAGGGCAGGAAAAAGAGTGGGAGAACGATAGTGATAGGGGATTCGATTGTAAGGGGAATAAATAGGCGTTTCTGCGGCCGCAACCGAGACTCCAGGATGGTATGTTGCCTCCCTGGTGCAAGGGTCAAGGATGTCTCGGAGCGGTGCAGGACATTCTGAAAAGGGAGGGTGAACAACCAGTTATCGTGGTGCACATTGGTACCAACGATATAGGTAAAAAAAGGGATGAGGTCCTACGAGATGAATTTAAGGAGCTAGGAGCTAAATTAAAATGTAGGACCTCAAAAGTAGTAATCTCAGGATTGCTACCAGTGCCACGTGCTAGTCAGAGTAGGAATCACAGGATAGCTCAGATGAATACGTGGCTTGAGCAATGGTGCAGCAGGGAGGGATTCAAATTCCTGGGGCATTGGAATCGGTTCTGGGGGAGGTGGGACCAGTACAAACCGGACGGTCTGCACCTAGGCAGGACCGGAACCAATGTCCTAGGGGGAGTGTTTGCAAGTGCTGTTAGGGAGGAGTTAAACTAATGTGGCAGGGGGATGGGAACCAATGCAGGGAGACAGAGGGAAACAAAATGGAGACAAAAGCAAAAGACAGAAAGGAGATGAGTAAAAGTGGAGGGCAGAGAAACCCAAGGCAAAAAATAAAAAGGGTCACTGAATGTAAAGGGGCTGCAGGAGGGGTCAAAACTAAAAACCATGGATTAAAAACTAGTATTAAAACACTCTACCTAAACACACGCAGCATTCGAAATAAAGTAAATGAGTTGACGGCACAAATCATTACAAATGGGTATGATTTGGTGGCCATTACAGAAACGTGGTTGCAGGGTGGCCAAGACTGGGAATTAAACACACAGGGGTATCTGACGATTCGGAAAGATAGACAAGAAGGGAAAGGAGGTGGGGTAGCTCTGTTAATAAAGGATGATATCAGGGCAGTTGTGAGAGACGATATTGGCTCTAATGAACAAAATGTTGAATTATTGTGGGTGGAGATTAGAGATAGTAAGGGGAAAAAGTCACTGGTGAGCGTAGTTTATAGGCCCCCAAATAATAACTTCACGGTGGGGCGGGCAATAATCAAGGGCATAATGGAGGCATGTGAAAAAGGAACGGCAGTAATCATGGGGGATTTTAACCTGCATATCAATTGGTCAAATCAAATCGCACGGGGTAGCCTAGAGGAGGAATTCATAGAATGCATACGGGATTGTTTCTTAGTATGTTACAGAACCTGCAAGGGAACAAGCTATCTTAGATCTGGTCCCCTGTAATGAGACAGGAATAATAAACGATCTCCTAGTAAAAGATCCTCTCGGAATGAGTGATCACAGTATGGTTGAATTTGTAATACAGATTGAGGGTGAGGAAGTAGTGTTTCAAACGAGCATACTATGCTTAAACAAAGGGGACTACAGTGGGATGAGGGCAGAGTTGGCTAAAGTAGACTGGAAACACAGACTGAACGGTGGCACAATTGAGGAACAGTGGAGGACTTTTAAGGAGCTCTTTAATAGTGCTCAACAAAAATATATTCCAATGAAAAAGAAGGGCGGTACGAGAAGGGATAACCAGCCGTGGATAACCAGGGAAATTAAGGAGAGTATCAAATTAAAAACCAATGCGTATCAGGTGGCCAAGGTTAGTGGGAAAATAGAAGATTGGGAAAATTTTAAACGACAGCAAAGAATGACTAAGAAAGCAATAAAGAAAGGAAAGATAGATTATGAAGGTAAACTTGCGCAAAACATAAAAACGGATAGTAAAAGCTTTTACAGATGTATAAAACGGAAAAGAGTGACTAAAGTAAATGTTGGTCCCTTAGAAGATGAGAAGGGGGATGTAATAATATGAAATGTGGAAATGGCTGAGACCTTAAACAATTATTTTGCTTCGGTCTTCACAGTGGAAGACACAGAAACCATGCCAGAAATTGCTGGTCACAGGAATGTGGGAAGGGAGGACCTGGAGACAATCACTATCACTAGGGGGGTAGTGCTGGAGAGGCTAATGGGACTCAAGGTAGACAAGTCCCCTGGTCCTGATGAAATGCATCCCAGGGTATTAAAAGAGATGGCAGAAGTTATAGCAGATGCATTCGTTATAATCTACCAAAATTCTCTGCACTCTGGGGAGGTACCAGCAGATTGGAAAGCAGCTAATGTAACGCCTCTGTTTAAAAAAGGGGGCAGACAAAAGGCAGGTAACTATAGGCCGGTTAGTTTAACATCTGTCGTGGGGAAAATGCTTGAAACTATCATTAAGGAAGAAATAGCGGGACATCTCGATAGGAATAGTGCAATCAAGCAGACGCAGCATTGATTCATGAAGGGGAAATCTTGTTTAACTAATTTACTGGAATTCTTTGAGGATATAACGAGCATGGTGGATAGAGGTGTACCGATGGATGTGGTGTATTTAGATTTCCAAAAGGCATTCGATAAGGTGCCACACAAAAGGTTACTGCAGAAGATAAAGGTCAGTGGAAATGTATTAGCATGGATAGAGAATTGGCTGGCTAACAGAAAGCAGGGAGTCGGGATAAATGGGTCCTTTTCGGGTTGGAAATCGGTGGTTAGTGGTGTGCCACAGGGATCGGTTCTAGGACCACAACTGTTTACAATATACATAGATGACCTGGAAGAGGGGACAGAGTGTAGTGTAACAAAATTTGCAGATGACACAAAGATTAGTGGGAAAGCGGGTTGTGTCGAGGACACAGAGAGGCTGCAAAGAGATTTAGATAGGTTAAGCGAATGGGCTAAGGTTTGGCAGATGGAATACAATGTCGGAAAGTGTGAGGTCATCCACCTTGGGAAAAAAAACAAAAAAAAGGAATAATATTTGAATGGGGAGAAATTACAACATGCTGCGGTGCAGAGGGACCTGGGGACCTTGTGCATGAATCCCAAAAAGTTAGTTTGTAGGTGCAGCAGGTAATCAGGAAGGCGAATGGAATGTGGGCCTTCATTGCGAGAGGGATGGGGTACAAAAGCAGAGAGGTCCTTCTGCAATGTATAGGGTATTGGTGAGGCCGCACCTGGAGTACTGCGTGCAGTTTTGGTCGCCTTACTTAAGGAAGGATATACTGGCTTTGGAGGGGGTACAGAGACGATTCACTAGGCTGATTCCAGAGATGAGGGCGTTACCTTATGATGACAGATTGAATAGACTGGGTCTTTACTCGTTGGAGTTCAGAAGGATGAGGGGTGATCTTATAGAAACATTTAAAATAATGAAAGGGATAGACAAGATAGAGGCAGAGAGGTTGTTTCCACTGGTCGGGGAGACTAGAACTAGGGGGCACAGCCTCAAAATACGGGGGAGCCAATTTAAAACCGAGTTGAGAAGGAATTTCTTCTCCCAGAGGGTTGTGAATCTGTGGAATTCTCTGCCCAAGGAAGCAGTTGAGGCTAGCTCATTGAATGTATTCATGTCACAGATAGATAGATTTTTAACCAATAAGGGAATTAAGGGTTATGGGGAGCGGGCGGGTAAGTGGAGCTGAATCCACGGCCAGATCAGCCATGATCTTGTTGAATGGCGGAGCAGGCTCGAGGGACTAGGTGGCCTAATCCTGTTCCTAATTCTTATGTTCTTATGTTCTTTTCTTTTGTGAAAACTGATGCAAAGTATTCATTAAGAATCATACCCACGTCTTCTGCCTCCACACACAGGTTTCAGTTATGGTCTCTAATAGGCCGCACTATTTCCAAAGTTATCCTCTTGCTTTTAATGTATTTATAAAACATCTTTGAGTTTCCCCTGACTTTACTTGCTAACGTTCTTTCATGATCTCTCTTTACTTTCCTGATATCTTTTTTAATTGCACCCCTGCTCTTCTTATACTCCTCTCGAGTCTCTGCAGTATTGAGTTCTCGGTATCTGTCATAAGCTTCTCTTTTTTTCTTTATCCTACCCTGTATGTCCCTTGACATCCAGGGGGCCCTAGATTTGTTAGCCCTACCTTTTTTTTTAAGGGAACATACTTACTCTGTACCCTCAGGATCTCCTCCTTGAATGCCTCTCGATGCTCTGACACTGATTTACCATCAAGTAGCCGTTTCCAGTCCACTTTGGCCAAATCCCATCTCAGCTCAGCAAAACTGGCTTTACCCCAATTGAGAACCTTTTTTTCTTGGTCCACCTTTGTACTTTTCAATAACTATCCTAAATCATACAGAATTATGATCACTTGCACCAAAATGTTCTCCCACTGATACCCCTTGCACCTGCCCCTCTTCATTCCCCCAAACCAATTCCAAAACCGCCCCCTCCCTTGTTGGGCTTGTTACGTACTGGGTTAAGAAGTTCTCCTGAATGCATTTTAGGAATTCCGCACCCTCTGTACCATTCACACTACTTTTTTCCCAGTTGATCTGAGGGTAGCTGAAATCCCCCACTAGTACAGCTCTATAGTCCTTGCATTTCGCAGCAATTTGCCCATATCTCCCTCTGACTGTTTGGGGGTCTATAATACACTCCCAGTAGTGTGATCACTCCTTTTTTGTTCTTCAACTCAATCCATATGGCAATATTTGATGACCCCTTTAATGTATTATCCCTTCTCACAGCTGTAATTGTTTCTTTAATCAATACTGCGACCCTCCCTCCCTCCTTTTTTACCTCCCTCTCTATCCCGTCTGAAAAACTATGTAATCAGGAATGTTGAGCTGCCATACCTGCCCTTCTTTCAGCCATGCCTCAATAAAAGCTATAATATCGTACTCCCAATCGTCTATCTGTGCTCTTAGCTCATCTGCCTTATTTTCTATATTCTTTGCATTGAAGTATATACCATTTAGTGGTGCCAAACTCCCTTGTTATCTATTTCCCAGCCCTTGTTTCCTCTGATTTCACAGCGGCCCTCAGGTAAGTGAGGAAGGGCAGGGGGTGGGGGAAGCAGCTGGGAAACTTTTCCCGACTGGATTGGGAGAAAGAGATGGCCGGGAGGAGATTGTGGCAGTGACGGTGGCATTTGGAGGTGAGCCAGCTCTATGTTCAAGTAAGCATATTTTAAAAATTTACCTTGTTGTTTGTGGCCTAACAGGCGGTCCCTTTAATTACTTTTAAAATTCTCTATAATAAATCTTCCTAATCTGACAGAGTCTTCAAATCATTCTTCAAATGTCCATTAATATTTCCTCAAAAATGTGTAATGCAAATGAACATCACTAAAACACATGTTAAGAAGAAATTCAAAGGATTTGGATAAATACATGAAAAGAAAAAATTTGCAGAACAATGGGAAAAAAGTAGGGGAGTGAGACTAATTGGATAGTTCTTTCGAAGAGCCACATAGGTCTGATAAGCTGAATGGGCCCCTTCTGTACTGTAAGATTCTGATTGGTTGGCCGAGAAACTGGGCCGCATAACGCTCATTTTACAGGTGCTACTGGCCTACTGTAGCCCCAAATTGGCAGGCAGGGAGTGCGCCGACTGCCATATTGGGTAAGGACAAACAAGAGGCATCCTTTACCTATGCGTGAAGCAGGCGGTACGCCTTTTGCATATAAAAATAAGGGGCCTATTGCCTGCTTGATGCCCCTGCTCCAACATTGGTTTGTAATGAGACAGCCAGCGCCATCACGGGGAGCAGTCATGGAATCCAGCCCAGTGGTATGCTTGCAACAAAAAAGGTAAGTAACCTACCTGAATGTAGAGCCAGGATGATAGACATTCTCTTCCTGACCACACATCAAAGGAAGTGATCACTGCTCCCATCCCCATTGTCATCCAGACCCCCAATCTTCCCCTTCCCATTATCTCAGGAGCCTTGGACCTCACCATTCTGGCCTCAATGGGTGCTCCCGAATTTCTAGGCCGATGATTCTAATAGAATATTTGCAAAGCGCCTGGATTGGATGGACTACATCGAAACATGCTAAAGGAAATGAGAAAGAAAATAGGTGCTAGTTAATAATTTTAGTTGATCCATAAATACAGGAGCTATACCTAAAGCCTACATGACATGAAATGTTAAACAGAGATTGCAACTTATACTTGGCAATAAATAGAGCAGTTAGCCAAGCACTTCGAATGGCAAAAATGATTGAGAACATCGTACGCACTCCTGACAGTACTCATTTAAAGAACATTGAGGCTATAAAGAGTAATTGGCATGAATTGAGAAAAAAAAAGGCAGTTAAATCTGAAATATTGTGTAATTTTATAAGGCTTCCCTCACAGAGCAAAGCCTTACTTGCTGAGAACTCATTTTATAAAATTGGAGTACCAGCGTCACAGCTTTATTTCTGTTGCTCTGCACAGAGATAATGTAGGTACAAGCAAGCTTAAAAAATATCTAGAAATTAGGATCTCTCCATGCATCCCACTCTTCCCCCCACCACACACACACACACACACACACACACACACACACACACACAGTATCCTGGAATCATAGAAGAGACGAAAGCTGTGTCAATAAATTTCCAAAAAGATTTGAATAAAGGGGTGAAGTTTATCAGGATAAGTGTAAAGTCCTGTCCCCTCAGTACAGAGTCACACGAGGCATGTAATGAAGTCAAGGTCACTCTGGACCTGCACCTTTATTTCACAGCTCTCGAATGCTGCACTTGCCTGAGACCTGTCCTTATATGCCTGTCTCTTGCAAGTGCACCCCTGGTGGTAAGGTATGCTGGTGGTTACAGGTCAGATCTTATTACAGTCATGTATAGCATGTTAGGATACAGTTATATATAATAAGGTAAGATACATGACATCACCCTCCCCCAAGATCTTATTGTCTTTATAGGTTCAGTCTCTCAGGTGGTCTACGCTCTCGCGTGGAGCGTCTGAGTTGTGGTTCAGTTGTTTGCCTTGGTGTCTGTTTTTCTTTGGGTGTGGTTGCTGGTATCTCGCCTGGGCTGTCTGTTTCGATTGGTGTGATTGTTGTTGACTCGCCTGGGCTGTCTGTTGGGATTGCCCTTTCCTCAGGTTGTTCCCTCTGTCTGTCCACCAGGTGTGGTGCGAGTTCCACATTGTAATCTGCCTCTGGTTCTGCAGTGTTGTTGGTAAATCTGCTTT
This sequence comes from Pristiophorus japonicus, assembly GCF_044704955.1. NCBI lineage: Eukaryota > Metazoa > Chordata > Chondrichthyes > Pristiophoridae > Pristiophorus > Pristiophorus japonicus. The sequence goes on from NC_091985.1 coordinate 59,656,929, forward strand.
TGACTTGGTCTAAATGCCTCCGGCAGGTTTTGCCATTGTCCATTTGTACTTCCAGTAGCCTGTTTCCTTCCTTGCCCGTTACTGTCCCTGCAAGCCATGTGGGACTCCTGCCATAGTTTAGTTCAAACACTTTGTCCCCTATCTCATTCCATCTCCCCCTCGAATTTCTGTCATGGTACTCAGTCAGCTTACGGCGCTTTGCCTCTACGATTTTGTGTATGTCTGGGAGGATTAATGAGAGCCTTGTTTTTAAAATCCTTTTCATCAACAGTTGCGCGGGGGGGATCCCAGTCAGTGAGTGCGGACGAGATCTGTATGCCAGCAGCAGTCGCGACAGGTGACCCTGCAGCATGGGAACCTTGGATTTTAAGCATGCCTTGTTTAATGATTTGCAATGCTCTCTCCGCCTGGCCGTTGGAGGCCGGCTTGAACGGTGATTTATGCCGTGGTCAATTATAAAGTCTTGGAATTCTGCGCTGGTGAAGCACGGACCATTGTCACTGACCAATATGTCAGGGATTCCGTGCATTGCAAACATGGTTGCGAGGCTCTCCACAGTGGTGGAGGTTGTGCTCAAGTTTAAAATGGTGCATTTGATCCACTTTGAAAATGCATCTACAACTACGAGGAACATTTTGCCCATGAATGGGCCCGCATAGTCTACGTGCACCCGCGACCACGGTTTGGTAGGCCAGGGCCAGGGGCTCAGTGGAGCCTCCCTGGGGGCATTGCTGAGTTGGGCACAAATGGTGCACCTTCGGACATAGAGCTCCAAGTCCGCGTCAATACCAGGCCACCAGACGTGGGATCTGGCTGTGGCCTTCATGAGAACAATCCCCGGTTGCTCGCGGTGGAGCTCCCGGACAAATGCCTCTCTGCCTCGCAGAGGCATGACAACTCGGCTGCCCCACATCAGGCAGTCTGCTTGTAGTGATAGCTCATGCATGTGCCTGTGAAAGGGTTTTAATTGCTCAGGGCAGGCTTCACGAGCCTCTGCCCAGTCACCGGTTAGGACACATCTTTTTACTAAGGATAACGTGGGGTCGCTGGCCGTCCAGGCTCTGATTTGGCGAGCCGTCATGGGCGAACCTGTGGACTCAAAGGCATTGATTGCCATGACTATCTCACAGTCCTGTTCGTCAGACCCTTCCGTGGTCGCCAGGGGTAGCCTGCTGAGCGCGTCGGCACAGTTGTCTGTGCCTGGTCTGTGCCTTATGGTATAGTCGTAGGACGCCAGCATAAGTGCCCACCGTTGAATTCGCGCCAAGGCGTTGCCGTTTATTGCCTTGCTCTCAGATAGGAGGGATGTGAGGGGCTTGTGGTCGGTTTCTAACGCGAACTTGGCCCCGAAAAGTTATTGGTGCATCTTTTTGACACCGTACACGCACGCGAGCGCCACCTTCTCTACCATTTCGTACCCGCGCTCCGCCCGCGAAAGTGACCTGGAGGCATAAGCTATGGGTTGTAATTTACCCGCACTATTGACATGTTGCAAAATGCACCCGACCCCATACGCTGACGCATCGCATGTGAGAACTAGCTTTTTACTTGGGTCAAAGAAAGTCAAAACACTGTTGGACCACAGAAGGTTGCGTGCGTTATTGAAGGCGCGTTCCTGGGCGTCCCCCAAAACCAATCGCATCCGTTTCTGAGTAGCACGTGGAGAGGCTCCAGCAGCATGCTTAAGTTCTGCATAAAGTTCCCAAAGTAATTGAGTAGCCCGAGAAAGGCGCGCAGTTCTGAGACATTCTGGGGCCTGGGTTCCAGGCGAATTGCTTCTGTTTTGGACTCTGTTGGGCGGATTCCATCAGCGGCAATCCTTCTGCCCAAAAATTCAACCTCGGGTGCGAGAAACAGGCACTTGGATTTCTTGACTCGTAGGCCTACCCGATCAAACCGCTTGAGTACTTCCTCCAAATTACGGAGATGGGAGTCGGTGTCCCTGCCCGTGATAAGTATGTCGTCTTGAAATACAACCGTCCCCGGGATGGACTTGAGCAGACTCTCCATGTTGCACTGGAATATGGCAGCTGCCGACCTGATGCCGACTGGGCATCGATTGTACATGAAAAGGCCTCGATGTGTGTTGATGGTGGTGAGTAGCTTGGATTCCTCGGTCAATTTTTGCGTCATATACGCAGATGTGAGGTTTAATTTTGAGAAAAGTTTACCTCCAGCCAATGTGGCAAATAAGTCCTCCGCTCTGGGCAGCGGGTACTGGTCCTGTCGGGAGACTTTGTTTATGGTAGATTTGTAGTCCCCACAGATTCGTACGGATCCATCAGGCTTCATGACTGGGACGATGGGACTTGCCCAGTCGCTAAATTCCACAGGTGATATAATGCCTTCCCACAGAAGCCTGTCTAGTTCGTGTTCAATCTTTTCCCTCATCACATAGGGTACAGCTCTGGCCTTGTGATGGACCGGTCTAGCATCCTGTGTGGTGTAGATTTTGACTTTAGCCCCTTTGAAAGTGCCCACACCTGGCTGAAAGAGATGTTCAAATCGCTTTATAACTGTTGAGCAGGAGGTCCGTTCCTCTAATGACATGGCATGGACATCATCCCATTTCCAGTTTAGTTTTGCCAGCCAGCTTCTCCCCAGCAGTGCTGGGGGGTCTCCGGGGACAATCCACAGGGAAAGTCGGTTCACTGTCTCTTTGTGTGTGACAGAGAGCATGGCGCTGCCGAGGACTGGTACGATTTCTTTGGTATAGGTCCTTAGTTTGGTATCGACCCTTGTGAGTTTTGGCCTGTCTCTTTTATGCGGCCACAGTTGTTCAAATTGTTGAGCCCCTATGAAAGATTGACTCGGTCCCGTATCCAGCTCCATGTTGACAGATATCCCGTTGAATAGGACCCTCATCATTATAGGAGGCGTCCTGTTGTAGGAGGAGCAGCCATTGATCATGTTGACCCGCTGTACACCGGTGTCCCGGGTACTGTCCCCACCATCTTCTGGTCCGCTTTCCGACCCATCCGATTCGTATACCAGCCGAGCTGCCGTTTTTTTGCACATGCGGGCCAAATGCCCTGTATTTTCACAATTTCTGCAAACGGCCTGCTGAAATCGACATCCCCTTGCTGAGTGCCCACCCCCACACCTCCAGCACAGACCTGTTCCATTGTTCAAAGAGTTCCCAAAGAATGAGCTGCGTCTGGCTGATCTCTCTTGAACTTCTCTCAGTTTGTAGTTGATTGCTCACATTGTGGGTTGATGAGGTGTGAACGGCCGTTCCTGTGGCCCTTGATGGCTTCTGCCTGCTGTCGAGAATCTGTTCTCACGGTTTTGTCTGTGTGTGGGGGTAGCAGCTTGTTTAGTGCTGTGAACTTCTTGTTCCAATATTTCGTTAGTTGTCGTACCTGCATTGTAAATTAACCTCGTTTCTTCTTCCCCTGCCAAGAATGTCTGTGCAACCAGTGCTGCAGCCTCTAAGGTCAAGTTCTTGGTCTCTATGAGCTTTCGAAATATGCCTGCGTGGCCTATTCCTTTAATGAAAAAGTCTGTCAGCATTTCTCTCCTCAGTTCATCGGAGAACTCACATAAACTAGCCAACCTCCGAAGTTCCGCCATGATGTCGGGTATGCTCTGGCCCACACAGCGTCTGTAGTTGTAGAATCTGTGTCTGGCCATGTGTAGGCTGCTCGCTGGCTTCAGGTGGTCTCTTACCAGTGTGCTCAATTCTTCAAACGACTTGCTTGCTGGTTTCTCGGGTGCCAACAGATCCTTCATTAAAGCGTATGTTTTCGAGCCATAGCTGGTCAAGAGATGGGCTCTTTTCTTGTCTGCCTTATCGTCGCCTAACCAGTCTTTGGTTACAAATCTTTGCTGGAGCCTTTCTATAAAGTCCTCCCAATTGTCTCCCGCATTGTACTTTTCATCTGATCCGTTGTTCGCCATTCTGTGGATTCTGTAATCCCGTAACTCGTCGCCACTGTAAAGTCCTGTCCCCTCAGTACAGATTCACACGAGGCATGTAATGAATTCAAGGTCACTCTGGACCTGCACCTTTATTTCACAGCTCTGGAATGCTGCACTTGCCTGAGACCTGTCCTTATATACCTGTCTCTTGCAAGTGTACCCCTGGTGGTAAGGTATGCTGGTGGTTACAGGTCATATCTTATTACAGTCATGTATAGCATGTTAGGATACAGTTATATATAATAATGTTAGATATATGACAATAAGCATAGACTGAGATGGTCAAATAATGTGCGGGATTGTGCTGCTGATGCCCGAAAAACAAATGGGGATTGAATGTTGGTGGTGGAGGGAAGCCAGTTCCCATTGATTAATAAGAACATAAGAACATAAGAAATAGGAGTATGAGTAGGCCCGACAGCCCCTCAAGCCTGCGCAGCCATTCAATAAGGTCATGATTGATCATTGACCTCAACTCCACTTTCTCGCCCGATCTCCATATTCCTTGTTTGCCCGAGACTCCAAAAATCTATCTTTCTCAGCCTTTGAATACATTCAGAGACTCAGCACCCACGGCCCTCTGTGGCAGCGAATTCCAAAGATTCACAACCCTCTGAGTGAAGAAATTCCTCCTCAACTCTTTCTTAAATGGCTAACCCCTTATCCTGAGACTGTTCCCCCTAGTTCTAGACACTCCTGCCAGGGGAAACAACCTCTCAGCATCTACCCTGCCAATCCCCTTCAGAATCTTGTCGGTTTCAATGAGATCACCTCTCATTCTTCTAAACTCCAGAGAGTACAGGCCCATTCTACACAATCTCTGATCATAAGACAGCCCTCTCATTCCAGGAATCAATCTAGTCAATCTTTATTGCACCGCCTCCAAGGCAAGTATATCCTTCCTTAGATAAGGAGAACAAAACTGTGCACAGTACTCCAGGTGTGGTTTCACCAAGGCCCTGTACAATTATAGCAAGACTTCCTTACTCTTATACTCCAACCCCTTGCAATAAAGGACAACATGCCATTTGCATTCATTATTGCTTGCTGTACCTGCATGCTAGCTTTCTGTGTTTCTTGCACAAGGACACCCAGGTCTCTCTGAACACCAACATTTAAAAGTTTCTCACCATTTAAAAAATATTCTGTTTTTCTATTCTTCCTACAAAAATGAATAACCTCACATTTCCCTACATTATACTCCATCTGCCATCTTACTGCCCACTCATTTAGTCTATCTATATCCCTTAGCAGACGCTTTGTGTCCTCCTTACAGCTTACTGTCCCACCTAGCTTTGTATCATCAGCAAACTTGGATACATTACACTCGGTCCCTTCATCTAGATCATTAATATAGATTGTAAATAGCTGTGGCCCCAGCATTGATCCTTGCGGCACCTCACTGGTTACAGCCTGCCAACCTGAAAAAGACCCATTTATCCCTACTCTGTTTTATGTCCATTAACCAATCTTCTATCCATGCTAATACATTACCTCCAATCCCACGAGCCTTTATCTTGTGTAATAATCTTTTATGTGGTACCTTATCGAATGCCTTTTGGAAATCCAAATATACCCTTTATCGATCCTGCTAGTTACATCCTCAAAAAACTCTAATAAAGTTGTCAAACATGATTATCCTTTCATAAAACTATGTTGACTCTGCCTAATCATGTTATGATTATCTGCCCTGATACCACTTCCTTAACAATGGATTCCAGCATTTTCCCGACAACTGATGTCAGGCTAACTGGCCTGTAGTTTCCTGTTTTCTCTCTCCCCCCTTTCCTGAATAGCAGTGTTATATTTGCTACCTTACAGTCTGCTGGGATCATTCTAGAATCCAGGAAATTTTGAAAGATCAAACCCAATGCATCCACTATCTCTGCAGCTACCTCTTTTAGAACCCCAGGATGTAGGCCGTCAGGTCCAGGGGTTTTGTCGGCTTTTAGTCCCATTAGTTTCTCTAATACTTTTCCTCTACTTATATGAATTTCACTAAGCTCCTCACCCTCATTAGAACCTTGGTTCCCCACCATTGTAGGTATGCGTTTTGCATCTTCTACTGTGAAGACAGATACAAAATATTTGTTTAACATTTCTGTCATTTCCTTATTCCCCATATTAATTTCTCCTGCCTCAGTCTCTAAGGGACCAATATTTACTTTTGCTAATCTCTTCCTTTTTACCTACTTGTAGAAGCTCTTACAATCTATTTTTATATTTCTTGCTTGTTTTCTCTCAGTCTATTTTATCCCTATTTATCAATTTTTTGGTCATCCTTTGCTGGTTTCTGAAACTCTCCCAATCTTCAGGCTTACTACTATTCTTCACAACATTATAAAATTCTTCTTTCAATCTATTGCTATCCTTAACTTCTTTAGTTAGCCACCAATGGATCACTTTTCCTGTATAGTTTTTGTTTCTCAATGGAATGTATTTTTGTTGAGATTTATGAAATATGTCTTCAAATGCTAGCCACTGCTTATCTACTGCCATACCTTTTAATCTATTTTTCCAATCCACATTAGCAAACACACCCTTCCTATGTAATTGGCTTCATTTAAGTTTAAGACTCTAGTTTCGGACTTAGGCAAGTCACTCTCAAACGTAACGTGAAATTCTATCATATTATGATCACTCTGCCCCAAATGGTCCTTTACTATGAGATTGCTAATTAACCCAGTCTCATTGCACAATACAAGATCTAAAATAGCATGTTCCCTGGTTGGTTCCATGACGCATTGTTCTAGGAAACTGTCCCGAAAGCATTCCATGAACTTGTCCTCCAAACTACCTTTGGTAATTTGATTTGTCCAATCTATATGAAACATAGAAACATAGAAACATAGAAAATAGGTGCAGGAGTAGGCCATTCGGCCCTTCGAGCCTGCACCGCCATTCAATCAGTTCATGGCTGAACATGCAACTTCAGTACCCCATTCCTGCTTTCTCACCATACCCCTTGATCCCCCTAGTTGTAAGGACTACATCTAACTCCTTTTTGAATATATTTAGTGAATTGGCCTCAACAACTTTCTGTGGTAGAGAATTCCACAGGTTCACCACTCTCTGGGTGAAGAAGTTTCTCCTCATCTCGGTCCTAAATGGCTTACCCCTTATTCTTAGACTGTGACCCCTGGTTCTGGACTTCCCCAACTTTGGGAACATTCTTCCTGCATCTAACCTGTCTAAACCCATCAGAATTTTAAACGTTTCTATGAGATCCCCTCTCATTCTTCTGAACTCCAGTGAATACAAGCCCAGTTGATCCAGTCTTTCTTGATATGTCAGTCCCGCCATCCCGGGAATCAGTCTGGTGAACCTTCGCTGCATATGAAGATTATAGTCTCCCACGATTATTGCCCTTTGTTACAAACTCCTACTATTTCTTGATTAATAATTTCTCCAATGCTTTGGCTACTGTTAGGGGGCCAATACACTACTCCCACCAGTGTTTCCTTCCCCTTGTTATTCCTTATCTCCACCTATACTGATTCTACTTCCTGATCTTCCGAGCCAAGACCCTTTCTCTCTACTGTCCTTATGGCATCCTATATTATCAGGGCTATCCCCCTCCTTTACCAGTCTGCCTGTCTTTTTGATATGTCAAGTACCCTGGAACATTTAGTTCCCAACCTTGGTCACCTTGTAACCACGTCTCTGTAATGGCAGTTAGATCAAAGCTATTTATCTCAATATGTGCCACTAGTTTGTCTATCTTGTTACGAATGGTCCATGCATTCATAAAAAGAGCCTTTAATTAAATTTGTTTACCATTATTCCCTGCTTTGAGCTTATTCTCTGCTGCACTGCTACCATTAAACTCTCTGTCCCTTCCTGTCACACTCTGCTTATTTTTTACCCAAATTGCTACACTGCTCTATTGCATTGATCTTTCTCTTTAGATATCTAAATTTCTCCTCACCTGACCCCTCCCCCCCATTTTTTTTTAGTTTAAAGCCAATTTAAGGCAGAATAAAAATCAAAGAGCAAGTTATTATTTAAATGGAGAAAGTTTGCAATACAGCGGGACCTGGGGGTACTTGTGCATGAAACACAAAAGGATAGTATGCAGGTACAGCAAGTGATCAGGAAGGCCAAAGGTATCTTGGCCTTTGTTGCAAAGGGGATGGAGTATAAAAGCAGTGAAGTCTTGCTGCAGCTATATAAGGTATTGGTGAGGTCACACCTGGAATACTGCGTGCAGTTTTGGTTTCCATATTTACGAAAGGATATACTTGCTTTGGAGACAGTTCAGAGAAGGTTCACTAGGTTGATTCCGGAGATGAGTGGGTTGACTTATGAGGAAAGGTTGAGTAGGTTGGACCTCTACTCATTGGAATTCAGAAGAATGAGAGGTGATCTTATCGAAACGTATAAGATTATGAGGGGGCTTGACAAGGTGGATGCATAGAGGATGTTTCCACTGATGGGGGGGGACTAGAACTAGAGGGCATGATCTTAGAATAAGGGACCGCCCATTTAAAACTGAGATGAGGAGAAATTTCTTCTCTCAGAGGGTTGCTAATCTGTGGAATTCGCTGCCTCAGAGAGCTGTGGAAGCTGGGACATTGAATAAATTTAAGACAGAAATAGACAGTTTGTTAAACGATAAGGGAATAAGGGGTTATGGGGAGCGGGCAGGGAAGTGGAGCTGAGCCCATGATCAGATCAGCCATGATCTTATTGAATGGCGGAGCAGGCTCGAGGGGCTGTATGGCCTACTCCTGTTTCTATTTCTTATGTTCTTAATAGCAGTGTGGATGTGGATGGATAAATATGATAGTTTGGTTTAATTACCCTTGTAAGCAACAATCAAAACTCACTTCAACATAATAAAGTATTCAACCTTGCTTCACAGAAGAGGAACAGATACTGTCATCAAAGATGAGTTCAGTTATTTAGTTTCTAATTATCTAGTTTCGAATGCTCAGCACAATAAATACTAACCACCTTTTAATGGGTTTCACCTAGAAGCAGCTGAATAATTTTTTTTCGATTGTGTCAGCTGTGGTTCAGTGTGTAGCACACTTGCCTCTGAGTTAGAATATTGTGGGCTCCACTCCAGAGACTTGAGCACATAAATCTAGGCTGACACTCCAGTGCAGGGCTAAGGGAGTCTGCACTGTCGGAGGTGTCGTCTTTCGGATGAGACGTTAAACCCAGGCCCTGTCTGCTCCCTCAGATGGACGTAAAAGATCCCATGGCACTATTTTGAAGAAGAACAGGGGCAATAACCCTGGTGTCCTGGCCAATATTTATCCCTCAATCAACATAACAAAAACAGATTATCTGCTCATTATCAAATTGCTGTTGTGGAAGCTTGCTGTGCGCAAATTGGCTGCAGTGTTCCCCACATTACAACAGTGACTACACTTCCAAAGTATTTCATTGACTGTGAGGCGCTGAGATGTCCGGTGGTTGTGAAAGGTGCTATATAATTATAAGTGTGTCTTTCTTTCTTTCAGAGAGGTGACTGAAAGTATGGCACATCAGGCTGGAAATTCGGTATCGCCCACTTTGAGGTGTTAACCTTGTTGGGACGGTAACTGTAGTGCCGTCGAAAAGTTTGCATCGCCTATCGCAAAATTAGGTGTAATCGCACCAAGAGGGAAAGGGAGCGCTAAATCAGTCATTCCACAATTCTTCCAGAGTGGTGAAACGGAAAATCTCAGTGATAAATTTTAGGAAGCAATGCACATGCTTCGAAGGTCGCTATACTTCTCGAGGACAGCTGATTCTTAAAGGCGTGGTCAGATAAGTATGCACATGCGCAGTTTCAACTTCTCACTATGATCAGAGCGGAAAAATGGAGGAGTAAGAAGGTCGCCAGCATGCCCACTGTTTCTCGCCCGCAGCCATCGACGCCTTAATCGAAGCTGTAGAGAGGCGGTGGAATGTGCTGTAACCTCCAAGTGGAAGGAGGCCTGTTTCTAGTGTTCAGAAGGCTCAGCACGTCTCCGTCAGGAACATGGTGCCCAGAACTGTGACACAATGTCACAAGAAGTTCAACGGCCTCATTAGGGTCGTCAGGGTGAGTACTCTTTCTAGTAACGTTGCAATGCCATAATGTGAACCTCACTCTCTCACCCAATGTAAAGTCTTTACAGTACCTGCCCCTCCTCTATGTGTATCAGGCCATGCTCTTTGTTGGTGAAGACACCATAAAAGTTCAGCCTCTGTTCAGCAGCTGTGCCCAGCCCATTCAAGTGTCGCTCACCTTCTTGTTGCCTACTCAGCCTCAACCCTCCTCGCATTACCGTTTCAATGTTGATGTGTTGGCAATACTTCAGCCTCATCATTAATCTTAGGTGGTCGTCACCTAATCCCACCGTTCACACAGCCACATTCAAATGGAGATCTGCACACTTCCAGATGGTAGCAGCTATTCAACTATGGAAGGCACGTGACACACGATGAGCTACACACTCACTCACACCTTCTGTTTGTTGTTGCAGTCGAAATTGGCACACAACAGGCGAGAGCAGCAGCACACCGGGAGAGGGGAGCCTGACATCCAGGAGCTCACGGAGGTGGAGGAGCGAGTGTCCGCCTTCATGGGCGCACCAGTTGGTGCGGTAGCGGTCAGCGAAGCTGAGCCCCCTGTGGGCAGTGACAGTATGTTAATGCCCTTTATGTTTTATGTGAAACCCTTTACCCTTGATACCACATTCCTTACACTCTTTACATATAAATGCCCAATGCCATCTCCTACTTCCGTTCCTGCTCCCTCCCTGCGGGTAACCAGTTCTGTTGCTTTGTGCTTACAGATGATGAGCCAGAGGCACAGCAGCCTGCTCGTGAGCCCTCCACATTGAACAATGGGGGAGACGAGGAGGAAGGGGACAAAAGTGTTGCAACAGATCAAAATCCTCCATCAGCTGCACCGAGTGGGGACACCACCTCTGTGGAAGATACAACATTCCTGAGATTTGAAGAGTCTGAGGCTCCCGGCCTCAGTGGCCTGCAGCAATGCCCAGCACGAGGGGAAGCTCAGAGGCCATCTCCCGTGAGGGTGAGTTGGCCCATGAGTCCGGCTCAGAGACACTCAGATGTGGACCTGGACTTGGAGGTTATGTTGAGAGAGTCCATGGTAATGCACCGTGAGTTTATGGGTGCATTGGAAAGGGTCTCGCAGAGCATGGGTGCACTCGCTCTGAGGTTGGTGCTCTGAGGTTGGGGGAGGCCGCCTCAAGCATTGCTCGTTGCTTCTCAGCAACAACCTTGCCTGCTTACAGAGGGAGATGGACTCAGCAAACGACAGTGGAGTCCCAGAGGTGATGGCGCATGCCATGGTTGACGTGACAGCACCTATCACATCACAAGCCGAAGCCACGCAAGGTCTTTGTGATGTGATGCAGTCACTGATTGCTGGCATCAACTCTCAGACTGCTACGTTTCAGATTCATTCTGCTCTGAGTCAGTCTCAGAATGCTGCCATGCAAACACTGACTGCTGCCATCCTCTCTGTGTTCCCCACAGACTAACGGGGAAGTGACAGCGCCAAAGCAGGCCAGCAATCTTTGCTCTCAGATAGCTCGAGATGCTGATACTCCGCCCTGGGGAAGTGGCAGTAGGCCACCGGAAATGAAAGGTGCTGCCTTTGCTCAAGATGACAGCATTCTTACTCCCACCACTGCCACTCCGCCTTTGCACCTGTCGCGGGTCTACACCCAAACCATCACATACTGCTGCCGCTGATGCTGAGAGCTGGTTCAGGGCATCCTGCTGGGCCGTCTGTCGTGTCTGCTTTACACACACAGCAGCCTTCAAGCAACCTTGTTGCAGGCACTGCGGCCACATTAAGGAGGAGCAGTAGGCATGGAAGGGAGCTTAAGGAAAGGGGTGGGAAATTGCAGAGCAAGTCTCAATAAAGACTTTGGCCACCAGGGGTAGATATCCTCATCCTGTAAATATGTTTGTAAATATCTCGTTGCTGTTGTTTGATTCCTCCTATTGGTGTATGGGTCTGGGCCTAATATGGCACATGGAAGCTGGTGTGAAATTACAAAGGAAGGGGAGTTTGTACAGATATTTCTGAAGTTGATTGAGTGTTATGCTGTTTCAAGGGGCATTTGTTACATTTTTTATTAATTGCTGGTGAGGGGTTTTGTTGTGCTGTTTGAGGCAAGACTTTTGACGGAGTTATTAAAATGTTAATTTGACCCTTTGCATTGCTGATCTGATCATGGACTCAGCTCCACTTCCCTGCCCGTTCCCCATAACCCTTTACTCCCTTGTCGCTCAAAAATCTGTCCATCTCTGCCTTAAATATATTCAATGATCCAGCATCCACAGCGCTCTGGGGATGTGAATTCCACAGATTTACAATCCTCTAAGAGAAGAAATTCCTCCTCATCTCAATTTTAAATGGGCGGCCCCTTATTCTGAGACTATGTCCCCTAGTTTTAGTTTCCCCTATGAGTGGAAATATCTTCTCTGCATCCACCTTGTCGAGCCCCCTCATTATCTTATATGTTTCGATAAGATCACCTAACTGGGTCACGTTTGGTTGCTCTACCAATCTCTTCAGCTGTGACTGGCTGATCATCAATATATGAAATATACAACACTTCTTCCCTATTGGGTCTAACTTCTGATGGGGATGGCAACCTGGACAACCAGCATTACCATCTGACTTAGGTACAACAATGGGTGTAGCCCAATTACTTAGATCTATCTTCGATATAATGTTCTCAGTTTCTAGTCTTTTGAGTTCTTGCTCAACTTTCTCCTTAAGTACTTAAGGAAGTGGCCCTAGAAATAGTGGATGCATTGGTGGTCATTTTCCAACATTCCATAGACTCTGGATCAGTTCCTATGGATTACAGGGTAGCTAATGTAACACCACTTTTTAAAAAAAGGAGGGAGAGAGAAAACAGGGAATTATGTTAACCTGACATCAGTAGTGGGGAAAAGGTTGGAATCAATTATTAAAGATGTAAAGCAGCGCATTTGGAAAGCAATGACAGGATCGGTCCAAGTCAGCATGGATTTATGAAAGGGAAATCATGCTTGACAAATCTTCTAGAATTTTTTGAGGATGTAACTAGTAGAGTGGACAAGGGAGAACCAGTGGATGTGGTGAATTTGGACTTTCAAAAGGCTTTTGACAAGGTCCCACACAAGAGATTGTTGTGCAAAATTAAAGCACATGGCATTGGGGGTAATGTATTGACATGGATAGAGAACCGGTTGGCAGACAGGAAGCAAAGAGTGGGAATAAACGGGTCCTTTTCAGAATGGTAGGCAGTGACTAGTGGGTACCGCAAGGTTCTGTGCTGGGACCCCAGCTATTTACAATATACATTAATGATTTAGACGAAGGAACTGAATGTAATATCTCCAGGTTTGCAGATGACACTAAGCTGGGTGGCAGTTGAGCTGTGAGGAGGATGCTAAGAGGCTGCAGGGTGACTTGGACAGGTTAGGTGAGTGGGCAAATCCATGGCAGATGCAGTATAATGTAGATAAATGTGAGGTTATTCACGTTGGTGGCAAAAACAGGAAGGCAGAATATTATCTGAATGGTGACAGATTAGGAAAAGGGGAGGTGCAACAAGACCTGGGTGTCATGGTACATCAGTCATTGAAAGTTGGCATGCAGGTACAGCAGACGGTGAAGAAGGCAAATGGCATATTGGCTTTCATAGCAAGAGGATTTGAGTATAGGAGCAGGGAGGTCTTACTGCAGTTGTACAGGGCCTTGGTGAGGCCACACCTTGAATATTGTGTTCAGTTTTGGTCTCCTAATCTGAGGAAGGACATTCTTGCTATTGAGGGAGTGCAGTGAAGGTTCACCCGACTGATTCCCGGGATGGCAGGACTGACATATGAAGAAAGATTGGATCGACTAGGCTTATATTCACTGGAATTTAGAAGAATGAGCGGGGTCTCATAGAAACATATGAAATTCTGACGGGTTTAGACAGGTTAGATGCAGGAAGAATGTTTCCAATGTTGGGGAAGTCCAGCACCAGGGGTCACAGTCTAAGGATAAGGGGTAAGCCATTTAGGACCGAGATGAGGAGAAACTGCTTCACTCAGAGAATTGTGAACCTGTGGAATTCTCCACCACAGAAAGTTGTTGAGGCCAGTTCTTTAGATATATTCAAAAGGGAGTTATGGCTGAAGGGATCAAGGGGTATGGAGAGAAAGCAGGAATGGGGTACTGAAGTTGCATGATCAGCCATGATCATATTGAATGGTGGTGCAGGCTCAAAGGGCCGAATGGCCTACTCCTGCACCTATTTTCTATGTTTCTATTTTTCTATGTTGAGTGCATATGATACAGGACGTGGCTTGCAGTAAACTGATCTGGCATTCTTCTATACTCTGACACTCGCCTTGAAGCTTTGGATCGGACTGTTTCGCGGAACACCTTCGGATATTGCTTGATGACAATCTCCTTTGATGCAAATCTCAGTTCAACACAAAAAATCTCATTCCAATCCAGCTTCAATGATTCCAACCAATTTCTACCTATTATGGCAGACTTATCTCCTGACGCCCCTAAGAGAGGCAAGCTCTGAAACTGATCCTTGTATTTCACCGGTACAATGATATGTCCTACCACAGGGATTTGCTCTCCTGAGTAGCCTCACAGCTCTATCTTCGACTTCTCCAGTGGAAAATCACTGAACTTGCCCAGATATAGTGATCCCGGTAATGCACTCATGGATGCACCAGTGTCGATTTCCGTGGATATCCTGGTTCCTTCAACATCTACTTGGATGACGATATATCGCGAATCATTGTTAGGTACCCTCGTGCTCCTGATGACATGTATCTCCAGAACCTCCTCATCCTGTTGCTTTTCTTCAATGCTCTGTAGTCTCTGGCAATTTCTTCTTATAGCATTGAACATCGGTTTACTCTTCAGTCGGCATGTCTTTGCAAGATGCCCAATTTTCTTGCAGAAGAAACAGTCTGCCTTCATATATAGATAGCTTTGAGCAATGTGTTGTCCCAGACAGTGATAGCACAACTTCAGTGCGCTGTTACCTTGGCCAGTTGCTGAGGCCTTGGGGCCCAACTGCCTTTTACTTTTAACCTGTAGGCAAGTCACCTCGATTGTCTGATGACTGGAATTGGCACAAAACTCTCGGGAGTATTGGTCGGCCATATCCATCGACATAGCTGTCTGACAAGCTAAATCAAAAGTCAAGTTAGAGGTTGTCAACAACTTTCTTCTGATTGCTTCATTTTTCATCCCACAAACAAAGCGGTCACGCAATGCTCATGAAAGTTTCCAAAATGACAGTGACTGGATAGCTTTTTTAAAGCTACAATGTACTCACTGATACTTTCGTCAATTAATTGATCTCGTTTTCCAAAACGATAACTTTCAGCGATTTCCTGGTGCTCAGGACTGTAGTGCCAATCTTCTTCAGTGGCATGTCATTTGGCTTGACAGGAACAAGCACATTTTTCAGGGTTTCATACACCTCGGGGCCTGCTTCAGTCAGGAAAATAGCCCGTTTTCTTTCTAACACCACCCCATTATGGTTTCCATCAACGGGGACTTCGACGATACTAGTTACGGTGAAAAACATTTCTAGCTGCTCCACGTATGCTCTGAAGTCTCTCGGTAATGATGGAACTCACCCGAGCGCCATATTATTTCCATAGGCGCAGCCATCTGGACTCTGACAGTTCAGCCAAGCGTGCTTGTAATTTTCCTTGGATTTTTAGCTGTTCTGGAAAACAAAGAACCTCTCAAAGTCTCTCTGTTGGTTGCCTGGAACATCCACCAACAAAAATTTCAGCCATGGAATCCAGAAATCCCATCCTACATCACCAATGTGATAACTTCTGTATGATATCACAAACACACAGACTTATGATGGCTCCAATACATCACATGACTTTTATTGTATTTACATCAGCTGTTACATTACCACAGTAGTCCACTAGGTGGAGCTCTATAATTACAGCTATCATTGTAGCGATGTATGGTGGGGCAGCAGAGGGGGCGGAGGGGATCATTAGCCAGGTAGCTAGGCTGTATCCTTTGTCCGTGAGCAGCCAGTCATGCCCTTCCCCTGGTGGCTTAAACATTCGTGGCACAGTGCTCACATGCAGGATGAACACATCATGTGCGTTGCCAAGATAGCGGCATTCACTGCGAGGATGCACTGCGTGTGGTCGCACCCAGCTGCAAATTCAGGGAATGACATTCATCCTCTTTCTCACTCCTTTCTGTTTATTTCTCAATCCTTTAATCTCATTGGTTAAGGAGATTCATTGTTTGTCCCATTGTTCATCAATGTACCAGATCCCTTGGTGCCCTCACTCGCACTTCCAACAACTTTTTGGGCAAAAAATGGTATAACCTAAATGTGCACGATCAAGTCTAAGTAACAGGGCATGCCATAAGATGCCCCGCGGCAGCAAAATCTGGGCCAATACTTGAGTATATCTAGTCATAATTTACTGTATTGACATATAATTGATAATATCCCCTCTAAGTCATTTATCCATTTTATCTAACAATCTTCTGGAGACTGAATCAAAGAGAACTGCCAATTCAGTGCCGTACTTTGCTGAACTTATATTCCAATAAGCAACACATGATGGTGCTATGAGTATTAGCTCTAAACAGCGTTTGGAGGTATATCCTCTAATCATGGTGTACAAGCAAGTTACGATATGCTCCACCAGTCAAAGGTAAAGGAATATTAAGCTGAGGCTTGGCACTTCTCCGATTTTGGACCAGACCAGTAGGATTTTTAAAATTGACAGGATTCCAGAAGTAAACTGCAGGAACATAAGATCATCAGAAAGGAAGTGTTCAGACTCGGTAAATTTTCCTTTATAACACTGTTCAAATTTTCATTAATTCACAACATAAATCAACAGTTACAACAATTTGTATTTGTCTAGTGCCTTTAAGGTAGGGTGACCATGCATCCATGTTTTCCAGGTACAGTTCCCGGATGAGGTACTCGTGCCGAGAAAACAATGTCCCCGGTTCAGGAAACTCATTCTCAAATACCCTAGCTGCCATTTTATTTGAATGAGCTCCATTCATCCTAATTGCAGCTCGCATAAATCCACACTTGCACTCAGGGACGGACCAATCAACATGGCCCATTGGCAGTAACGGACCAATGAAAGGGTGGATCACCATTTGTTCTTTGCTGAATGGCCTTGACAGAATTGGCTTCGGTTTGGACCAATGAAAGGACAGATCACGGTTTGTGACAACAGTTAAGCTTTGACCGATTTGGCTTAGGTTTAGACCAATGAAAGGAGAGTGGAAGTGAGTGCCGGCCAATAGGCCGGAGGTGTAACGGTGGCGTTGTCTGTCTGAGTCGGGGACAGGTAACACCGAGGGTCTGTTAATGCATGGAGTAGAAGGATTTTAGTGTCAGCCTCTGTAACTCGGCAGATAGATCTTGGAACCTCGGTCTCACTCAGTCCGAGGAGAACAGTGCCAGTCTCAGACTAAACATGGCTCTGTCTGTGCATGTTTATAGAACGGGCTGAATTTATGCCTGAAGAAACTGCTACATATTATGTATGTAACCATGTAATACTTGTCACCAGAGGACACGACTGTTGGAGTCCTAATGGTCACCTGCACACACGTGCAGGGCCAGTATAAAAGGTTGGCTGCCATGTTGTTTAGGCACTCTGGAGTTGTAATAAAGAAGACTAAGTTCACACTAAGTTTAGCTCACAGTACCCAGCCTCGTGGAGTTCTTCTATACACAATAATTGGCGACGAGTAACAGAATATGAACCTTCATGCAACCATGGCTGCCGTTGGAATACTAGAGAGATTCATAGAGGGTGATGATTGGAAAGCCTTCGTCAAGCATCTCGACCAGTACTTCGTGGCCAACGAGCTGGAAGGAGTCACTAACGCGGCCAAGCGCAGGGCGGTTCTCCTCACCATCTGTGGGCCTAAAATATACGGCCTCATCAAGAATCTGCTCGCACCGACAAAACCAACAGAGTTGTGCACACTGGTCTGGCACCACCTCAAGCCGAAGGAGAGTATCCTCATGGCCAGATATCGTTTTTACACATACCATCGCTCTGGGGGCCAGGACATGGCAGATTATGTCGCCGACGTGAGATGCCTCGCGGGACCTTGCGATTTTGGAGCTGTGTTAGGACGAATGCTGTGGGACTTTTTCATGCTGGGCATCAGCCACGAGGTCATTCTTCAAAAGCTGCTGGCTGCCGAAACCCTAGACCTGAGCAGGGCCATCGCGATCATCCAGACATGCATGGCCACGGACGATAACACCAAACAGATATCTTCTCAACATCGAAGCTCATCGGCAAATACTGTGCACAAAATGATGTCGCTCGCAGGCCGAACTGCATATGGCAGGGCCTATACGCCTGCGGCTGCAAGACCTGTGATGACTCAGAGTCCGCCATTGGGGGTGAATGTGAATCCATTAGCACCGTGTTGGTGCTGCGGGGGTAATCATCGAGTCCATCAATGTCGATTCAAGCACTACATGTGCAAAGGCTGTGCAACGATGGGGCACCTCCAGCGAATGTGAAAACGTGCTGCGACATACCACGTGGCAGAGGATGATCGATCCGGCGCAGATCACGCAGCATAGGCAACTGAAACCGAGGAAGAAGTGTATGGGGTACATACCTTCACCAGCAAGAGCCCTCCTATGATGCTGAAAGTTAAATTAAATGGAGTTCCAGTATCCATGGAGTTGGACACGGGTGCAAGTCAGTCAATAATGAGCCAGAAGGCTTTTGAGAAACTGTGGGTCAATAAAGCACAAAGCCCCAAACTGAGCCCGATTAATGCAAAGCTGCGTATCTACACCAAAGAGCTCATACCAGTCATTGGAAGTGAGGCAGTGAAGGTATCGTACGATGGAGCTGTGCATGACCTATCATTGTGGATTGTTCCAGGCAATGGCCCAACGCTGTTCGGCAGAAGCTGGCTAGAAAAGATTAGATAGAATTGGAACGACATCAAAGCACTATCTTCAGTGGATGATGCCTCATGTGCTCAAATGCTGAGCAAGTTTCCCTCGCTATTCGAACCAGGCATTGGCAACTTCACAGGCGCCAAGGTACAGATCCATCTAGGCCCCCGATGCATGGCCCATCCATCCCAAGGCTCGGGCGGTTCCGTACATGATGAGGGAGAAAGTCGAGATCGAACTGGACAGACTTCAACACGAAGGAATCATATCGCCAGTCGAGTTCAACGAGTGGGCCAGTCCAATTGTTCCGGTGTTGAAAAGTGATGGCACGGTCAGAATCTGCGGAGACTACAAGGTAACGATTAACCGAGTCTCATGACAAGACCAGTACCCGCTGCCCAAGGCGGATGACCTGTTCGCAACGTTAGCAGGGGGGGGGGAGTCGTTCACCAAGTTGGACCTAACCTCTGCCTACATGACACAGGAGCTGGCTGAATCTTCAAAAAGACTGATATGCATCAACACAAAGGGCTGTTTATATACCACAGGTGCCTTTTCGGGATTCGCTCGGCTGCAGCCATTTTCCAGATAAACATGGAGAGTTTGCTGAAATCTGTTCCGCGCACTGTTGTGTTTCAAGGCGACATCCTGATCACTGGTCATGACACCATCGAACACCTACACAACCTTGAAGAGGCTCTAAGTCACCTTGACAGAATGGGACTCAGGCTGAAATGCTCCAAGTGTGTTTTCCTGGTGCCAGAAGTCCAACTTTTGAGAAGAAAGATTGCAGCAGATGGCATCAGGCCCACGGACTCAAAGACAGAGGCCATCAAGAATGCACCCAGACCACAGAATGTGACAGAGCTGCGTTCGTTCCTGGGACTCCTCAACTATTTCGCTAACTCTCTACCCAAGTTGAGCACGTTGTTAGCGCCTTTTGCACATGTTGCTACATAAGGGTGACAACTGGGTTTGGGGCAAATTTCAGGACACAGCCTTTGAGAAGGCCAGGAATCTATGTTCAAATAAGTTACTTGTACACTATGACCAATGTATACGTTTAGTGCTAGCTTGTGACACCTCATCGTATGGGGTCGGCTGTGTGTTACAGCAAGCCACTGTATCGGGCAACCTCCAACTGGTTGCATACGCATCTAGAAGTCTGAGAGAGCTTATAGTATGGTCAAGAAAGAGGTGTTAGCATGTGTATATAAGGTTAAGAAAATGCACCAACACCTATTTGGACTTCGGTTTGAGCTTGAAACTGACCACAAGCCGCACATTTCACTGTTTTCAGAGAGCAAAGGTATAAATACCAATGCTTCGTCCTGCATCCAAAGATGGGCACTAACATTATCCGCTTGTGACTATGTTATCCGCCACAGACCAGGCACTGAACACTGTGCTGATGCTCTCAGCCGACTACCATTACCCAACACTGGGGTTAAAATGGCGCAGCCCGCAGATTTGCTACTGGTCATGGATGCTTTTGAGAGCGAGTGGTCACCCGTCACAGCTTGCCAGATCAGGACCTGGACCTGAAGAGTAAAGAGTTGCATCCAAATGGGAACTGGTCGGCCGTTCCGAGGGAAATGCAAGATAAAATTAAGCCATTTCACCAACGCAAATATGAAATATCCATCCAGTCGGATTGTCTCTTATGGGGTAATCGCGTGGTTTTGCAAAAAAAAGGCAGGGAAACGTTTATACGCAATCTACACAGTACCCACCCAGGCATTGTCATGATGAAGGCAATTGCTAGGTCGCATGTTTGGTGGCCCAGCATTGATTCGGACTTGGAGTCCATGCGTGCATCAATGCAACAACTGAGCAATGCACCAAGGGAGGCTCCACTGAGTCTGTGGTCATGGCCCTCCAAATCGTGGTCCAGGATCCACGTAGATTTTTCCGGCCCCTTTCTAGGAAAGATGTTTTTAGTATTTGTGGTCGCTTACCCCAAATGGATTGAATGCGTAATCATGTCATCCAGCACGTCCACAGCCACCATTGAAAGCTTCCAGGCCATGTTCGCCACCCATGGCTTGCCCAACATCCTTGTCAGCGACAATGGACCGTGTTTCACCAGCTCAGAATTCAATTAGTTTATGACTCGCAATGGCATCAAGGATGTCAGGTCTGCTTCGTTTAAGCCCGCGTCTAACGGTCAAGCGGAGCGGGCAGTCCAAACAATCAAGCAGAGCATGAAACGCGTGGCGGATGAATCCCTGCAGACCCGCTTGTCTCGCATTCTGCTCAGTTACCGGATGTGACCCCACTTGCTCACCGGGGTTCCCCCGGCAGAAATGTTAATGAAGAGAGCCCTCAAAACCAGGCTTTCCCTAGTCCACCCGGATCTCAATGATCACTTGGAAACCCGGTGACACCGGCAGAACATGTTTCACGATTGCGCGGCTGTTTCACGTGACATTGATGTTAATAACCCTGTGTTTGTCCTGAATTACGGTCATGGTCCCAAGTGGGTTGCTGGCACTGTTTTGGCCAAGGAAGGGAATAGGGTGTTTATAATCAAACTGTTAAATGGCCAAATGTGCAGAAAGCATTTAGATCAGACCAAATTGCGATTTACTGACAATCAGGAACGACTTGAAGAGGACATCACCATCGACGATCCACCAAGACACACCCAACCACCAATCAAACTTGCTGTCAATCACGAGGATGAACCCACCGTTCCTGACAGTCCGGTCAGACCAGCCGCACTGCAGTGCAGCAATGGTCTGGCCAACTCACACACGCCAGGGTTTGAACTTAGACGATCAATCAGGGAGCAAAGGGCTCCGGATCGCCTCAACTTGTAAATAACTTGTACCGAAGACTTTGCGGGGGGGGGGGGGGGGGGTGGGCGGGGAGTGATGTTATGTCTGTAACCATATAATACTTGCCACCAGAGGGCGCGACTGTTGGAGTCCTAATGGTCACCTGCACACACATGCAGAGCCAGTATAAAAGATTGGCTGCCATATTGTTAGTCTTCTTTATTACAACACCAGAGTGTCTAAGGTCACACTAAGTTTAGCTCACAGTACTCAGCCGCATTGAATTCTTCTACACACAACAATTCATGCCATTTCCATTATAATAATGCCATAGGCAAGCAGTATGGTAACCCCGCCTGCAACCGTCTGTGCAAGGGCAACCCTCATCTTCCCCAGTCTTTCATGGCAGTCGGTCGACCAAAAAAAAATGGCAGCAGTGGCAGCAGCTCCTCCCCTTTAATGGGAGTTGCACCATCATTTTACGAGAACTACAACCTCACTGCACTGGTAGAAAATAGCAGCTTTTGGCACCGTGCAGCGGGAGCAAGATTTTTTCAATGGAATTTCACCATCCGGGGGGTGGGGGGGGGGGTAGCGGGGAGGGGGACATCGATGGTGCGTGCACTGATGATGCAATTAGGACAGATTGGCAGCAGCGGAGCAGTGGGGGAGTGGGTCATCTCCAGGATACCGCAGGAGTGGAATTTTCAAAATGGCGGCCATTGCACTCCGCAGCGTGGCAGATTTCGGGGGGGTAACAGGCCTCAAGGGTAGGGACAATTTTGGCCCCAAAGTCTCTTCACTTGATGCAAAATAAGATGTACACTATACTAAACAGAAAGGGTCATTTTGAAAAAGTGCATGTTAAGGTCCATCAATTTTCTGTCACAAGTTATTTTGATAGATGTTTATCCATTTAAAATATTTTTCATATACATCCCAGCTTTTAGTCATCTTTATCCTACAAATTATAAATAGAGGCAGTAAATGGATGCTTGATACATGTGTTGGAACATCATGATATCACCACCAGTGTAATCCTGACAAACACATGATGGATGTTGGAGATGCCATTGTGAAAGGTGCCTCCAAATCCAAAGCAAACTTGGGAATGATTTGCTCGGAGTTTGATTATTGGTTTGTGAACGGACCCGAAGTCTGCAGATTACACAAAATTGGGGCAGGGAGTTCGAACAATAGGTTAGAGACAAACCAAATATAAAGGGATCGAGATAGGTTGGGAATATAGGTTGATGAGTGGCAAGTGGCACTTAATGTGGATAAATGTAAGTTAATGAGACTAGAGAAGAGAAGTTAACAATGCGATTAGAAACTGAACAGCTCTTGGCGCAATGAGAGAAGGATCTGGTGGTATTGGTGGAAGATCACTGAAATCAAGAGCGCAGTGTACAGGGCATTTTGTTCTTTATGCTACCTAGTTATGACCTTTTCAAAATGTATTTGAAATAAAGGCTATACAGCATGGTATTTTATTTTATTCCACGTGTACAGTAACTTTATACAGAAATAAAATTTAACAAGGTATAGGTACAAAGATGGCTTCAACTTTATTTTCGTCAGTCCTGTACAAAGCATTTACCACCTGCTAAAAACATTAACAGCAGAACACTTGTATGAATCTCTCCCTTATAGAAGAAACAATGTTTTTTTAATAGAAAAATTAGGCCTGTGTTCACTATTGCCAAAGCTAGAACTGCAGGAAAAGGCAACTTCTGTCAAAGAAATGGTCGGCACAACAGAAATCTGATACATTACATAAGTTTGCAGGTCTTTTTTTTGCAAAATATAACCAGTGCTTAAAATGTTCCACATACAGCAGCTGAAAATAAAAATGATCCCGCCTAAAAATAAATTGTGAACTTTTTGTAATCTTCAGTACAGAACACAGGTTTATATCATACTACAAAATAATCATAAATAACAAACACATTCTGAAGTAAGCTTAAACAATATAGAATAACAAATGTTCTGTTTATTTCTCTGCAATATCAAGGTACATTGTACTGGAGGTGAGAGAAGAGAATGCAAGGATAGTGATGATTTTACTTTCTTTGGTTAGTTCCCTTCAATGTTTTTTTCCCACATTAGCAATCAGTATTTATTGAGAATCCTTGATTCTACAATTACATGAAAAGTCTCATAATTCACAATGTATCGAAGCTAAAAAGGCATTCAGCTCCATTAGTTGCCGACCTTAAACTGACAGGCCTGCAGTTTCCTCCAAGGGCACAATCAAGGAATTGCACACGACGTTGTGCCCATCTCGCTGAAATTGTGTCCAAGTTTCAGCACAAACTGATCATCATAAGTCCGAACTTGAGATCACTCATGAATCTCCACGATCTAACAGCGTGATTAACATGTAACTGGAACAGAGCCAATGGCGCCTCAAGGTGCTTGGGTGGAGTGGTGCAAAAGATGAGGGAAAAAAATGGAGTCTTGACTTTCCGTCAGCAACTCAACTGCCAGCTCAATGGGCATGAGCTGCATGCTGAGGATAGAGACTGCGAGGTAAGCAGCACTTCTCTCTCTATCCTGCAAACTTTTACATCAATTAATTTAAATTGCTCTGTTGAGAGCCCGAACTGTCTCTAATGTTTCCCTTCTTACAGATGACAAAGTGCAGACACTGGTGACAAGCCTGCCCATGCAAAGGCATCCAGTTTTGCTGAAGAGGACCTCCAGGCCCTACATGAGGTTGAGGCTATTTATCAACGTTGTGGTTCAGGACAGTGGCACAGGATTCCCATCCCCCCCGCCCCTGGTAAGGGCAATTAGTCAAACCCTCTGGTTTTCTCCCCGCAGGTTAGAAGAGCAAAGACTGCTGCCATAGGCAACTTGGAGGGGGGATAGCTCAGACGAGGAAATGGAGGTGGAGGAGGGAGTGGGTGCATGGGGCGGTGAGGCGGAGCAGTTTTAGAAGCAGATGGAGGGAGAGGCCCTTGGCTTCATCATGCACCTCATGCCCAACGAGCCGGCAGTTGAGTGGCTGACGGAAAGCCAAGGCTCCATACTAATGCTCCTTCCTGGGAGTGCAGCCTCACCCTCACCCTCAGGCTACCCCCAAGCAACCAACTCTCCTCACTGGGCACCTGCATGGACAGTTAATGGCGTTGAGAGAGTAATTCAGCACTGGGTTAGCTTCCACTACTGGGGACGGGATAAACTGGGAGGAGGTGGGGGATGCATCTGTCGCTCCAGAGAGACCAGCCAGAATTCGGCCATGGTGAGTTGGCGGAACCTGACTTGTCGGTTGCAGTCAGGAAGAGGTGCCTACTGATGGAGCATCAAAAGGAAATGAGGACCCTGGGCTCCATCAATGGGAACATGGGGAACTTGGCCTCAGATTCTGCTGTAATGATCAGCAGCAGCATTGCACAGGCAATGCTACAGCTTCAGGAGCCCATCCAGCAGTTGACTGCTGCTTTAGGATATACAGGCAGGGGACGATAAAGCAGAAGTCAGAGCACCCAACTTTTTGCAGGCTCAGGCTTTAGCTCTTCCAGCTTTGAAAGACAAATTGGAGGGCGTGACGAGTCACGGCTTTCAGCATCTCATTGAGACCCTGCAGGATCGGACAGTTGCCATCATCCAACGCCTCAGGGTGGGAGGTGCGCCGCAAATCAATACCACACCGGAGGGTCAGCTCACGTGGACCAGGTGCCTGATGCTTCCACCTCCCATGGGTGCCAGCAGCATCCGGCACTCCAGCCTTACACCAGCAGACATGTTGCCAGCTGTGCACGAGGCCCCTCAGGATTTCAGTCCTGGGATGCAGGCTGCAGCAGCCCTGCTCCAGGAGTAGCTGGCTGTAACAGCTGACGAGGCACAGGCCCACAGATCATTAGACTGGCATCCATCCATCACACTCCAAGTAATCACACCAAAGTTAAGGTTTTGGGTCAAACCTAACGTTTAGACAGAGTCCACACCCAAAACTTTAACATCTGTTTACTTTCTCACCTGCGGAGAGTTTCCAGCATGTTCGATTTTTGTTTCAGATTTCCAGCATCTGAAAGTTTTTAGGAATGAAAAATACTTTAATTTAGGTGAATAATATACTTAAAGCAACTCTACTGTAAGTATTATACGGGAATCCATGCTTTAAGTAATGTAAGTGAAGATAAAAGAATGTTCTGTCTACAATGAGAAAACAAAATTCATTTGTGAGCAACAACGATCAAAGTGCAATGTTGAACTTAAACCTTTTAATCAGCCCTTTCAACTACTGAGGAAGGATTTTAACATGAAAATAAAGTAATCACCCAATTCTGCAAGCAGTCAAGCGTCTGAAGAGCAGTTAGTTAACTAGGACATGTATTGTTGCATGTACGTATCCATTTACAAAAGGCACAACAATTCCATGAAAAGAGAATTGCAAAGGAGTGCTTGGAATCTGTGATTTTGATCAACTTCTTCCTCCTTGACACGAGCTGCAATTCCACCCAGTTTGCACCTGACACGGTTTCTGGTGGGCAGTGCCAGTGGTGAAGGAGGCGCCCATCTCTAAAAGGTAGGCACTTTGTTTAAATATTAATATGGGAGCAATGTTCCCCATCATGGTACTTCATGCCATTCTGGTGTGCAGGAACTCGCATTTGATTTGCACCCATGTGCCTTTTCAATATGTTGTTGCACTTATTTTCAGCACTACACTTACAAGTATGCCTGACCAAATACATTTTCTACACCAATTTACAACAACAATCATTCAATACTGCAATGTGTGGACACATCAACTTGAGATTTTTATAATACTGTCATCAATTCAAAGTATCATGTTCTGATGAAAGACCAGTCCCAATCAATTCTGTGATATTCTGACTCAAAGTTACAAAACATGAACCCATGGAGATCAGGGGCAGACTTTCCTCTTCAGTACCGTGGCATCAGTTAATAATTAAATTCAGCCCTACAATCCCCTTCACCTTGCAACACGACTGCACTCTGCCAATTTAAAAATCAGTCATTTTAAACATTAGCTCAGAAAAGGCCGTGAACCATAATATCAGACAGCATGTCGGTATTCCATTAGATGTGATGCTTATCTAACAATGTCACTTGCAACTTCATTGTTAATATACCATTTGGTCAGCTCCACTTATTGAACAAATATTATATCGCATTGTATCCTGATAACACCCTCTATATGGTGGATATATACAAATTTTAATGAAATGTTTAGTTATTAATCTGCAATACAAGAATGAATAGATATCTTTCAAACATTGGTTCTCCTTCAGTCTAGCTCGTTAACACCAAATAAAGGAATAAAATAACTAAATATGCTCAAAATATTTCACCATCCACTGCACATTGTGCAGATTTTGAAATGATAGTTTTATCAAATATCGCCAACAGGTGGCCAGTGATTACCCTACCATTACTCTCAGTGGTTTCATCATCATCATAGGCGGTCCCTCGTATCGAGGATGACTTGTTTCCACGCCAAAAAGGGATGAGTTCACAGGTATTTCAATGAAGGACCTAATATTCCAGATCCCGAACTGCATCTTGAAGGGTGGAAGATGCCTGTGTGTGTATTTTTTTAACGTGTGGTGGCCGTTGCACACCAGCCACCACACGGGCTTGACAGAGCTAGGTCTTGGTCCAGTGGTAAGGATTAACCAATATGACTGGAGACCAGCTCGGCTGCACGGACCTAGTGCGCACACATATCGCAGTGTGGGCTGGCCCGTGCTGCCCCAGGGCCCTCGCTTCTTCTGGGCCCCGATCACGTCGCTCCACGATCTCTCGCCACTCCTCTGCCCCGACCTCTTCGCTCCTGCTGTACTTGCCATGCTCCAATCAGCGACCTGGATTTTGGTGACGTCTAATCCAGTCTCCCTCTTCCCAGCCGGTGCTCTCCTGCACCAGCACGCGCTGTATCTTGAAGTTCCACGCTACTCCTCCTTTAAGGCCCCGACCTGCTGCTGATGGTCCTCGCAGGTTGGGGCTGCCGCGCTGAATGTCAGCTCCACGCTGCTCCTCCTTTAAGGCCATTACTCTCAGTGGTTTAACGACCAGCTGACTTAACTGCAAAAGTATTTTCAAACAATTAGATAATGTAATTAATGTGAAATGAAGAATGATTTTGGCACAGATCAGTCTCGTAGACCGCGATATTAATGCACAGACAGGTACAGAGCGGGAGGGGGGAGCTGTGTGCGTGAAACCCGGAAAAAATATTCGTGGGTCAGAATCTCCGATTTCAACTTGATTGCCTAATTAAATTTTTTCCTTCTGGGTTTCGCTTCTCCAAGCTGAGCAGTGGACATGATGCGCATTCGCATGGCGCGACTTCAATGCAAAATTGCAATTTGGAGGAACCACGAGGTTTTGGGAAGAGACCAGCACCCAGATTTAATGATGCTTCCTCCTGATTTACTACTAGGTGGAGTCAGGAGCAAGAGGGAAATAGTTTTCCTCAGCAATGGCAGAAAGAAACCTGCTACTGTCACCAAGGTGTGCTTGGAGATGGCTGAGGAGGTGAGCAGCAGGAGCATTATGCCCACGTCTTGGATGCAGTGCAGGAAGTGGTTTAATGATCTAACCAGGACAGAAAAAGTGAATATATTTGCTGCTTTACCTACATGTTGTGGTGTATAATCTCCCCCACTCTGTCTTGCCCAGCATATTCTATCACATCATTCATCACATCCACATAAGTTTCAACAGGACCTATCCTTCACTTTGTATGCACTTCCTCACCTCCCCATTTATCCAATTACTCTGCCACTCACCTAATCCTTATGTAATGTGATGCATCTGTCTGATGGCCTCCCTTACTGAATGCACTGCAGCCATCGTGTGAATGAGTGACCTTCATTCACTCACAGGTCTGTTCTTTTTTCCCTTGTAGGAGAGAGCACAGAATGCAAGGGGGAGGACAGGAGGTATTCTGCCACAACTTGTGCAGCTCGCAGATGCAAAGGAGGAGGTTATGGTGATAAGTGGCACATCTGCATCCCTGTCAATTGGAAATGAAGAGCCTGGGACCTCGTAGATGCTTGGTGACAGAATTAAAAATATCTCTTGACACACATGCTGACTTTATTTCATCAATGACTGAACTACAATAAGCCTGAATATGGTGATTCTCAAAGGTTGTTACTTTGCCAGAACTAATTCATATTCATTTCTTTTCTCTTCCAAAGATTTCATGCATATAGTCTGTGGATATGTATGATGACGATTCCTCAGAGAACTTCATTCCTTCTGAAGGTGCACCGTCACAGGACATGCAGCCATGAACCAGTGCAAATATCTGCACTTCATTGGGTCCACTTAGACAGTTGGGTTTTCACCTTGGGTTTTAAAATTCACAAGTGAGCACAAGCAGACACACGTGACAAGGATAGCTGTGGAGAGTCTGCGTTGGGGGACACAATCCTCTCCAATCTCTGCTCAGCCTAACACAGATGCTGACCCTGTGGGCCTTCATTGAGAAATAGAATGACAGAGCAACTTTACGAGGTCTTGGTAGACTTATCACGTGCACTCTCCACAATAGCGGAGAGAAAGAAGTCCAGCTCCAACAGTAGTGGATTGGTGGTGCAAGTAATTGTGGGATTGACTACCATGAAGAGAGTGGTTGCCTCCATGAAGCTTGAAGTATGGCTCTCAAATGACTCTATGCAGGTCATGACCACAGCTATGTAGGAGACATTTGCCGCTTTCAACAGGATGATAGATACCTTACGGTGGCCTTACAGTGCATCACTGATCTGCACCAAGCTGCTCTCCAGCAGAGTGTTTGAAGTGATGTGGTGCTAACCCAGGAGAGAGATGATGGCGAAAGGGGACATGGAAGTGGAAAATCTACTCAAAACGCTCTCATTTCTCACCTGTTGTACCCCCAACAGTAAGTACCCAACATGTTGCCTCATCTCCCGCTGGCCAGGTCCACCCCTGCACAGGTGCAAGTGGAGCAGTCTTTGGCGGGGCCCCCAGGGGCTCCAAAACCCAGAGGGCATAGGCGAAAAGCATCTCAACAGTCAGGATAGGGATCTGAGTAGTCTGCCTCGACCTCTGCTGAAACCATAAGGGAAGTACCACGTAGGAGTGACAGGAAGTGTAAGGGAAAGCTATTGTAATTCACCAAGGGTATGCACATGGGTGTTTGAGAAAATGATGTTATTAAGTTTCCTCTTTTTATGTAATGGTACATAAAATTTAATGATTTGCACCACTTCCCCGCCTTGCCCATTATTGCATCCCAAGTGCCAACCCGCTCTTTTAGTTGCTTCATGATGAATGTCAATACATGGTGGGACCTTCGAGCTATTAGGGCAGCCCTGGCAGCAATGTATACGGTTGGTCTGGCAATGGGTGCCCCAGTTTCATATTGCTACTCATCCTCCTCTTCTTCTGATGACAAGAACATTGAAGATGATTGATGAGCGTCTTGGTCATGCTCCACCTCTATTTCTCTCTGCTGTGTAATGTTGTGCAGGACGCAGCACACCACTATGATTCTGGACTACCTGGCTGGCAAGTATTGAAGGTCAGCTCCAGACCTATCTAGGCACCTGAAGCGTCGCCTTGCTCAATGACACAACTGGTGGTCACACGTCTCACTTTGTAGTGTTCTTGCGCCTCACCGGTGTGTTAAGGCAAGTTTGAAGGGCTATCCCTTGTCTCCTTAAGACAGCCCTTAATTCTGTTTCCTGATATGAAGAGGTTTGTAATGTTGGACTGCCATAGTATAAAAGCATCATGACAGCTGCTAGGGAATATGGCACACAGCTGCATTCTTGTGGTTGCACACAAGCTGCGCATTGATGGCATGAAATTGCTTGCGGTTGATAAAACCTTCTGGTTGATGTGTTGCTCCTCGGATTGGCACGTGCATTTAATTGTTGGCCCCCTGTATCTATGGGAAGGCAGCCAGAGATGCGAATTCGACTGCCTGCTGATTCTGGCTATTGTTGCCACAGAGGAGTTGACATAAATTGACGCCCTGGTAAACAACACATCTGGTACCAGTCATATACATTTATATGCAGCCAACTGAGAGATCCTTGAGATGTCCTAACTCGCACCAAGCCCTGTTCACGCATCACGCCTGTGCTCGCTGACCTATATTGGCTCCTGGTCCAGCATGCCTCAATTTTAAAACTCTCATCCTTGTTTTCAAATCATTCCATGGCCTCACTCATCCCCATCTTTGCAATCTCCTCCAGCCACACAGCCCTCCGAGATATCCACATCCTCTAATTCTGGCCTCTTGCGCATCCCCAATTTTAATTGCTCCATGATTGGTGGCCGTGCTTTCTGCTGCTAAGGTCCTAAACTTTGGAATTCCTTCCCTAAACCTCTCCACCTCTTCCCTCCTTTAAGATGCTCCTTAAAACCTACCTTTTGGTCATCTGCCTTAATATCTCCTTATGTAACTTGGTGTCACATTATTTTATAATGCTCCTCTGAAGCGTCTTGGGATATTAAAGGCGCTATATAAATACAAGTTGTTGTTGTTGCGGTCTCTGGTGGTGAATGGAAGGAATCAGAGGGAAAAAAATTGAAGGCACTGGTGACTTTCACAGTGATGGACAATTCGTGGCACCAGGGAGCAGCTCTTGTTGAAGGAACATCCCTGTCTGGAGTAAAAATAAAACGGAGAAGGTGGCTCAACCGTGGCTAACAAGGGAAATTAAGGATAGTGTTACATTCAAGGAAGAGGCATATAAATTGGCGAGAAAAAGCAGCAAACCTGAGGACTGGGAGAAATTTAGAATTCAGCAGAGGAGGACAAAGGGTTTAATTAGGAGGGGGAAAATAGAGTATGAGAGGAAGCTTGCCGGGAACATAAAAACTGACTGCAAAAGCTTCTATAGATATGTGAAGAGAAAAAGATTAGTTAAGACAAACGTAGGTCCCTTGCAGTCAGATTCAGGTGAATTTATAATGGGGAACAAGGAAATGGCAGACCAGTTGAACAAATACTTTGGTTCTGTCTTCATGAAGGAAGACACAAATAACCTTCCGGAAATATTAGGTTAGCGAGTGTCTAGTGAGGAGAAACTGAAGGAAATCCTTATTAGGCGGGAAATTGATGGGATTGAAGGCCGATAAATCCCCGGGGCCTGACAGTCTGCATCCCAGAGTACTTAAGGAAGTGGTCCTAGAAATAATGGATGTATTGGTAATCATTTTCCAACAGTCTATCGACTCTGGATCAGTTCCTATGGACTGGAGGGTAGCTAATGGAACACCACTTTTTAAAAAAGGAGGGAGAGAAAACAGGTAATTATAGACCGGTTAGCCTGACATCAGTAGTGGGGAAAATGTTGGAATCAATTATTAAAGATGAAATAGCAGCGCATTTGGAAAGCAGTGACAGGATTGGTGCAAGTCAGCATGGATTTATGAAAGGGAAATCATGCTTGACAAATCTTCTGGAATTTTTGAGGATGTAACTAGTAGAGTGGACAAGGGAGAACCAGTGGATGTGGTGTATTTGGATTTCAAAAGTCTTTTGACAAGGTCCCACACAAGAGATTGGTGTGCAAAATTAAAGCACATGGTATTGGGGGTAATGTACCTACGTGGATAGAGAACTGGTTGGCAGACAGGAAAAGAGTCGGGATAAATGGGTCCTTTTCAGAATGGCAGTCAGTGACTAGTGGGGTGTCGCAAGGCTGAGTGCTGGGACCCCAGCTATTTACAATATACATTAATGATTTAGATGAAGGAATTGAGTGTAATATCTCCAAGTTTGCAGATGACACTAAGCTGGGTGGCGGTGAGAGCTATGAGGAGGACGCTAAGAGGCTGCAGGGTGACTTGGATAGGTTAGGTGAGTGGGCAAATGCATGGCAGTATAATGTGGATAAGTGTGAGGTTATCCACTTTGGGGGCAAAAACACGAAGGCAGAATATTATCTGAATGGCAGCAGATTAGGAAAAGGGGAGGTGCATTGAGACCTGGGTGTCATGGTACATCAGTCATTGAAAGTTGGCATGCAGATACAGCAGGCGGTGAAGGCGACAAATGTATGTTGGCCTTCATAGATAGGTGATGAGAGTATAGGAGCAGGGAGGTCTTACTGCAGTTGCATAGAGCCTTGGTGAGGCCTCACCTGGAATATTGTGTTCAGTTTTGGTCTCCTAATCTGAGGAAGGACATTCTTGCTAGTGAGGGAGTGCAGCGAAGGTTCACCAGACTGATTCCCGGGTTGGCAGGACTAACATATAAAAAAAGACTGGATCGACTCGGCTTATATTCACTGGAATTTAGAAGAATGAGCGGGGTCTCATAGAAACATATGAAATTCTGACAGGATTGGACGGGTTAGATGCAGGAAGAATGTTTCCAATGTTGTGGAAGTCCAGAACCACAGGAAACAGTCTAAGGAGAAGGGGTAAGCCATTTAGGACTGAGATGAGGAGAAACTTTTTCACTCAGAGAGTTGTTAACCTGTGGAATTCCCTACCGCAGAGAGTTGTTGATGCCAGTTCATTGGATATATTCAAGAGGGAGTTAGATATGGCCCTTACGGCTAAAGAGATCAAGGGGTATGGAGAGAAAGCAGGAAAGAGGTACTGAGGTGAATGATCAGCCATGATCTTATTGAATGGTGGTGCAGGCTCAAAGGGGCGAATGGCCTACTCCTGCACCTATTTTCTATGTTTCTATGAACTGCAGATATCTGTGTCCACCTGCCTTGTCAATCTGAGCCAGTGGATGCATTGCTCTTCAGATAAGTCAAGGAAGCTGAGCCTATGCCTGTAGAACCCCCTCATGTGACTAGTGCATCCTGTGACCTCAGGCCCTCTGTTCCTTCCCTCTCTACTGTTTTCCTCTCCGCTGTTCTCCAGATCTGTGTGGTGCACCTGCAGATCCCACCAGCATGACCTAGCTGGCGTGGATTATGGCTGTGTTACTCGTCCAATCAATAACATCCATGGCGCCCCCGTCCTGATGCTGTCCAAATTTCTGAAATGTGTCTATGATCACAAGACCTCTGCAAAATATTTGCTAGAGAAAACTGAGAAAGCAGCTGTAAGCACTGAGCCTTTACTAATATTGGGCAATCAGAACTTTAAACACCACGATGAAGTGCTGCTCAATCTCGCCCCCGTTTCACTGGCAAGATGCCCGAGCCCCGGGAAACCTATGCTGGAGGAATTAAATTAAAATCCCCGTCGAAATCTCTTCAAATACACTTCATTAGCATGTGATAATGATCGATCCGCATTTGATAATGATCGACCCGCCTCTGGCGTGTACGTAACTTGCACGCACCCAAACGCATCTCCGTTAAATGCGGAAGTTGGAGGCAGGTTTGAGAATTTAACATTTTTTACCTCCCCACCCGTCCAAAACCCACTCGTCCCGGAGGGTTGAAATTCATCCCCACAGTTTCAGTTTAAGAGACAACTGAATTCAAAATGAATGAAGTTAGGTTCAAAGAAAACCTAAAGAAAGCTTAAAGTGGGAGATGCCTTGGGCTCAGAAACAGCCTGCATCAAAATAAATGGAACCTATGAAACGTAGGCAGCTCTTTCCTGACAGTAATGTAACCAGGGTAACCCAATATGGGAGGACGAAGCTGGTTTACGATGCTTGACATTTATGTTAAAATGTTATAGAATATGTTTTGTTTAGGTTTAGACATTCAAAGAACTACTCCCCATAGACTTTCTTTCCTCTTTAAGGACACAATGCTCAAATAAGAACTGATGGATAAATTTCTTACCCTAACGAAAGCTCTTTTAGGATGTAACCAAGCAGTGTCCTATTACCTGGTCATTTGCTTTTTGGGTGGCCCTATCATGTTGCTCCTTCTTCCTATAATGATGGAAATTCCAGAAATCTGATCACGGTATTTCAAATACTGCGTTTCAAGTTTCAATTGGCCAAGCACCATCCATTTAAATGTAAATGAGGAGAGTTGCACCAGAGGAGGAGTTCTGATGAAATGCTCCAATACGTGACTATCTATCAACTTGTCCAGCGTGTCAACAGCAACAAAAAGCTCTCTTCAACTGTTTGAGATTGTGCAGTGAATTTTTGAAAGCTGAAAAGGATCCACTGAACAAGGCAATTGAACAGAGTAGCAGAAACTGTAATGATGCAGTGATAATTATCTCTACCTGTACAGCGCATAAGTATCAAGGACAGCAGGAAGATTGAAGAACTTGACCTGTCTCTCAGTTGGGATCGGAAGAGAAGTATTACCTCATTTGCATTGTAAGAGAAAATGGTGCTTTAGTTTTGTTTCATTAAATAATTGAAATATGCATAGGGTCACCACCACACACTGGTTTGACACCATACAGTTTGGGTAACAAGTTACAGACCAACCAGTAGTTTCTCTTCCAATCAGTATCTGATACAGGATACACAACAGAAAACAGTGGGAAATCCTCACAAATGAGGAAAAACAAATGTGATAAAGTCTGAAAATAGATTATGAAGGCCTTATTAATATGGGTTAAAGTTAGTATTCAGTATGCATCTGCTTAAACCAGATTAGTAAAATATGAATTTTGATGTTTATCTGCATTAAAAATTACATGAAGAAAATCAAGCTTCTTTTGCAGCGTCATGTAGATGGTGCCACCAACGAAAAATGTGGCACTGCACTCAACAACATACCCAGCAGGATGAGAGTGTATCCGTGGTAGATCTTATCACTGCTGGAAAACACAGGATTTTCTCTCATTCACTCTATCAAACGAATGTTAGTACAAGCCGCTCAGGTCTGATGTTGGTACAGGGCAAGAGTCAAATCGGTAAATCTTTCATACACAACATTAACATAAGTATTTCATTGAATGTTAAACATTTCAGCTCATACATATCTATCTGGTATTCTGCATTCAGTAATAGCTTTGATCACATATCCTACTGATTTTTCTTTTAAACATATATTTAAATGTATTTGAAACAGTGACTGCAGACTTTATTATCCTTAGGTGTCAGATATAAATATTGCTAGGTTTCTCCATCTGTGAATTTTCCCCAATTTTTAATAATTGCCTTTTGAAATCTTCACACACAGACATAGCCACGACTAAAGCTCCAGCTGTAATATCAGTAATCTCCAGCGCTCACGGCTCAATCAGATAGAGCACAGACCAGATACTAGTTACCAACTCAGTTTCCCAACATATTGCCTAATTAGCTGAACTGCCACTCATGCTACGGTGAAGCACAAATTGGTCTACATCTCTGCCTCTGCTGGACTGATGCTGCCAATACCCAGTAGGCTGAGCTCAATTGGAAGTCTCTCTACTGAAATAATCACAAATTGGGGCTTTCCCTTCCTGATGCTAAGCATGTTTGAAAGGGCCCTGTACACACAAATACTTTGTGTTTCTTGCCTTAATAAGTTGCAACAAAGGATGAGACATGAACTGTTTCTATGTTCAAGCTTTTTATCTGTGTGGGCTACATGGGAACTTTCCATGGAACCTTGGAGGCCACAAGTTTAAATTCATGCTCTTGTTAATTTGTATCCACCTGAAGTTGCTAATAGTAAGACATCCTGGTATTCTGATTTAGGATTTATCCACCAGTGAGGGAATAATATTAAGAAAAGCCCTTTTCAAAACTCGAGGCCCACAAAATTCAAAAAGGGCAAATTGGCAAACAAGAAGTATAAGCATAAATAGGACTGGGTTGTCTTGCCTTCAACAGCCCGGAACCACAGGCCACAGTTTGGACATCCCTGATCTATGTATACACTGACAAGTACTTCTAAAAAGCATGTTAACAAACATATTAAAGTACTGCAATGCTATTTGTATAATGCATAAATTAAAGATACAAGACAGTAACATATTTGTTCTCACCCTTGTTCTGATAGCACTAGGAAATAATATAAATGAAACAATAGGTATATTTGTCTGCTGGAGTTTGGCAAGACAACTTTTCCGTCAAAATGTAGACACTGGTTTGCTCAATCTTCGACACAAAACTGACCAAAATGTTATAAAGGCCTGATAGGAAATCCATGTGATCTGTAGCTTCAATGCTCTATTCTTGATAGCCTTGAGTGTCTGACCCAATCCGCTTATTTCATTTTCTCAGTCCGCAATGACAATTGCTTCTGCAGTGCCAGGTCGCTTGTATTGATTAGAGGAAGTAAAAGAGGGTTGAAGAGATGGTGCGACAACTGGGAGGCAAGGTCGCCTAGAAGCTCTCCTCATTTCAGAAGGTGACAGAAGTTTACGAATCTTCCTATGTGAAAAAAACAAAAGATTCCTGCGTGGTTAAAGATCAACACTTCAAACATTAACTCCTCCAATCATATTGTAGTACTTCCTCTAATTTTCCATCTTAAAAATAAATGCAAGAAGCTCTGAACAACAGGATGTAAAATGCAAAACTATAGGGAAACTATTGTGGGTTAGACACTGGTCTCTCACCACTGGGATCTGGTTTCAAACCCAGCCAAGATTGTTGGCTGTAAGGGTCGAATGTAAATGAAGTTGGACAGTCTCAATCCAGTTCCTCGAGGCTTTGGACCTAAAGCACAGAATTGTTTCTAATTCAACACTAGTTGATAATCTCACTCTAAGAGATGTGGGAAATGGAAGAAAAATGTGACAGTGGTGCAACAAGGGATGCTCTTCTGAGGCTGGAGCTAGGGTGCAGTGCAGGGAGCTTTACTCTGTCTATCTGTGCTATGCCTGCCCTTGATACTGAGACTTGGTGCCTGAAATGAGAAGAGTTCCATTATCCAGCACTAAGATCTCACATCTTGATCAGCATGAAGTTGAAAAAAGAAATCAAACTTCAGGGTACTTAAAGGAGCAGTATGAAATATTGCAATGTTTAAAGGAGAAGGAAGGGCGAAGAAAGTAGAAGTACTTTCCAAACAAAGTACTCTCCTATCTCTCCCTTCCAAAAACAAATAGCATTAAGATGTGCTTTTTTCTAACTAGAGATAGATGTTTTCGGTCTTCACTCCTTAGTTAATTTGGTGACATAGGTTATGTAAAGGTTATATGGCCGTCTCAAAGAGGCGCCATTGACTTTAATGAGAGCTGCTGCTTCAGGCTTGACTGTAGGCTGGACTGGAGCTACCAATTTTCAGAAACCCCTCAACTTAGTAGTATTAGTAGTGTATTATTTTTTGGGGGGAGTTAGGTGCCTCTGGATCAGCCCAAAGCTTCTGCAAAGTACTAGCTCCAATTAAAATCAAATCAACAGAACTGCTCTCGGACACATGCATACCAACCCCTAACCTGTGCTACCAGAGCAGCTGAGGAAGAAAGTGGAGATGTAAGTTGTTGGCCTCCATCAAGGTAAAAAAAAATAATCTTGAAAAAAACTGAGGATTTTTCCCAAACATTCTAATAAAATTATAAATAGAATTATGCTAGTGTGTAATGGGTTGGGGATGTAGCACTTTGCACAGAAAGTTCTCTCTCCCACCA
The DNA here is from genome assembly GCF_044704955.1 of Pristiophorus japonicus. Lineage (NCBI taxonomy): Eukaryota > Metazoa > Chordata > Chondrichthyes > Pristiophoridae > Pristiophorus > Pristiophorus japonicus. Next base: position 59,694,961 of record NC_091985.1, read on the forward strand.
GACTTATCTTTCACCAGAGTATTTTCTGGGAAGAGGATCCACATTGTAAGAGTTTATATTTTTGTTCGGATTGTTCAAACATGGTCTATCAAATTCCTAAAGTTTTACTGATGTTAATTGCAGCATGTAGCTCCTTCACATTCAATTTACATAAATGGCTGTAATAACCAACTACGCCAATGGTTAGTGGAAAATGTCAGCACTGGGTGGGGGACGTTGGGAGGTTGGAATCAGCATGGTTTCCTACTCCTGATAGTATCCAGGTATTCTGTTGTAAAGTGTGAATATTAGTTGAGAACCAGATTGGACTTGGTTGTAATGCCCCCAGTGGTTGAACATACCGTCCAGGCCAATCAATAAATAACAGCCACTTGGGCAAGGTACTGGAGCGCTGCCAGTGCCTTCGATTCTTCCCCCAGTCAGTTCTTTACGAGTGCAGGAAAATATTGGCAAAATAAAGCTGTAAAATTACTGTCACACTGAGATGTCATTTGTTTATATTTTTCAGGATTTTTTGTTGTTGCAAACTTCTGTATATCAGCATATCTTTTGCAGGCACCAAATGCAATGAAGGGCAAACTATTGAAGTTGGGGTCAAAATGTTCACACATAGCACTGACCAGTGGAATCCCAATCCTATGAGTATTCACTGCTGCAAAGTTTAAAAAGGTGCAGTTCTTCTGCAGTATAAACAACATGCATTTATAAAGCACCTTTAACACAGTAGCTTCACAGGAGTGTTATCAGACAAAATTTGTAACCCAGTTACATAAAGAGATATAAGGACAGATAACCAAAATCTTTGGTCAAAGAGGTACGTTTTAAGGAGTAACTTAAAAGTAGAGAGACTTAAGGAACGAACTCCAGAGCTTAGAACCTAGGCACCTGAAGGAAATCAGGAATGCGCATGAGGCCAGAATTGGAGGAGCAGAGATCTCAGCTGGTTGTAGGGCTGGAGGAAGTTAGAGAGATAGGGAGGGTATAGTCAGGCTTAAGTAATTGTACTGAGTATGATGCTTGAGCAACTCTTACGTGATGCTTTGCTTAATGTTACATGAAACATTAATTACTATTGCTACTCATTTAAACAGGTTACAAGGGTGAAATTCAGTAGCGCCCTGTTTGGGGCGGTAACTTAGAACTTTCAGAAAATTTTGGGCTTGGCACACTCCTGTTTTTTACGAAAATACCTGGTGGTCCCGGAGGTGCCTTCAATTCCAGTCGGAGGCCTTCATTCCATGCGTAGCGTACGGGAATTCCCTGTACGTAGGAAAAAGCTGGAGTCACGTGGGCCTGGACCACCAATCACTCTGCAGTATTCTCATTGATAATAGGAACTTCGTTTTTATGAGTTACCATTATTATCAATGAGAATAAACCCCTAAACCAAGAAACACAACATAATAAATAAAAAAAAACTCACATATTTAAAATTAATTGAAATTAAAGTTAAATAAATGTTTTAGAAAAATATATATTTTGGGGCATTTTTTAAAATGTGTTTTAATAGGGTTTAAAATAAACTTACCTTACCAGTGGTTTTTACTATAAAAATGTGTATTTAAATTAAATTTTTACGCTTTTACCAGGCGTAAGAGTTTGAAGAACATTCGCTGGGAATGAGTTGGGCAAATAGCCCAATCTCACCCGCGCGAATTTCCTTCTCCCGGGGATGCGGAGGATCGGAAAAGCCGGTTTTCGGCGCACATGCATCGTGCCCCAAAAACTGGCTTTTGCGAGGCCTCGCAGGTTCCGTGCGCATTTCGTACGGACCTGGCAAGGCCTGGAATTTTAGGCCCAATGTCTTAGTGCTGCAATGCAGACAATGGTTGGCGGCATAGCAGCACAGACTGCACTCATGCAGCCTCAGCTGAACGCCACACATCTTGGTGCTGTTATGCAGTCAGTGAGTGCTGGCATTGAGTCTCAGACTGCTCTCATGCAGTCTCCGCTGGATGCCACGCATGGTCTGACCAGTGTCATGCAGTCAATGACTGCTGGCATTGAATCTCAGACTGCTCTCATGCAGTCTCCGCTGGATGCCATGCGTGCTGCTGACTGTTGCCATCACTGCTGGGTCCACTACAGTCCATAGAGAATCTCATGGTGTTGCAGCAGCCCACCAAAATGTGCTCCAGGAGATTGGAGGAGATGCTGAGGTGCTGTCCCGGGGGAGTGGCACTGGGTCAGTGGAGCAGGAACCTGCTGTCCTCTCTCACGATGACAGCATCCCTGATCCCACCACTGCCACTCCGCCATTGCACTTGTCGCTGCCCGTCACCCAGCCAACCTAGTCTGCCGCTGCCCAGCCTGAGCTGGTGCAGACTACAGCCGGGCCTTGCAAAGCCATCTGTAGTCTCTGGCCATGACACACAGCAGGCTTCCACCAGCCGCACTGCAGCCACAGGGGACACGCTGCGGAGGAGCACTAGAATAGTTGAAGAGAAGAGGGGATACAAGGAAATGCACAAGGGTGATTATTAAATACATAATGAAATCGTTAAATTTTGATTGAAATATTTAATCTTTGCTGTTGTCATTTTCATTTCCGTTTTGGGGCTTTGGTATGGAAGAGCAAATTGAGGTGATGATGGGGACGTCCAGAGGAACCGGGAAGTGGAATGGAATTCACTGGAATCGAAGTCTGATGAGACGGCCGCGGACTGCCCTTGCAGAATCGCAATGGACTTGTTGCCTCTTCCATCGCTGTTGTTGCTGCTTCTGCTCCTCCTCCCGCTCGTCCTCCTGAGGTGGTGCGGCTATGCCTGGTGGCAATGGCTGTGCCCTCATGATGGCCAGGTTGTGCAGCATGCAGCACATGATGCCGAATATGGACACTGGCTCAGGCGAGAACTGGAGGACTCCTCCCAAGCAGTCAAGGCAGCGGAACCGGTGCTTGAGCACTCCGATGGTCTGCTCAATTATGTTCCTGGTGGCAGCATTGCTCTTATAGGAGTGTTGGGGTTGCGGAGGGGAAGCATGAGCCAGATAGAGAGTGGATAGCCCTTGTCTCGTGGCAGCCAGCCGCAAGCTTGATATAGTGGCTGGGAGAGATCTGGCACACCGGTATAGCGCAGGATGAAGGCATCGTGGCATCATACGTGGGTGCAGTCAAATTAGTAAAGATGGCGCCTTTAAATAGCGCCTCCAGCCGACTCCCGACTGCAAATTGACAGCTGGAGCTGTCGTTGTCAGCACCAGGCGGTAAAAGAGGGAGCACAGCCAAATGGGGGCGGTAACGGGGCGCTGCGCACGGCGATGACATCATCATCGCCGGATGCAGCTGAGTGGTGCGCTACCTCCTTGCACCTCCGCAAACCCTCTGCCCAATTCCGCGGGGGGGGGGCACGGTTGTCGTTGCACCCGGGCGAAAAACCCAACCTCCCGGAGGCGCCAACAGCAGGCCAATTTCGGCCCCTACATCTTTTAACATTATATCATTAACCAATCAGCCAATATTTATGGTTGCATTGATGGCTTTTATTTGAACTTGGAAATTGTAATCACCACTGCTGGGACCAAGTTATCATTCAGACGTTTACTGACATATCAAAATATTTAATCGCTCAAATTAGTGCCACATTGTGAGCTCCTGAAACAAAAGCAACGTGTTCTCTACTATATAATTAAGTGAAAAAGGTCAACATTCCTGCCACTACTTTCATCTCTACTGAATCAATTGTATCTAAAGATGTGACTTGCATTTCAATTATTAATTCACGTTTAGTTTTTTGAGTTTATATATTGATCTCTCCTCTGCCGCATGGCGCTACATTCTAAAACCGTCTACATTTATGCTGCTAGATAGTCACTGAACACTTGGACACACAATCCAATCCTGGGATTCGTACTGATCAGTGCAATTAACTAATTTAGATCTTCAAACATGATTGGGTGCAGTGTAACTAACTATACATGAAGAAAGCACTGTAGTACAGGATATGGTTCACAAGCAAACTTTCTATATCCACAATAGTAGCACAATAAAACTGTTAAAATCTCCACATTTTTTGACAGTTTGTACAATTGGGAGGCTCCCTTAAAATATATATATGTTTTTAAAGTCTGGTTACTGTAACATAAAGCTAGAATAGCTGCCACCATAGCTGTGCTGGCCACTGCCCCTTTTTTGAGATAAAATGTATTATTTTCCAAAAGAAAACTTCCAGCTATTTTCACAATAGTTTCTAAATAGACTTATTTGAGAAATAAATGAAATTCTGACTAAAGCACTGCAAGCTGATCATCATACAGAAATATTCAGGAGTGGAGACATCAATAATATATTTGATAACAAATATATATCAAAGGATTTATCAACAGAGTTACTGCACCACATGTACCATACAAAACACAAATTGAGCCCATAGGCATTCCTATTTCTGGAACAATCTGACAACTTCAAAGCAAATAATATCGAGACCCCATCCATGTATTGAATGCTGATGGGGAAAGCCTTTCAAATAAGAACGGGGAGTCAGACATGAGGGATCATCCATTTAAAATTCTCCCACTGAGAGTGAGGAGAAATCTCTTTACACAGAGGATTGTTAAGAGCATGGAACTCATTAAAGCAGAGACCATTGCATCCTTTGAGGGAAAATTGGATAAATATTTGAAATGGGAAGATAGGAAGAAGGCAGAGCACTGGGATTAATTTTAGATTGCAGTAGTAAAGATATAGCATAAACTCCATCTGTGCTGTAATTCATCTATCATTCTGTGGCTGTGCCAAAACTCCCTTTTTGAATCTCTTCAATCCGGCAAGAGGATAGTATTGATATTGTGAGAATGCCAGATTGAAAGGATTCGAACAGGGAGTTTCTCACAGCACCAAGAATGTCCTAGCCTCTGTGACCACGAAAGCAACTGTGGTGCTTTATGCCTCCTTATCCTCTCCAAAGCATTGGATACAGTCGACCACACCATTCTCCTCCATCATCACTCTTCCATTGTTTCCCAATTGCTACCTAGTAACCCAGTGAATCATTTTGCTGACATATAAAGAATAGCCATTTAGATGTGGTATTGGAGGTCTGCTATATATTTTTCTCCCCTACTCCAAAGTGAACCATAGTGCAAGTTGGTTGTGCCCTTCAGAAGAACATGGGAGAAAATCGGAGGATCAAATTGGTGCTGGGGATAAAAGTCACAAGAGTAATAAATATGGCCTAAAATTTTGCCATTGCTAAGAATCTCATGTTTTATGACTAAATCTATTTGAAATGTCTTAAAGCTCAAGCAACCTATACATTGCTGCAAAACTTTAAGTCAGCAAAATACATATACACACTGCCTAAAGGTTGTTCTCCTCAAATGGTTGTGAATGATTAAGCCTCTCATTCACATATTTTCTAGTCATCACTAACATAATGAAAATGTATACAGTTCAGCAGTGGTTTCAAAAACTAACTGACGGTGTAGTTCTGCATTAAAAGACAGACATCTAATTAATTGGCCCCTTAAACTGATGTGTTTTTTAATTATTCAATTTCTTTGTCACAAATCACCAAAGGGCAGTGAAGTAAAACGGATTATTAAAGCTGCATGAATCTATAGCTTATTTTAAAGAATATTTTTGAAATAAACAGCTTTGAACAAATTGGTTTACCCTCAAAGATACACAATTCACTATGCTATTCAGAAGTCAATTTACTTGCCTATGTGTAAGAAAGCCAAACTTTACAGATGGTTTGTAGATAAGATAGCTGACGGGGGAGACAAAGTAACTCTTTAACACAAACCCACTGGCCACTCAATCATGTTCCTGACCCAGCAATGTGGGTCATTTCTACTTGTCCATTATGCTCGAGTTAAACTCAATCAACTTTTTCATTTATTTTACTGATATTTTTAAACTCTTCATTTTGTTGAGTATTTCAGAAATTAATATATGAAAGAAACGATCATACGACCATAAATGCTGTCAAGAACTTCCTCACGAACCTGCATGTTAAAAAGTAAGGTGCATGTACACTCATTGGTGTCTGATAAGCAAATGACATATCTGAGCCAACAGGAGCGTGACAGCAGCTGATGTGTGGGTGCTGCCCACCCTGTCACCAGTAGATTTACCCTGCTGTTAGCAATAATTGAAGGTATACAGAAATGGCAGCACCGAAGAAAGACAGCGTACTCATACATATATACATGCCACATTCCCAGCCAGAATATAATCGGTGAGGAGAAAGAGAGATGTTTGTTACCCTGCAGGTCATACATAAATCTACTCTTTCCAGTTAGATAGATTCGGTATAAATTTATTAAATATCAAATCGCAATATCCATTTGAGTTAACTATATATTTAATATCAGTTACGCATTTGGAAATTAACTTAAAGGTTGCACTTCCAAAATAAGCAAGAGTCCTCCATTTTGGTGGGGGGGCGGGGGGTGGGGGAAGGTTGAAGAGGGACTATTAATATATTCTGCAATCTGTTTCTATGTCAAAAGGTGACCGCAAAGTGTACAGAAACTATAATATTATAATAGTGGCGAACCAAGGGTCTAATGAGGATGAGGAACTTAATCTAATTAATACAAGTAGAGAAAAAGTACTAGAGAAACGAATGGAACAAAAAGCTGACAAATCCCCTGGACATGACGGCCTACATCCTGGGGTTCTAAAAGAGGTGGCTGCAGAGATAGTGGATCCATTGGTTTTGATCTTTCAAAGTTCCTTAGATTCTAGAACGGCCCCGGTAGATTGGAAGGTAGCAAATGTAACACTGCTATTCAAGAAAGGAGGGAGAGAGAAAACAGGGATCTACAGTATATTTGGATTTCCAAAAGGCATTTGATAAGGTGCCACATAAAAAGGTTATTACATAAGATAAGGGTTCATGGAATTGGAGGATTAGTATTAGTATGGATAGAGGATTGGTTAATGGACAGAAAATAGAGAGTAGAGATAAATGGGTCTTTTTCAGGTTAGTGGGGTGCTGCAAGGATCAATGCTGGGCCACGGCTATTTACAATCTGTATTAATGACCTAGATGAAGGCACCGAGTGTAATGTATCCAAGTTTGCTGACAATACAAAGCTAAGTGGGACAGTAAGCTGTAAGAACACAAAGCGTCTGCAAAGAGATATGGATAGACTTAGTGGGCCCAAGTTTCCACATGATTTGCGCCTGATTTTTAGGAGCAACTGGTGGAGAATGGACTATCTTAGAAATCGCAATTCTCCACATTTTTTTTTCTGCAGTTCTAGTCAGGTAGAACAGTTCTACTTTGGAACAGATTTTTTTCTTCAAAAGGGGGCGTGTCCGGCCACTGACGTCTGATTTCAAAGTTTCCACAGTGAAAACGTACTCCAAACTAAAGTAGAATGGAGCAAGAGAAGATTTTTGTAGAACTGAAAAAACCTGTTCTACACATTAAAAAATCAGGCGCAGGTTACAAATTAGGCGTCCAGAACGAGGTGGGGGGGAGGGAAGGGAAGTCATTAAATTCTACAATCAATCCTTATTTATACTTCTACAAATATTATACAAATAAATCCAACCTGAATAAACATTTATAAGCCACGAAAAGATTAAATAAACCATCTTCCTACCTGTGTGAAAGTGCTTCAGCCATCGTTCGTTCCCGTGGGGGGTGGGGAAGGAAACCGGCGTTTGTTGCCGCCGCGGAGGGGAGGGAGGGGAAGGAGACAGCGGCTTGTTGCCGCCGCGGAGGGGAGGGAGGGGAAGGAGACAGCGGTTTGTTGCCGTGGAGGGGAGGGAGGGGAAGGAGACAGCCGTTTGTTGCCGCCGCGGAGGGAAGGGAGGGGAAGGAGACAGCGGTTTGTTGCCGTGGAGGGGAGGGAGGGGAAGGAGACAGCGGTTTGTTGCCGTGGAGGGGAGGGAGGGGGAGGAAACCGCCGTTTGTTGCCATGGAGGGGAGGGAGGGGAAGGAGACAGTGAGAAGGGAAGCCTCAGTGCTGATGGCAATGCGCTTTTATTAAAAAAAGTTCAAAAATTAAACAGCTACAAAGAACTACAAAAATGGCCGAGTGCCAATGTTTTTTTCACACTGAGCATGCGCGAACGCTCCAACGCGCACGCGCAGTGTTGCCGGCAGGAAAAAAACTAATTTAAATAGTACCCGTCCCCTCCCACTTACAAAATCGGCGCGAGTGTAGGCTCCGCCCCCCTGGGCGCCGCGCCAAACAGACAAGGAGCTGCAAAGCGTTCGAGAATAGCGCGTTTTTTTTCTGGCGCCGTTTTAGGCGCGAAAAACGGGCGCCCAGCTCGGAGGGGCGCCCGTTTTTTATCCTGTGGAAACTTGGGCCCAGTGAGTGGGCAGTAAGGTGGCAGATGGAGTATAATGTAGGGAAATGTGAGGTTATTCACTTTGGTAGGAAGAATAGAAAAACAGAATATTTTTAAATGGTGAGAAACTTTTAAATGGTGTTGAGAGAGATCTGGGTGTCCTTGTGCAAGAAACACAGAAAGCTAGCATACAGGTACAGCAAGCAATAAGGAAGGTAAATGGCACGTTGTCCTTTATTGCAAGGGGGTTGGAATATAAGAATAAGGAACAGGGCCTTAGAGAGACCACAACTAGAGTACTGTGCAGAGTTTTGGTCTTCTTGTCTAAGGAAGGCTATACTTGCCTTGGCGGTGGTACAACGGAGGTTCACTAGATTGATTCCTGGGATAAGAGGGCTGTTTTATGTATGAGAGATTGTGTAGAATGGGCCTATACTCTCTGGAATTTAGAAGAATGAGAGGTGATCTCATTGAAACCTACAAGATTCTGAAGGGGATTGACAGGGTAGATGCGGAGAGGTTGTTTCCCCTGGCTGGAGTGTCTAGAACTAGGGGGAACAGTCTCAGGATAAGGAGCAGGCCATTTAAGACAGAGAGTAGGAGGAATTTCTTCACTCAGAGGGTTGTGAATCTTTGGAATTCTCTGCCCCAGAGGGCGGTGGATGCTGAATCTCTGAATATATTCAAGGCTGAGATAGATGGGAGCTCAGGCGGGAAAGTGGAGTGGTGGTCGATGTTCAGCCATGATCTCATTGAATGGCAGAACAGGCTCGAGGGGCCATAGGGCCTAATCCTGATCCTATTTCTTATGTTCTTATAACTGAATAAATACGCATTAAGTAAACAGATATTACCCTAAACATTTAGAATTATGTGAGAATTCTGTAAAACTACTTCCCTTTTAGCAGTTCCATTCTACACCAATGTAACTTGAAAAACATTGTATGTAGAGTTACTGAAAACAGTGGGGAACTGGCTGTGTATATATAATATATATAAATTGTGTTGACAGCAATTCACAGACAAACCCAGTGATTTTACGCTTCTGCAGGTGAATTTCTATAGCAACTAACATTCGACCCTGCCAAACATTAGTTCACTGAATACCACCTGTATGAATACAGCAGCATTGCATTCCCCCTACCCCACACCCTTTACCGACAGACATGCTATTGATGACACATGCCATAGATGGTTTACAGCCCCCTTAAAGGTTGATGGGAGATAGAAAAGGTATAAGACTATAAATATTTTTTTGTCTCATTTTCTGCTAATAACTGTGCTTGCAAGCTGCACCAAGATGGCTGAACCTGGGTTGACCATTTGTAATGATCCAAAATGACTTCAAATGATTTTCTCATGGGGTTTTAACACCTCACAGCCTCAAAACACTTATTTGGGAACTGTGGAAACAAACTGTCCAGGAAATAAGAGAATAAAAGACTTATTCATCGTGAGGGTGTCCCTTTGTTTAGAACTGAGACAATTGCGTACACAGTGGGCAGACATCCAGAAAAATGTTATAAAATGGCTGTAACACGAGGTCAAAGGCTGCAGTCAAGAGAATTGTTAACCTGGTGAGTTACTAAAGAATCGGAGAGTTAATTTACGATCGTTGATCATGGCTGGAATTAACCGTGTGAGTGTCTTTGCTTTCTATTAATCACTTCGGGGATAGGCAATTTTAACCGTTATGGGATAGGTTGCTGTGAGCTAATAATTAGAAATTATTGTGCATTTGATGCTATCGTAAATTGCTTGTACTTCTTTTGATTATTCTAAGTAAAGATAACCCCTGGATAATGGTGAGAAAATAAACATCCTGAGTCTGTGTGTTGTTTTGCTATCTTAAGTCTGAACTCTGTAAAGTGTAGATAAATCTTACAGGCTGAAACCTGTCTTAATTAAGGCGAGTCTTACACAGGTGCTTGGGTGTGAAAGTGAAGAGAGAAGAAATTAACTACTGAAAAAAAAGCATTGCACGTACACTAATATTTTAGACTCTTGACTTACAACAGCATAGGAATAAATTAATGAGCTGTGATGAAACAACTTTGAAAGATAACATTATCAGATATGGCAGAGAATAAATGTCATCTGATCCACCTTCCAGATAAGGGATGTTCAAAAATTCCGGGTATGATAAATTAAACTTTGCTTCTGCAATTTTGCAATGCTTGCTTAATTTATGCAGTTAAATTTCTTATTTATATGTATCTGTGAGAGAACTAAAAAACAGGAACAGCAAAGAAAAGGTTCACCTATAGGAGGGAAATCCTGTAGCATCATTAAGTAAGTGAGTGAGTACTGAATAAATATTTCTGAATATAAACATGATATATAAGCAGGAATTAAGACAGACTCTCTAAAGCCTGTGGCTTTGATTTGATGAGGAAATTACTTTTTTCAAACTGGGCCGAATATTGTGGTTGCAGGCTTCCTTCAGACGAACATCTCTGACCCGAAATAAATCTCCGAAAATACCTAGTGATCCCGGAGGAACCTATGATTCTGGTCTGAGGCCTTCATTCGCTGCAGTGTATTGGAAGATGTCTTCCACGTACATAAGCCTAGACTGGAATCACGTGGGCCTGAACCACCAATGAACATCTAGTATTCTCATTGATAATAATGGGAGCTCTGTTTGTATGGGCTCCCATTACTATCAATGAGAATACCCCCCCTAAAACAAGAAACACAGCACAATAAAAAAACACCTCATATATTTAAAATTAATTGTAATTAAATGTAATTAAACGTTTTAGAAAAAAAAAATTTTTGGATTAAAAAAAAAAGGTGCTTTAATAGGGTTAAAAATAAACTTACTTTAATGGACAGGGTTTTTAATATAAAAATGCATGATTAAATTTAATTTTTCTATGTTTTAAAAGTGTTATGCTGGTAAAAGTAAGCTAAACGCCTGCTTTTACCAGGCAGGAATGTTTAAAGGACATTCACTGGGCAAGAGTTGGGCTAATAGGCCAATCTCTGTCCCGCGGATGTCCTTCCTGCGGGGATGCGTAGAATCTGTCTAAAGAAATGTTGACAGATTGGAAAAGCCGGTTTTTGCGAGGCCTTGCGGGTGTGTGCGCACTTTGTACGCACCCGGCGAGGCCACAATTTTCGGCCCACTAAAGTAATATTTGAACATTTATCGCATTGCTGTTTGTGGGACTTTACCAAAATGGACTGCCATGTTTGCCTACATTACAACAGTGACCATACTTCAAAAGTACTTCATTGGATATGAAACAATGTGAGACATCCTGAGGATATGAATAGTACAATGCAAGTTCTTTCTGCAGTTTAGCTTGAGTACACATAGAATCATAGAAATCTACAAGGCACAAGTCAGGAATACTCTCTACTTGCCTGGATGAGTTCAGCATCAACAACACTCCAAGAAGCTCAACACCATCCAGGACAAAGCTGCGCGCTTGAGTGGTACCCCATCCACCACCGTCAGCATTCACTCCTTCAACCACCGGCGCACCACGGCTGCAGTGTGTACCATCTACAAGATGCACTGCAGCAACTCGCCACAGCTTCTTCGGCAGCACCTCCCAAACCGAGCCCTCTACCATCTAGAAGGACAAGGGTAGCCGGCGCACGGGAGTTCCATCACCTGCAAGTTCCCCTACAAGTTACACACCATCCTGACATATATCACCGTTCCTTCAAGTCGCTGGGTCAAAATCCTGGAACTCCCTCCCTAACAGCACTGTGGGAGGACTGCAGCGGTTCAAGAAGGTGGCTCACATCCACCTTCGCAAGGGCAATTAGTGATGAACAATAAATGCTGGCCTTGCCAGAAACGCCCACATCCTGGACTGAATAAAAAGAGGAAGTGGAAGAGGAGGAAGCGGAATGTAGGGTGATTGTTTTGTTCACTCTACTCTGATTCTTAGACCTTGAAACTTATAGTGGGAAAGGACAACACGTGGCACAAAATTTTAAGCTTAACACAGTGTTCGTTTTATTACGCAGCAAAAACCGACTAAAAACTACAGGACTAGACTGCTGAGAGAAATTGACCTAAGACATACAATCACCAGCCCTGGCTGTAGCTCTTCTTCTGTCCGTTCTCTGCAGTGCCTGCTTGCTGTTTCTTTTTGTGTTCTTCCTCCTGCTTCTGTTTTAGCTGTTGCTTCCTCTGTTTTTCCTCCTGCTTCTGCTTAACTATTTTGTGTGCCTGTGTCCATATATTTATATCCAGGTTTTGAATAAGTTTCCCGCTGTGATGAAATTCGATTATCGATCCGTTTAACTGGTTGGTCCTTTGTTGTTTGATCTTATTACAGACTTGGTGTCTCCAGTGGGTTTGTTTTCCCCACCCTGGTCAATCAAGTTCAGGGTCTCACGTAACAACTCCATTGTTGTTATGCATGAATTCAGTTTTGGTTCCTGACCACAGGATGTCCTTAATTGTCCAGTTTAATTCCAAAGCTTGTATCAATCAATTTTTAGTTCATGGTCTGCATTTTTCTGAAGATTAGTAACCTTATAATCCCTACTTTTAATATCTTTTATAATAAACTCAGAGAGACATTATTCTGGGTGGCATCTTCTTTTTCCACGAGCATTTTGAACGATTGCAGCCTTCAGTCAAATCTCCCCATTACATTTCTTTTTACACACAAAACCCAATGTTTTTACAATACGACAGTGTTTCTTACAACAAAACCATGTTTGGTCTTATTCTGACTTCGGTTTATACCATTTTTACAAACACTTCGGCCTGGGTTTACTTTAATAAACTTTCCAGATTCCCTTTTCTCATCCTTTTCTTTAATTGACAGGACAAGTAGATACAACACTATTATCAACTGTACAATTACTGATGAGTGTAATATGATTCAAACCCGGGGGGGATTTCATCGTGGAAGGGCCATCATTTCCTCGATTTCTCCCCTTACTTTATCATTCTCCTGCTGTAACATGTAATAATGTTTGTGGGACAGCTCGATGTTAATAGTTCAGTCAGATGTTCGGGTAACGGAGGATATCGTATCCAAAATGCATATGTATTCCTGGAGATTCGGTAAAGTACCGTTGACTGTGATACTTATGTGTTTGTGGTCTGAAATAGGAATGATCCTTTCTTGTGCTACTTGTGTCTCTACCTGGGGTTTGAAACAAAAGGTAGACTCCCTCACTGGACACCAAGTGTCCTGGTGTATTCTACACCAACTTTCGCTGATGGTGACACAGTTTGTCCCGTTTCCCTTATACGCAACCTGTGGCGGAACATGGTCGTGAGCCATCACTTCCATGATCCAGCTTATAGGTGGCCGGTCCTCGCATTTAAACCCACATACCGGCCGGCCGAAAGGATTCAGATGATAGGGGCACAGTATCACATGTGTACCCCCTCTCTGGCATCCCTCCAGACTAGCACCGGTTATTGAGTCTCCGAATTTTACCACATACTGCGAGATTTTATGATGTTTCACATGTATCCCATTCCGAATTAGCCCAATGTTTTCCACCCGGTATACCAGTACGGGTCGTTGTGACTGATCCAACACTGGTATTCAATGCACTATTCCCATTATGGATTGTTTATTTTGACCACAGTTGACCGGCACTGGATAGGCTTCGGAGGCTGACCGTAGCTGGCACGAATTTAGGAGGTTTTTATAGACACTCAATGCTTTTAGATGCTTGTTGCTGACCCACGACCATACGTGGCCTTGTTTTAAATCCTCTAAATTACTGCGTCCTTCATTTAACAACCAAGCTCCGTACATAACACACACGTCAATCTGAGCAGCTTGATCTGACGCGTTTCTACCCTCCTTGATTAAAGCATTGATGGTCTGAGCGTGTTTTTCCACCTCAGCTACCATTTCTTTCAAATGAATTGTCATTGCCTGGTCCTCCTGTAATTTATTACCCTCTATATCGCTACCCTCCTCCAGTATTTACTTTAACTGGTTCCTTAAGGTATTGACTTGGATTTGCAACTGCGCGTTGTCCATACTAATTACCAGTGATGTCCCAGTATTAAATGCTGCAGCTACATCACTCATTAGCCCCCTGTTCCGTCTCGGTCTGCACGCTTCCCCCTGACTCGCGTCCCCGTAATTTTTTTGATAGAATTGTTTGAACATTTCCCTTAACAATTTTTCATATAACTTTTCTGTTTCTGGCAGGCACCACCAGGGTAATTGTAACTCTGTTAAATTTAGAATAAATGACGCTACTTCATAATATACAGAATGATACATTTTCCCTGTTGGGATTAACGCCAGCCCATTCTTAGGCCCGGGTTTTAGGACAGAACATAGAATTTCTTGGTTTGGAATCGCCAGCATTTTAGGAAGAGGTTTTAATTTGCTCGCGATCAGCTCGGTTGCATTGACTGTTTTAGGAGGATCTGGGACCACACAGACATTGGGCCTCAAACCCACACAGCTGGTGGGACTCAAACCCACACAGGCGAGACGCTGGGCCTCAAACCCATGCAAACAATGTACGTGTAGCCTCAATCAATTTTTAGGTCATGATCTGCATTTTTCTGAAGATTAATAACCTTGCAGTAAGGGAGGAGGCAACCCAGACAGCCCTTTCTGCCCAGGCTGTCCATGATCGGCTCATCCAACTGCAGTTCCAGTAAACGCAACCTTAATTCCACATTCACCAATAGTCCCACGCCCTACCATCCCTCTGAAACGGACCATCACACTGACCTCTTGGTCACAATGGTGAAATGAAAGCTACCACAAAAACCAACATTCCAAATCAACTTTATTCATCAATCCATGCAGTATTATATAAAAAAGTCAACTAATCACTCTTGTGCCCTCCCTTAGTGCCTGTCTTCCGTGTGCCTTTGCCTGTCCCAGTGCTCCTACGCAATGCTACCCCAGCGGCTGCACAATGGCTGGTGGAAGGCTGCTGCCTTTCAGTTGGGGAGACTGCAGATGGCCTTGCAGGATAACATCAAGCAGCTGTTGGCTTAGAAGACCCGGCTATAGACTGCTTCACCTCAGCATGGCGGCAGTAGTCTGGGTCGGCTGGCTGATAGGCAACAGCAAGGGCACTGGCAGAGTGGCAGTGGTGGGAGCACGAATGCTGTCATCCTGAGAGGACAGCAGGATGGTGCTCCACGGAGCCACAGCCACTCCTCCAGGTCGGCACCTCAGCAATCCTAGTAATCTGTTGGAGGACAGATTGCTGTGACACCCTGAAAGCCCTTTTCAACACTGGTAAGCACAGCCACAATGTCAGCAGTCTGAGCTTGTGTGGCAGCAAGCTGAGCCTGCAGGAGAGCATTCTGAGCTTCCACTGCAGCATGCAGATGTTGCGTCGTTTCCACCTGTGCTGCAATGCAATCTGAGTCTTCGGCCATCAGATCCTGCATCATGGTTGGGTACAGAAGTGTGGTAATGGAGTTGGCCATCAATTCCATGCAGGAAATCATGGTCTCCAAGCTCTGCGCAAAGCCCTGTACAAAGTTGATGCCGGACTCCTCCATGCTCCTTGATATTGCACTCGGGCTTTCTGGCAAGCCTGGCAATGCTCCGAGCATTTCAGTGTGCATATCAATCAGTCTGCTTCTGTAAGCTGCCCCATTAAATTTCTCATCCGTGCTCTCTGCAGCAGAATTCGTGTGCGATCTCACCCTCTGAGGAGCTGGCACCTGCGCTACCTTTTTCCCCCTGCCCTGGCTGCAGGCTACTCTTGCCCGCTGTCTCACCAAGTGCAGATCTCCCGTGTAATCTATCCTCTAAAGTATGCGGAGTGTCAGTATCAGAGCTGGTGGCTGGGAGTGTAAAATTGAGTGACTCTGTGTATTGTTGATTACTTTCTTTCTGCTCCTCCACCAGTGCCTGGCCAAGTGGCAGATCTTGGCTATTTGAAAGCACAAGGCACAATGAAAAAGGCACAACGATAAAGTTGTGGTGATTGGAGGGGGGCAGCGGAAAGCAAGAGATGCATACTTACACCATATACAACTTGTAAATCAGAGATAGTGGGATGAGGGGATGTGAGAAGCAGGATTAGGTATGAGGACACCATCATCTTGGATATCAAATCCATGCTGACTGTCCTTGATTAATCCATGTCTTTCTAAATGAAGATTTATCCTGTCCCTCAAAAATTTTCCTATAATTTTCCCACCATCGAGATTAGGCTGACTGGCCTGTAATTATCAATCTATCCCCTTCGCCCTTTTTAAACAAAGGTACAATGTTAGCAGTCCTCCAGCAGCACACCTGTAGCCAGAGAGGATTGGAAAATGGTCAGTGCCTCTGCTCAGTAAGCTTTTTACTAGCACTTGACCATTAGTGGCTCCCTTAAACCAACCCTCCACATAATACCATAGATTCCTAAGCATACTTTTTTTCTGCAGTAATGACTAGTTTTACAATCATATAATTGTGATGTTTTTGAGCATCACAATACATACATTCCAGACCCTATCTGGAAGCCATGTAGCCTCCTGGAAGAGGCGAAAAGATGGATTAAAAACCCAAGGCCAATTCGGGAAATAATCTGCAGGATCCTCTCCAACCACCAACTGATGATCAAAACCAGTCCAAGAGACCACTCTGGCCTTGATTAATGTTATATGGTACCTACCTCTTGTACAAGCTGATCTCCACCCCAGACAGAAACATCGTATTGAATTCCTGTAAACTTTTTCCATTAGAAATTCTTATGTTCACATTTATAATGTAAACTCTTATGTAAACTAATCGCAATGTAATTGCGCTCTCCTGCCAATGGCGTCAAGGTAGCACCTTGATTTTGCATCTCCTAGCTTGAACTACAACAACTTGCATTTATATAGTGCCTTTAATGTAGTAAAACACCCCATGGCACTGCACAGGAGCATTATCAACAAATTTCACACCAAGCCACATAACGAGATATTCGGACAGATGACCAATAGCTTGGTCAAAGAGGTAGGTTTTAAGGAGCGTCTTAAAGGAAAGGTAGAGAAGTGGAGGGGTTTAAGAGAGGGAATTCTGGAAGTTCTACTGAGAAACTCCTATGGTGCAGCCAACTCTAAGTTCCCTGCTTTCCAAATTGCCATTCATTTTTATGTAAAGCTTTGATAAACCTTAAGACTAATGTATGACTTTAAAGCAGAGAATTAATTGCTTTTGCACACCCTGGTCAATTACCCTTCCCCACCTCTCCCAAACTCCTTGGTCTTCACTCCCTGTCTACAATGCCATGGAACTAGACTACATAGACTACTATACACATAGAAATTTTGAATGTGCAGCTATTACAAAAATGAGCAGTACTTCATGAATGACAATTTTCACTTTCAGGATTGGATGGGTCCATACTACACAGATTACACAGTGACTAAACACCAAAGCAAAACACTGTGTGCTGATGCTGGAAATCTGAAATAACAACAGAAAATGCTGGAAACACTCAGCAGGTCAGGCAGCATCTGAGGGGAGAGAAACAGAGTTAACGTTTCAGGTCAATGACATTTCATTAGACCTTTCCAGCATTTTCTGTTTTATTTTAGTGTATAACTAAACATGTATCAGTCAGTCTTGTTGAAAATGACTAAAAACTAAATTTAATAAATGCTTTGTTTATTAAATGATTAAGCATCCCGATGCCTCAGCTGGTTAAGGCAGTGAATAACTGAACCTTATAAACCATGAGTTTCAAGGTTCCATCCCTGGTCTCTGTTGAATTAACTGATGTCAGACATGGAAATAAGAGGTCCTCCAATTGGCCAAAGTAGCCCTAGTTTAGGGATTCCTCTGCTGTATTGCCACACTTATCCTCCACTCCTTTGACACTGGAATACTCCTATACCTCACTTCATACAGTGCATTGGTGGCCATGTTTACACCCACGACATCAATGCCCAATGGAACTGCATCCTTAAATCCCTCCACTTCCTCCCTCTGTTCACAAACTTCTGCAAAATCAGTCTCTTCAACCACATCTTTATTTATCCGAAAATGTTTACATTTTCCCTTTTTCCCTGTATGGCTCAGAGACATGGATCATGTACAGTAGACACTTCAAGTCGTTGGAGAAATACCACCAACGATGTCTCCACAAGATCCTACAAATCCCCTGGGAGGACAGACGCACCAACATTAGCATCCTCATTCAGGCTAACATCCCCAGCATTGAAGCACTGATCACACTTGACCACAATGGGCAGGCCACATTGTTCGCATGCCAGACACGAGACTCCCAAAGCAAGCGCTCTACTCGGAACTCCTTCACGGCAAACAAGCCAAAGGTGGGCAGTGGAAACGTTACAAGGACACCCTCAAAGCCTCCCTGATAAAGTGCAACATCCCCACTGACACCTGGGAGTCCCTGGCCAAAGATCTCTCTAAGTGGAGGAATTGCATCCGGGAGGGCACTGAGCACCTTGAGTCTCGTCGTCGAGAGCATGCAGAAATCAAGTGCAGGCAGCAGAAAGAGCGTGCGACAAACCAGTCCCACCCACCCCTTCCCTCAACGACTATCTGTCCCACCTGTGACAGAGACTGTGGTTCAGCCATCTAAGAACTCATTTTAAGAGTGGAAGCAAGTCTTCCTCAATTCCGAGGGACTGCCTATGATAATGATGATTTCCCCCTCCTGCCAGCATCCACTGTTTTTCCTCAATCCTGCAAAACAGCTATCATTGCACTAGCGAGAAGAAAAGAGCACCAAGATAGAACATAAGTCTGCAACCCCACCATAGCACTTTTTTGTGTGGAGGAATTCAATGTAAAGGTCTGGGAGACAGTAAAGTATGAGGCAATTTTGCATAAAAAAATCTCACAGTTTAGTGACTACCTTGAGAGTAGAACAAAGACCAAATAAACAGCTAACGATCCTGACTGTTAGCAAGTGTGGCTTGGGTAACGGCCATGCACAGATATGCATTAATCAGGTATACTTAGCAAGAATGACCAGAGGAAGGCTGGATTGAATGTTGGGAGCAGAGTGTCAACTGGAAGTCTTTATTATCATATATTCATTTTTGGAGGTCCAAATTGTTTCTAACTAGATTAGGTACTAGAAAATATCTGTGTCAAACTAAGTTTTTAGGAATAATAGTTGGGCTACTTTCCTCAGGTGTGTGACCTTCCACTCTCAACTCACTGTCAAAGTAGGTAGAAGATATACTTGATAACCAAGGTAATTTTCAAACCTCAGTTCATACTGTTATACTTAAAAAAAAATTCATTCATGGGATGTGGTTGACGTTGGCAAGGCCAGCATTTATTTCCCATTCCTAATTGCTCACGAGAAGGTGGTGGTGAGCAGTCTTCTTGAACCGCTGCAGTCCGTGTGGTTAAGGTACTCTCACAGTGCTGTTAATAAGGAAGTTCCAGGATTTTGACACAGCGATGACGAAGAAATGGTTATATATTTCCAAGTCAGGATGGTGTGTAACTTGAAGGGGGACTTGCAGGGATGGTGTTCCCATGCGCCTGCTGCCCATGTCCTTCTAGGTGGTAGAGGTCGCGGGCTTGGGAGGTGTTGCCGAAGAAGCTTTGGCGAGTTGCTGCAATGAATCTTGTAGATGGTACACACTGCAACCACGTGCACTGGTTGTGCAGAGAGTGAATGTTTAAGGTGGTGGATGGGGCACCAAACAAGCGGGCTGCTTTGGGCTGGATGGTGTTGGGCTTCTTGAGTGTTGTTGGAGTTGCACTCATCCAGGCAAGTGGAGAGTATTCCACCACACTCCTGACTTGTGCCTTGTAGACGGTAGAAAGGCTTTGGGGAATCACGAGGTGATGCACTCGCTGCAGAATACCCAGCCACTGACCTGCGCTTGTTGACAAAGTATTTATGTGGCTGGTCCAGTTAAGTTTCTAGTCAATGGTGACCCCCCCCCAGGATGTTGATGGTGGGAGATTCGGCGATGGTAATGCCGTTGAATGTCAAGGGGCGGGGGTTAGACTCTCACTTGTTGGAGATAGTCATTGCCTGGCGCTTGCGTGGTGCGAATGTCACTTGTCACTTATCAGAACAAGCCTGAATGTTTTCCAAGTCTTGCTGCATGTGGGCATGGACTACTTCATTATCTGAGGAGTTGTGAATGGCACTGAACACTGTGCAGTCATCAGTGAACATCCCCACTTCTGACCTTATGATGGAGGGAAGGTCATTAATGAAGCAGCTGAAGATGGTTGGGCCTAGGACACGACACTGAGGAACTCCTGCAGGAATGGTAACATAGTGGTTATGTTATTGTACTAGTAATCCAGAATGTTCCAGAGACGCGAGTTCAAATCCCGCCACGGCAGCTGGGGAATTTAAATTCAGTTAATGAAATAAATCTGGAATAAACTGAATTGGTGACCATGAAACTATCGGATTGTCGTAAAAACCCATCTGGTTCACTAATGTTCTTTAGGGAAGGAAATCTGCTGTCCTTACCTGGTCTGGCCTATATGTGACTCCAGACCCACAGCAATGTGGTTGACTCTTAACTGGCCTCTGAAGTGGCCTAGCAAGTCACTCAGTTGTAACAAACCGCTACAAAAAACAATAAGAATAAAACCTGACGGACCACCCGGCATCCACCTCGGCACCGGCTACAGACACGACAACGGTACACCCAGCCCAGTCGACCCTGCAAAGTCCACCTCACCAACATCTGGGGACTTGTGCCAAAATTGAGAGAGCTGTCCCACAGACTAGTCAAACAACAGCCTGACATTGTCATACTCACGGAATCATACCTTTCAGCCAATGTCTCAAACTCCTCCATCACCATCCCTGGAATGTCCTCTCCCATGGCAGGACAGCGCCACCACAGATGGTGGCACAGTGGTATACAGTTGGGAGGGAGTGGCCCTGGGAGTCCTCAACATTGACTCCGGACCCCATGAAGTCTCATGGCTTCAGGTCAAGCATGAGCAAGGAAACCTCCTGCTGATTACCACCTACCGCCCTCCCTCAGCTGATGAATCAGTACTCCTCCATGTTGAACACTAGTTGGAAGAAGGAGTCGTGAATGGTGGTATACTGAACCATCAACTGTGCATATTTGCATAATGTCATAACATAATAAAATATCCTAAGATGCTGAACATGAGAGATATTTAGACTCAGAAGATTTAGGACAGATGGCTGAAAGTAGCCAAACAGTAGCAAAATTACCAGGTTTTGACGGAATTTTGGAAGTATGAATAGGGAACGGAAATACACCTTAAATGGGAAGATTTTAAATACAGGGGTGAAGCAGAGGACCTTTGTGTGCACATACACAAGTCATTAAAAGTGGAAGTGCAAGTAGATAAAGCTATAAAAAATGCAAATTGAATAATTTCTCTTGTATTTAGAAGCATAGGATACAGAAATAAGGAGATAATATTGAACTTGTCTAAAGCTGCAGTTAGGCTACAGTTGGTTGCATGTGGTTTTATGCACCCTATTATAGAAAGGACATAAAAGCAATGGAAATGGTGCTGTGTTAATAGGTAGGAGAGGTTACAGGTATGAACGTGGTCCATAACTCCTTAGAAAATGATAAATTAGACAGTTACTTGAAAAAGGGAAATACTGCAGGGTATGGTGAAGCAAACAAGAAAGTGGGATTAGACATGTTAACTTTTGGAGACTGATACAGTGCTGTAACATTCGGTAAAATTGATCACATTTTCTAGGGTTACTTTTTCAACCAAAAGCAAAAGTCTCAATTCTAATTTGATGCAAAATTAAAAATAGTCATGTGAAATGTCCTTACAGATGTACTCGGTGCTAGGTTACACTGCAACTTAAATGGCAAAATAGCAAGGTGTAATGTTCTGCTTTATGCTGCTATAAAACCCTCGTGACATTGGTCTCAGATCCTGTTTATACAGGTAAAATATATGAAGTGTGAATGGTTTTGGATTTGGTAAAAGCATCCTGATCTACAAGATCTACATAAACAGCTTGTCAGAATTGCAGTAGGAAAGATATTCATAATTATTCGCATGTTTAAAAAATAACACCATTTTGAATAATTTAATAGGCAATTTAAAAACTGTCAACTTTAAAGGAGCATTGTTAATGTTGGAAAATCACTGGTATAACTTTCTAAATGTCTCTAAAATGATGCAAGTCATTTTGGGGAAAAAAATCACTGAATCACTGTTGCGCAACATAAATTAACATGCGGTTATAATTGCTAACAGTCCCTCTTTTATATCATGATGAACAGCCTCATTTATGGCTCTGGCTGTGAAAGGCTTTCAAGTGACGATTACGTCGATTAAGTCGTGGGAAGAGCTATACTTACTGCGGAAAGGTGTTCAACTGCTTCAGCACTGAAATGAGACAAGCATTCAATCATTTAACAGTAGTTCTGCACACAGGCATTTTTTCTTAACTTGCTGGCCCATCAAGAGAAAGTGTGTCAGATATGTTACTAATCAATACTATTTTTGACTAGAGTTGTAGCCCACTGTATTCTCAGTTATCTCTTTCTAATTAATCAACATTTTAGGACATCTCTGATACATTTTCTTATCACTCCAACATTATTAAATTATGTAACTTTCAATCTTGATCAACTTTTGAAGTTTTAAAAAGCATATTTGGCCTTATTTTCAAAGACATGTATGGGAATAGATTAACGGGTAACATAAAAGGGAACCCAAAAGTCCTTTCTAAACATAACAATAGTAAAAGGGTAGTTAAAGGGTGGGACTGATTAGGGATCAAAAAGGATAATCTTGTAGAGGCAGAGGCACTAAATGAGTACTTTGCATCTATCTTCACTAAAGCAGAGGAAACTGCGAATGTCACAGTAAAGGAGGAGGTAGTAGACAAATTGGAGGATAGGATAAAAATAGATAAAAAGGAGGAACTCAAAAGGTTGGCAGCACTCAAAGTAGAAAAGTCTGGATGGGTTGCATCCTTGGTTGCTGAGGGAAGTCATGGACAGAGATAGCAGAGGCTCTGGCCACAATCTTCCAATTGCAAATGTCACATCCCTGTTCAAAAAAAGTGGAGACTGATAAACCCGGCAATTACAGTCCAGTCAGCCCAACGTTGATGGTGGGGAAACTTTCAGAGACAATGATTCAACATAAAATTAATTGTCAGTTGAAAACATATGGGTTAATAAAAACAGCCAGTATGGATTTGTTAAAGGAAAATTGTGTTTGACTAACTTGACTGAGTTCTTTGATAAATTAACAGAAAGGATTGATGAAGGTTGTGTGGTTGATGTATATATGGACTTGCAAAAGGCGTTTGATAAAGTAACACATAATAGATTTATTAGCAAAACTGAAGCCTATAGGATTAAACAGGCAGTGGCAGCATGGATATGAAATTGGCTAAGAGATAGAAAGAGTAATGGTGAATTGCTGTTTTTCACCAGGAGGGAAGTATACAGAGGTGCCCCCTGTTAGGACCACTGTTCTTTTCTTATATTAATGACCTGGACTTGGGTAAGCAGGGTATAATTTCAAAGTTTGCAGATGACATGAAACTCAGAAATGTGTTAAACACATGCATATACATAAATCTTTAAAGGTGACTGGACAAATTGAGAAGGCAGTTAAAAAAACCAGACAGGTTCCTTGGCTTAACAGAGACATAGAGTACAAAAGCAAGGAAGTTACGCCAAACTTTTATAAATCACTGGTTAGGCCCCAGCTGGAATATTGACACCACACTTTAAAAGAAGGATGTCAAGGCCTTAGAGAGGGTGCAGAGGGGATTTACTAGAATGGTCCCGGGGATGCAGGACTTCAGTTATGTGGAAAGACTCGAGAAGCTGGTGTTCTCCTTACAGCAGAGAAAGGTAAGGGGAGATTTAATAAAGGTGTTCAAAATTATGAAGAGTTTTGATAGAATATATAAACAGAAACTGTTTCAAGTGGTAAAAGAGTTGGTAACTAGAGGACACAGATTTAAGGTAGTTGACGAAAGAACGAGAGGCAGCATGAGGAAAGAAAAATTACGCAGCGAGTTGTTATGATCTGGAATGATCTGCCTGAAAGTGTGGTGGAAGCAGATTCAATAATAATTTTTAAAAGGTAATTGGATAAATACTTGAAAGAGAAAAATTTGCAGGGATGTGGGGAAAGGACAGAGGAATCGGTCTAATTGGATAGCTCTTTCAAAGAGCTGGCACAGGCATGATGGGCTGAATGGCCTCCTACTGTGCTGTATCATTTTATGATTCGAAGATTTACAAGCAGCAAGTTCTGTATACATACATGTGAATATCTTAATCTTCAGTAATTAAGAAAGTGCCAAATTGAACACTTAGTATAATGGAAGGTATGCTGTTTTATAGGGCTCAATTTTCCCCAATGCCATTTTTTGGCGAATTGCTAGAGTTACGCCTATTTTTCTTGGCCCTAACTGCTC
This sequence comes from Pristiophorus japonicus, assembly GCF_044704955.1. NCBI lineage: Eukaryota > Metazoa > Chordata > Chondrichthyes > Pristiophoridae > Pristiophorus > Pristiophorus japonicus. Next base: position 59,719,532 of record NC_091985.1, read on the forward strand.
CAAAAAAAATTACCAAGTTTCCCCGTTCTATTTTTTGAAATTGGCACCGTGCAGCCTGTCCTGTAGCCACGGGAGGTGGAGCCTAATATCTGCGCTGAAAAAACGATGCTGCTCCTTCCGCGCATGCGTGAAAAAAAAATGATGTTTTTGATGTGATTCCTATGGGCGTGCATGGCCAGTACAGCTCCCGGTCTGCGTTCGGCCATTTTTAGAGCCAGTTGTGTTGGGAACTTTAATTCTCATTGGAAAAATCGGAGCTGCAATACATGATGTAATGCAGCGCAAGGACCAATAATTTCTTACAGGATGAAGTGGAAGCACTATTTATCGTGATTGAGAACAGATGGCAGAAGGGCACTTTGTCTAAATACACATAGCATTTGTAACAAGATAAATGAGTTGATGGCACAAATTGAGACAAATGGATATGATTTGATAGCCATTACAGAGACGTGATTGCAAGGTGACCAGGACTGGGAATTAAATATTCAGAGGTACTTGACAATCCGGAAGTCAGACAGAAAGGAAAAGGAGGTGGGGTAGCTCTATTGGTAAAGGATGGAATCACTGCAATAGTAAGAAACAATATTGGCTCAAATGATGAGGGTGTTGAAACAATTTGGGTGGAGATAAGGAACAATAAGAGGAAAAAGTCACTGGTGGGCATAGTCTATAGGCCCCCTAACAGTAGCAACTCTGTTGGTCGGAGCATAAACCAGGAAATAGTGGGAGCTTGTAAAAAGGGAACAGCAATTATCATGGGTGATTTTAACCTCCATATTGATTGGACAAATCAAATTGGTCAAGGTAGCCTTGAGGAGGAGTTCATAGAGTGCATAAGGGATGGGTTCCTTGAGTAGTATGTAACGGAACCAACCAGGGGGCAGGCTATCTTAGATCTGGACCTGTGTAATGAGACAGGATTAATAAACAAACAATCTCCTAGTAAAGGATCCCCTCGGAATGAGTGATCATAGCATGATTGAATTTCAAATTCAGATGGGAGGTGAGAAAGTTGGATCTCTAACCAGTGTACTAAGCTTAAATAAAGGAGACTATGAAAGTATGAGGACAGCAATGGGAAAGTGGACTGGGAAAATAAAGTGTAGGACGGTTGATGAACAGTGGTGTACTTTTAAGGAGATATTTCTTAACTCTCAAGAAAAATATATTCCAGTGAGGAGGAAAGGGTGTAAGAGAAAAGATAACCACCCGTGACTAACTAAAGAAATAAAGGATGCTATCCAATTAAAAACAAGGGCATACAAAGTGGCCAAAACTAGTGGGAGGACAGAAGACAAGGAAGCTTTTAAAAGCCAGCAAAGAACGACTAAAAAAATGATTAAGAAAGGGAAGATAGACTATGAAAGTAAACTAGCACAAAATATAAAAAACAGATAGCAAGAGTTTCTATAGGTATATAAAAAGGAAAAGGATGGGTAAAGTAAATGTTGGTCCCTTAGAGGACGAGACCGGGGAATTAGTAATGGGGAACATGGAGATGGCAGAAACTCTGAACAAATATTTTGTATCAGTCTTTATGGTAGAGGACACTAACAATATTCCAACAGTGGATAGTGAAGGGGCTATGGGCCGGGGGAGGGGGGGGGTGGGGAGGAACTTAACACAATCACAATCACTAAGGAGGTGGTACTCAGTAAGATAATGGGACGAAAGATAAATCACCTAGACCTGATGGCTTGCATCCTAGGGTCTTAAGAGAAGTAGCAGCAGGGATTGTGGATGCATTGGTTGTAATTTACCAAAAATCTCTGGATTCTGGGGAGGTCCCAGCAGATTGGAAACTGCAAATGTAACGCCCCTATTTAAAAAAGGTGGCAGACAAAAAGGAAACTATAGACCAGTTAGCCTAACATCTGTGGTTGGGAAAATGTTGGAGTCCATTATTAAAGAAGCAGCAACAGGACATTTGGAAAAGTAAAATTCGGTCAGGCAGAGTCAGCATGGATTTATGAAGGGGAAGTCATGTTTGACAAATTTGCTGGAGTTCTTTGAGGATGTAATGAACAGGGTGGATAAAAGGGAACCAGTGGATGTGGTGTATCTGGACTTCCAGAAGGCATTTGACAAGGTGCCACATAAAAGGTTACTGCACAAGATAAAAGTTCATGGGGTTGGGGGTAATATATTAGCATGGATAGAGGATTGGCGATCTAACAGAGAACAGAGTCGGGATAAATGGTTCATTCTCTGGTTGGCAACCAGTAACTAGTGGGGTGCCGCATGGATCAGTGCTGGGACCCCAATTATTTACAATCTATATTAACGACATGGAAGAAGGGACTTTGTGTAACGTAGCCAAGTTTGCTGATGATACAAAGATGGGAGGAAAAGCAATGTGTGAGGAGGACACAAAAAATCTGCAAAAGGACATAGACAGGCTAAGTGAGTGGGCAAAAATTTGGTAGCCGGAGTATAATGTTGGAAAGTGTGAGGTCATGCACTTTGGCAGAACAAATCAAAGATTAAGTCATTATTTTAGTGGAGAAAGATTGCAAAGTGCCGCAGTATAGCGGGACCTGGGGGTACTTGTGCATGAAACACAAAAGGATCGTATGCAGGTACAGCAAGTGATCAGGAAGGCCGATGGTATCTGTTATGTATGTAGCTATATATAGTTGCCACCAGAGGGTGTGACTGCGGGAGTCCTACGGGTCACCCACACCTCGTGCTGTGCTGGTATAAAAGGCTTGCTACCTTGTTGTTCAGGCACTCTGGAATTAGAATAGAGAGACCAAGGTCATACTAGTTTCAGCTTACAGTATTCGGCCTCGTGAGATTATTTCATACACAATGGTATCGGCCTTTATTGCAAAGGGGATGGAGTATAAAAGCAGGGAAGTCTTACTACAGCTATATAAAGATATTGGTGAGGCCACACCTGGAATGCTGTGTGTAGTTTTGGTTTCCATATTTACGAAAGGATATACTTGCTTTGGAGGCAGTTCAGAGAAGGTTCATTAGGTTGATTCCGTGGATGAGGGGGTTGACTTATGAGAAAAGGTTGAGTAGGTTGGACCTCTACTCATTGGAATTCAGAAGAATGAGAGGTGATCGTATCGAAACATAAAAGATTATGAGGGGGCTTGACAAGGTGGATGCAGAGAGGATGTTTCCTCTGATGGGGGAGACTAGAACAAGAGGGCACGATCTTAGAATAAGGGGCCGCCCATTTAAAACAGATGAGGAGAAATTACTTCTGTCAGAGGGTTGGAATTCACTGCCTCAGAGAGCTGTGGAAACTGAGGCATTAAATAAATTTAAGACAGAAATAGACAGTTTCTTAAACGATAAGGGGATAAGGGGTTATGGGGAGCGGGCAAGGAAGTGGAGCTGAATCCATGATCAGATCAGCCATGGTCTTATTGGATGGCGGAGCAGGCTCGAGGGGCCGTATAGCCTACTCCTGTTCCTATTTCTTATGTTCTTATGGCAGGAGCTGCACACCAGCAGAAGTCACATAAAAGTTCCACCCCACCAAAAGAAATGAAGAAACGCTGGAACCAACCTGCAGAAGATTACTGTGCAATGGTGACCACCGCGAGGTCTGGAGATCAGTGTAAAAAGTGGTAGGACCTTGGTCAAGTAGTTAGTGTAAGTAATATTTTCATTTATTCAATGGAATTGCAATTGTAAATGTGACCAGCTGTATATGTCCCACCCAGCAGAAAAACAGCCTCTCGAAAACGTTATATTTTCATCTTTGCAAAGGAAGGTGGCACACAACAAAAGGGAAAGGACTCGAACAGGAGGAGGCCCGGCAAATCTGCAGCCTCTGACACCCTTAGAAGAGAGGGTCGCTGCTTTGATGGGTCCTGCCTGGAGAAAAGCAACCACCACTGCACAAGCTGGGCCCACACTCGAGGGAGAGGGTAAGTCCTACAAATTCCAGAGTCTGGCTTTGCTAAATGTGAAGTACTGCATGGGCTAGCCATGTTTCGGTTCATGGGGATGTATCCATCAGCTACGCTTTGCTTGATGCAATATGTTATCATTCATCGTGGTCCTTCAAATTCAGCCTGCTGCATGCGCTGTGTGAGCCTACTCATGCCACCCACCCTGCTCCCTCCTCTGCTGCTAACCATTTGTCTGTTCTGTTATATTTTGCCGAACTTGAGGCCAACCCCGGCGATGCTGAAGATTGCGATGCGGATGAGCCTGAAGAGTAGAACAGCTTCCAATCCCACATTCCAGACCAAGAGCATGGGGGTGAGGGGGAGGGGATAGATGACTCCCTCACTGTTGCACTCACTTTGGAGGAGGGTGTTGGTGCTGCCCATTGAGGTGCCAGCACCTTCCTTGAGTGGTACGAGTGTTGATGGGACATTTCATGGTTTCCCACCGTCTGAGGCTGCGGGTCCCAGTGGGATGCAGCAAGCCACACCCAGGGTGAGGAGAGGAAGCAGACAGAGCTCGGCAGCATTCTCCTGAGGTGTAGGATCTAACAGATGTGGTTCAGATGATGGCAGTGAGTGCGGAGCGCATTGACCTTACCTGATCACTCCTGGACACCATCAGTGGGGTAGGTGATGAGGTATTGGGACTGTCAGGAGAAGTAACAACACTCTCACGAGAAATGGGAACACTGTCCGGGCACATGAGGGAGGGAATGTCTCAATCAGCTGAAACAATGTGGTGCACATGAGGGAGGGAATGTCGCAGGTAGCTGATGCGCTGTCAGTGAACAGGAAGGAGGGAATGTTGCAGGTAGTTCAGACACTGTCGGCGAACATGAGGGAGGAAATGTTGCAGGTAATTGACACACTGTCAGAGCACATGAAGGAGGGAATGTCGGAGTTAGCTGCTACAATAAGGGAACACACCCAGACCCCGCGCTCATTGACAGAATCAACTGCCACTCCCACTCCAATCCCCAGACCAGCCTCTGAAGAGGCTCAAGCCGGGCCCTCCACATTACTACCTGCCTTGCCCCCATCAAGAAGTGCACATTATCCGAGATGCTCAGAAGAATAAACTTGGTACCAACCCGAGAAACGCTGCGCCACCGCCTGCGGGCAGGAGTGGAGTCACCAAGACCAAGAGCAGCAGGCGGTCTTAGAATAAGGTGGAGAGATGGGTGCAGCCTTTCTTTGCTGCTATTGTTATTATTATTGTTGTTACTGTTGTAACTGTTCTCAAATTAAAAGTTTTTTGTAAGTTATGTAAATTTACAAGTTTAGAAGTTTTTAAGTGATCTTAACTGAAAACTTTAAAGTTTGATACAAGAATATTTTAATTAAAGTACAAACAAATGTTTGTTAAAGTTTTGAATAAAATATATTTTACATTATAACTGAATCATTTACTTTATTTGTTCCATTATTAACACAACATTTTGAACTAAATAAGAATCATTTCAATCATTTGTTCCATTCACACAACACAACATTACGGAACAGGTCCAAACAGTAAACATGGTCCTTGTGGAATAGTTGCCGCTAAGCCTTCAGGCTGCAAAGCGTTGACAGATGAGCTGCTGGCGCAAGGCTTGAGCAATCGTTAAAGGGGCACGACAGCCTGTCCTCCTCTGCCATCGTGTTCCGGGTTCAGGTAGCTGCATGGCTTCCTCGTCCTCCTCGTCATCTGCATCTTCCTCATCGTCATCAGCCACTCTCACCTCCGGTGGGTCTTCCACTCCCAGCTGCTGCTGCCTCATGATGGCTGAGTTATGCAGTGTGCAGCATCCAACAGTGAACTGACCGACAATCTCAGGGGAGTATTGCGTGTTGCCTCCGGAATGGTCCAGGCATCGGAAACACTGTTTCAAGATGTCAATAGTCCTCTCTGTTATGCTGCGTGTTGCAATGTGCGACATGTTATATTCACGGTCAGCTTCCGTCCAGGATACGTGTAGGGGCGTCATGAGCCAGGTGGCGAGGCTGTACCCTTTGTCTCCCAGTAGCCAGCTCTGCCCTTCTGGCTGCTGCTGAAACATGGCAAATAGAATGCTCTCGCGTAGGATGAGTGCATCATGGGTGCTCCTAGGGTATCTCGCATCAACTGACATGATGCGATGCATGCCGTCACACACGAGCTCACATAAATGGAGTGGAAGCCTTTTCTGTTCCTGTACATCTCGGAATCCTCCAAAGGTGCTCGTAAGGTGATGTGGGTACAATCAATGCAGCCCTGTACCTTTGGGAAGCCAGCGATACTGAAGAAGCCCACAGCCCTTTCACACATTGCCTGGGTGATCATGGAGAACCTTATGTAGTCATTCGTCTGGACATATAGTGTAGCAGTCACCTGCCGAATGCAGATATGTGTTGCATGTTGAGAAATGGCACACACATCCCCAGTTGTAGCCTGGAACGATCCAGAAAGTGCAGCTGTAACCGTCACTTCAGCCGGCAAAGCAGTCTTCCTGATGCTTCGAGGTTGCAGGTCTGCTTTTACTAACTCTCAGATCTCAGTTACAACTTCTTTGCGGACACAGTCTACATCACTCAGGTGCAGGTATGAACGCCTGTCTCGATATACCCGACGTAGGTAAGGCCTCATGCTCATCACCCTACGTGCTCTGAGGTTCCTCATGCGATGACGTTCAATCAATTGTCTCCTCCGTAGCACCACCATGCAGAAGGCTTGCACAAGGTATGACATTGTCAGTATTGCCCCCATGATTAAATTCTACCTGTACAAGAAGCTCAAACCGGCAGGCAGGATAAGGTTCTTTGTTCTCTCTCCCCAACGTCGATGCCCTAGTATGGACCATACCCTGGTCTGTAGAGGTGCAATGATTGGGAAACCCAACCCCCCCACCCCAGGCTTCATTTGATGCGTAGTGCAGGCTTATCATGCTTTCCGTTCGACTTCCACAGACCCCCACCCCCGCAGGCTTCTTTTGAAGCCGAGCCCCGAGCCCTGGTCTGGACGAGGGACCAATTCTGCCGGGCGACGCTCTGACCCTCGAACCTGGTGGTCTCGTGTCAGTTTAAAAATAATGAAAACTTAAATAATTCCATTAAACATTCATTTCCTGTGTTTTAAATTTTAAAAATTTAAGCTTGATTATGGATATTTATGTGTCCGTGACTCTCTCCAAAACTTCGCATAAAAACAATGGCGTCTTTCTCGACGATTTTTTAATGTGCGCTGTTTTTTTTTAAGTGCTCAGAAGGTTTATCGGGAGTGGTCACATACGCCACCCTAGGAGAAATTTAAATTGGCCAAATTTCCATGATTGTGAAAAACTGGCGCAGACATCAGATTACGCCCCCTATGACACACAAAAAAAACTAACCTAAAAAAATCGTAACTGAGTTACGCGGGCGCAGAAAGATTGAGGAAACTTGGATTTTAAAATTTAGGGCAAAAAAAGCGGCGCATGCCAAAAAAACAGCAGAAATCACTGGGGAAAATTGACCCCATAATGTTGGGACCATTACATTTTAAAACGTGCAATAGACATTATAGAACCTTAGAATGGTTACAGCACGGAAGGCGGCCATTCGGCCCGTCGAGTCCGTGTTGACTCTCAGCTAGTCTCACTCCCCTGCAATTTTTTTCTCTTCAGATACTTATCCAACTGCCTTTTGAAAGATGAAATTGAGTCTGCCTCCACCACCCTGTCAGGCAGTGCATTCCAGATCTTAACCACTCTCTACGTGAAATCGTTTTCTCTTAAGTCGCCTTTGGTTCTTTTGCCAATCACCTTAAATCTGTGTCCTCTAGTCCTCGACCCTTCTACCAGTGGGAACAGTTTCTCTCTATCTACTCTATCTAAATCTCTAGGGCCTGATAGTCTGCATCCCAGAGTACTCAAGAAAGTGGCCCTAGAAATAGTGGATGCAGTATGATTATTTTCCAACAGTCTATCTGGATTAGTTCCGATGGACTGGAGGGTTGCTAATGTAACACCACTTTTTAAAAAAGGAGGGAGAGAGAAAGCGGATAATTACAGACCGGTTAGCCTGACATCAGTAGTGGTGAAAATGTTGGAATCAATCATTAAGGATGAAATAGCAGCGCATTTAGAAAGCAGTGACAGGATCGGTCCAAATCAGCATGGATTTATGAAGGGGAAATCATGCTTGACAAATCTTCTGGAATTTTTTGAGGCTGTAACTAGTAGAGTGGACAAAGGAGAACCAGTGGATGTGGTGTATTTGGACTTATAAAAGGCTTTTGACAAGGTCCCACACAAGAGATTGGTATGCAAAATCAAAGCACATGGTATTGGGGGTAATATACTGACGTGGATAGTGAACTGGTTGGCAGCCAGGAAGCAAAGAGTCGGGATAAACAGGTCCTTTTCAGAATGGCAGGCAGTGACTAGTGGAGTGCTGCAGGACTCAGTACTGGGACCCCACCTCTTTACAATATACATCAATGATTTAGATGAAGGAATTGTGTGTAATATCTCCAAGTTTGCAGATGACACTAAACTGGGCGGCGGTGTGAGCTGTGAGGGGAACGCTAGGAGGCTGCAGGGTGACTTGGACAGGTTAGGTGAGTGGGCAAATGTTTGGCAGATGTAGTATAATGTGGATAAATGTGAGGTTATCCACTTTGGGGGTTAAATACGCGAAGACAGAATATTATCTGAATGGTGGCAGATTAGGAAAAGGGGAGGTGCAGCGAGACCTGGGTGTCATGGTTCATCAGTCATTGAAAGTTGGCATACAGGTACAGCAGGCGGTGAAGAAGTCAAATGGTATGTTGGCCTTCATAGCTAGGGGATTTGAGTACAGAAGCAGGGAGGTCTTACTGCAGTTGTACAGGACCTTGGTGAGGCCTCACCTGGAATATTGTGTTCAGTTTTGGTCTCCTAATCTGAGGAAGGACGTTCTTGCTATTGAGGGAGTGCAGCGAAGGTTCACCAGACTGATTCCCAGGATGGAAGGACTGACATATGAGGAGAGACTGGATCAACTGGGCCTTTATACATTGGAGTTTAGAAGGATGAGAGTGGATCTCATAGAATCATATAAGATTCTGACGGGATGGGACAGGTTAGATGCGGGTAGAATGTTCCCGATGTTGGGGAAGTCCAGAACCAGGGGACACAATCTTAGGATAAGGGGTAGGCCGTTTAGGACTGAGATGAGGAGAAACTTCTTCACTCAGAGAGTTGTTAACCTGTGGAATTCTCTGCCGCAGAAAGTTGTTGATGTCAGTTCATTGGATATATTAAAGAGGGAGTTAGATATGGCCCTTACGGCTAAGGGGATCAAGGGGTTTGGAGAGAAAGCAGGAAAGGGGTACTGAGGGAATGATCAGCCATGATCTTATTGAATGATGGTGCAGGCTCGAAGGGCCGAATGGCCTACTCCTGCACCTATTTTCTATGTTTCTATGTCCTCATGATTTTGAACACCTCTATCAAATCTCCTTTCAATCTTCTCTGCTCCAAGGAGAACAACCCCAGCTTCTCCAGTCTATCAACGTAACTGAAGTCCCTCATTCCTGGAATCATTCTCGTAAATCTTCTCTGCATCCTGTCTAAGGCCTTCACACCCTTCCTAAAGTGTGGTGCCCAAAATTGGACACAGTATTCCAATTGGGGCTGAACTAGTACTGAACACAGGTTCATCATAATTTTCACACTTTTGCACTCTATACCTCACGTCAGTCTTTCCTCAGTGGCAGAACTTTTGTCGCTGAGTCAGAATGTTGTAGTTTCAAGTCTTACGCCAGAGACTTGAGCACATAGAAACATAGAAAATAGGTGCAGGAGTAGGCCATTCGGCCCTTCGAGCCTGCACCACCATTCAATATGATTATAGCTGATCATGCAGCTTCATTACCCCATTCCTGCTTTCTCTCCATACCCCTTGATTCCTTTAACCGTAAGGGCCACATCTAACTCCCTTTTGAATATATCTAACGAACTGGCCTCAACAACTTTCTGTGGTCGAGAATTCCACAGGTTCACAATTCTTTGAGTGAAGAAGTTTCTCCTCATCTCGGTCCTAAATGGCTTACCCCTTATCCTTAGACTGTGACCCTGGTTCTGGACTTTCCCAACATCGGGAACATTCTTCCTGCATCTAACCTGTCCAATCCCGTCAAGATAATCCAAGCTGATACTTCAGTGCAGTACAGAAGGAATGCTACACTGACTGAGGTCCTGTTGTTTAGATGAGAGGTTAAATTGTCTGCCCTTTCAACTGCGTGTAAAAGATCCAATGGCATTGTTCAAATAAGAGCAGGGGAGTTCTCCCACTGTCCTGGACAATGTTTATTCCTCAACTAACTCTATTAAAACTGATTATCTGGTCATTTATTTCATTCCTGATTGTGGGAGCTTGCTCTGCGCAAAATGGCCTGCCACGTTTCCCTACATTGCAACAGTGTTCCACACTTCATAAGTACTTTAATGGCTGTAAAGCGCTTTGGGTCATCCTTAGATCGTGAAAGGTGCTTGATAATTGCAAGTCTTTATTTTCTTTATTTATATTATCAAAGAAGCCTGGAGTTATTATTGTAGTCATTTTCTTAATATCCATATTCTGAAAATCGTCAGCAATATACATATATATATATACACACACATATATTTTCCCACCAAAAAATTAGCTGCAAGTAAAAAGCAACATAGCCTAGAAATCACCCAGTTGGCAAAAAGCTACACTGAAAAAGCTCCCAATGCATAATTAGTTAAACCTGAAAGCAAAATCCTGAAACTTGTCTGAACAGGCACTGGTCCTAAAATTCTTTGGGCCAGAATCATGCCCGTCCGTGCCGTCCAATGTTGACCCTGCAGGGCAAGGAAGATGGCATCTAATCAGCATAGAGTTAGTGGGCACCCATTCCATTAGCACTTGCTCCATAGACCAGAAAGTTTGGTGCAACTTGCTTATTGCCAGGAGAATGCTTGGTTCCCTCCCCAAGAAAACACCACATAATGTATAAGCTGGTACATTTTTAGGTTCAGTAAAACAATTCAACATGGCAGCTCAAATCAACTTCACAAAATTATTTTAATAATTTGATTGCTTCTTGTTGCTTCCCAATTCGGGAATATATTAAAAAGGAGTGATTTTGCTCAGCTTTCTGTTGGTTATTTATTCATCATTGGTAGCTACTGACTGAAGTGAACTGCTAGTGATTTCTCCCTGTGTAGTCAATTAGTCTATCATTGGTTGGTGATTTAACAGCTAAGTCCTCATTTCAAGCAATTTCTGCTCTGTAGAATCTCAGGTGAGGCACTTTCAGATGCGAAGAATTTGAAAGATGTGATGTGATAGGTATGTGCCACTGCTAATCTCTTAAATGTATAGATTGAAGCAGGGATTTCTAAGCTATGTATCTAAGATCACGTGACAGAACACCAGCAGTACTAGTCCACGCAGCTTGGTATTATTTGTACTTGTATTTTTAATTTGTTGAATTCTCCCGTTTGAATTTTGTGGACCTAGACGTTTGAAAAGGGTTGGTTTTAGCACTGTTGCCTCATTGGTGGATATCATCATCATAGGCGGTCCCTCAAACCGAGGATGACTTGCTTCCACGTCAAAAAGTTCACAGGTGTTTCAATGATGGACCTAAAATTCCAGGTCCCGAACTACATGTTGAAGGGTGGAAGATGCCTGTGCGTGGATTTTTTTAACGTGTGGTGACCGTTGCACACCAGCCACCACACGGGCTTGACAGAGCTAGGTCTTGGTCCAGTAGCAAGGATTAATCAAAACGACTGGAGACCTGCTCTGCTGCACGGACCTAGTGCACGCACATATCACAGTGTGGGCTGGCCCGTGCTGCCCCTGGTCCTCGCCTCTTCTGGGCCCCGAACTCGCGCCTCTCCTGGACCCCGATCACGTCCCTCTACAATCTCTCGCCGCTGCTTCGCCCCAACCTCGCCACTCCTGCAGTACCTGCCCACGCTCCAATCACCGACCTGGATCTTGATGACGTCCCTTTTCACTACCGTTGCTCTCCTGCTCCAGCACGTGCTGCTCCTTGGAGTGGTATGCTGCCACGCTGCTCCTTCCGCTCCCCGGCGGATAAATGGTGGATAAATCCTAAATGAGATCACCTAGCTGTTTGTATTAGCGTGTATAATATATTTCCACATAAATGAATGGGAGCATAGATTTAGACTTTAGACACAGTCCCTGAGGTGCCATGGTATGCACCCAATCAGAAGATGAAAAGTTTGGGCACACCTGGCTTAAAGGATATGATCAAAAGCACTCACTCGGATTACAGTATACGTTCCAGATAGTCTTATCCTGAGCTACTGATGTCCACTCTACAGTTTAAATAAACAAATTCTTGTTTCACACTTTCACCTTAGATGGCCTGCCAAATATCAGAAAAACAACTTAAGAAATGTACCTGATCATAAAAGAACCTGTCATTATTATCCTGCATATATTGACATTTTGTCAAATAATCAAAATTACATTTGCAAGTGGATGCAAAACTGGCTTACATTCAGTCCAGTATTGAGCAGTCAGCTGAATTAATACATTTGCAGATGCTCGATATTTTTGGCTATTGCCAGATATAAAATAAATTCAAATACTTCAATAACTTTGTTCAGTAATCATTTCTGATCTAGCATTCATTAAAGATTGAAATATCCTGTTCACCACTTTATATATTTTTTTCCTGTTTTATTAAGTTTAAGTTAAAAGGTTAAGGGCATGGTGAAACGTTAATGTGCTATACTCTCAAACAGGACATTCAAGTGTAAGTTCCAATTTAGGTTTTCTGATCTCAGCTGGATTGTATAGAGGAAGAGGGAAGAGCGTAAAGCTCTGTCTACTCAAAAAATGTTCCTCAGCCTCAACTCCATCAAACAAACTGCTTCCAGTGTGACAATATTCCATCTCTCACACCAGCCATTCTGTGGCTTCTCGGTGAGTTACTAATTTAAGTAGGGCAGGGGAGTGGGACTAGCTGAAGCGCTCTTAAAGAGCCGGCACAGGCTCAACGGGCTGAATGGCCTCCTTTTCTGCTGCAATCAACATAACAAAAGCAGATTATATGGTCATTATCACATTGCTTTTGTGGGAACTTGCTTGTGCTCAAATTAGCTGCCGTGTTTCCTACATTACAACAGTGACTACACTCCAAAAGTACTTCATTGGCTGTAAAGCACTTTGGGACGTCCGGTGGTCGTGAAAGGCGCTATATAAATCCAAGTCTTTCTTTCTTTCATTCTTTCTATAACCATTCTATGATTCTATGAAATTAGGGGATTAGTGCTCACTAGGAATTAGATTGACACTATCCAAACTCATAGCATTAGAGCTACAACTTAGTCCTACTTCCTTGCCTTTTCGCCAAACTGTTTTAATTTTTTTCTTTAAAAAATATTTATCCACTTCCCTTTTAGGGGAAGGGGAGGGAGGGAAGAGGTTGGCGGGGGGGGGGGGAAGAAAGAGAGGGGGAGATGAGATGGCGAACAGGATCATAATCTCTCCCTATTGTCACCAATAGATCACAGTTTGGCCCGGAATTTGTGGCGTGTAATAACAGCTATTATTACCTCTTTGAAACTGACTGCAACTTCAGGATTTAGCACATGCGCATCCTACTGTGGAAATCCTGGTGTTGTGGTCAGTCATTCACTGCTCCTCCACTGTGCCCACCACTCTCTCATAGTTATACTCCCCATACTCAACCAGTTGCTTAGACAACTTGTTGATGTCACAGCAGCTCACGCTAGGAATTCCCCATTAATTCACACTGATCTCAACTGAACGTTGGAAAACCCAAGCTTTTCGCCACAGAGATCGCAAGATCTTTGTGGGAAGCTTACTTCGGGGCCAGCGGCGAACACCTTTGCTTCGCTGCTGACCGCAAATTATGAGCTATTATCTGGCCATTTATCTCACTGATGTTTGTAGGATCTTGCTATCTGCAAATTGGCTGTCCATTTCCCTACATTGCAACAGTGACTACACTTCAAAAATGTACTTAATTGGCTGTGAAGTGCTTTGGGACGTCCTGAGATCATGAAAGGCACTATATAAATGCAAGCTATTTCTTTCTTTCTATACAATCGCCTGTTCATACATACACATACAAATACAAAGGCAGCATATGTGCCATTCCCACACGCACAACTTACTTCCTGACTGTAGGAAAACTGGAACTGGGCATCCATCTGCAAAACAAAAAGATCATACATGATCTGCCCATAATAAAATTCTACATCTCACCTGAAACAAGCTTTGAGTATTTTTAATAATAGGTAATACCCTAAACTTACTTTAACTCATTTAAGAATATTTGGGGCTGTAACTTATTAACCATGAGGAAGGTTTTGCACAATTTAGTAAACAGATCATTTTGCAAACCAAGCTCCTTCTGCACGTTTTATATATTTATAAAACGAGCAATAGATCCCAGTCCTTCTGTAACGGGAGCAATTTACTGAAGCATTTGTAATAATAAATAAGCGTGTGTGAGAGAGAATGTGAACTGATAGAATGGCCATGTGAATAATGTTCCAAGCTGCCAATATAACCGCACAAACTCAAGTTTAAACTAAGCATACACCAACAACGATTTAAAAAAAACGTTTTTGGACTTAACTTTCTAAGTACTCAGTGCTCAAAATACAATCCTGCAACTATCTGATTGAATTTACAAATGTATTTTCCTCTAAAGAATTATCCAGCCAGCCAGGAATACTAAGGAAGGTGTAGATTTCATCAACTGACCAGGCAAAGCAGCAATTGATCTCTTTAAACAAAGCTGTATTGACCATAAACTAAGCAGCAGGGGGAGCTAATTCCCAATCTCAAGAGATTTCCTTAATAGTCCTGTGCTCATGAGCAACTAGGATTTACCTATAATGTCAGTTGGAAAATGAATTATTAAAAACCAGTAAGTCAATCATCTCAGGAGCTTGGTGAGGCAAGCCGGATCTTGGGTTGAGGATTTAATCTTTATTCTGTCTTTTTTTTAATTGAAATCTATAGTATCCTTGATCCAATAATCTACTTGCCAATTTCAAGTCAGTTTCATAAATTGTATTTAACCAACCTGTATAAAGGATTAAGAAGTAGAACAGTGAATTTAATGTAACCTTGCAAAGGAAACTGACCAGGAGGGGGAAAATACAGAAACTGAAACTGAGATGAAACATTTTTGAAAGGATTTTTTTTATAAACATGCTAAACACAAGCTTACAGAAAGTCAAGGAAAAGCAATCCGATTTTAATACGGATTAAACAGTCTAAACAGAACAGTGCATTTCACATAGCCTTTTATTAACAGATGGTTTAAGTGCTTCTTACGTAGAAAATTCTAATAAAAGCGATGAACAAAATTTAGAACTGCTTCAAAATACTTGGAAAATAAAAGCTGCAAAAATTATGTAACTTTCTAATCGACAACCAGTTTCCTTCATAAATAACCAAAACATTTCTCGTGTTGTAAAAGGAATCACAAATAAATAGAACATTAAATAAATAACACCTCAGTGATGGGAAAATTATTTTAAACATTTCTGAGGGACAGAATAAATCTTCATTTAGAAAGACTCGTTTTAATCAAGGACAGTCAGCATGGAAGGTCATGTCTGACTAACTTGATTGAATTTTTTGAGGAGGTAACCAGGAGGGTCGATGAGGCAGTGTGTATGATGTAGTGTATAAGAATTTTAGCAAAGCTTTTCATAAGGTCCCACATACAGACTGGTCATGAAAGTAAAAACCCATGGGGTCCAGAGTAAAGTGGCAAGTTGGATCCAAAATTGGCTTAGAGGCAGGAAACAAAGGGTAATGGTTAATGGGTGTTTTTGTGACTGGAAAGCTGTATCCAGTGGGGTTCCACAGGGCTCAGTGTTGGGTCCCTTGCTTTTTGTGGTAAATATCAATGACTTGGACTTGAATGTTGGGGTATGATTAAGAAGTTTATAGATGAAACTAAAATAGGCTGTGTCGTTGATAATGAAGAAGAAAGCTGCGGATTGCAGGAAGATATCAATGTACTGGTCAGGTGGGCAGAATAGTGGCAAATGGAATTCAATACAGTTAAGTGTGAGGTAATGCATTTGGGGAGGTCTAACAAGGCAAGGGAATACACATTAAATAGTACGACACTGAAAAGTGTAGAGGAACGAAGGGACCTTGGAATGCAGGTCCACAGATCCAAGATAAGGTGGTTAAGAAGGCATATGGAATACTTGCCTTTATTAGTCGAGGCATGGAATACAAGAGCAAGGAGGTTATGCTTGAACTGTATAAAACACTGGTTACTGTTGGAGTATTGTGTGCAGTTCTGGTCACCACACTACAGGAAAGATGTGATTGCACTGGAAAGGATGAAGAGGAGAGTTACAAGAATGTTGCCTGGACTGGAGAATTTTGGCTATGAGGAAAGATTGGAGATGCTGGGTCTGTTTTCTTTGGAATGGAGGATTCTAATAGGAGACCTGATTGAGGTGTATAAAATTATGAGTGGCCTGGATAGAGTGGATAGGAAGGACTTGCTTCCCTTGGCAGAGGGGTCAACAGGGGCATAGATTTAAAGTAATTAGGGGGAGATTTAGACGGGCTATGAGGGGAAATTTCTTCACACAGAACGTGGTGGAGGTCTGGAACTCACTGCCTGAAAGGGTGGTAGAGGCAAAAAGCCTCACCACATTTAAAAAGTACTTGATGTGCACTTAAAGTGCCGTAACCTACAGGGCTACGGACCAAGAGCTGGAAATTGGGATTAGGCTGGATAGCTCTTGGTCGGCCAGCGCGGACACAATTGGCCAAAATGGCCTTCTTCCATGCTGTAAATTTCTATGATTCTATGATTTTCCGTGGGGTAAAAATTAATGTTTTACTATAGCTATTGATTAAGTGGTATTCATACTGGATCAGTGACAATGTGATGAAACTAAAGCATTATCAAATTGTCAAACTTTATTGCCAAAAGCCTTCACAAGACTAACTGAATGTTGTTAAATATTAGTAAATATATTCATTTATTGAGAAATATATTAATCAAGAAACTACATGCAAAATAATGGATGGTCAGGGTTGCACAATAAATGTTGCTATATGAATGTGACAGCCATTATGTGCAAATATAGCCCAAATCCAGATGTAAAAATGGTTAATTTCTTTAGAAATTGGAAACCATTGTATCAGAATCAGTGAACTATACAAATGCATGAATGGTTGCGATTATAAAGCAAATGAATGTGTAATACTCAAGGGGAAATACACAATAAGTATAGAAGGCTGAAAATATAAAAATATAACTGGCTGGCACATTGGTTATAACTATCCTTTCATCACTGCGAGCTAGGATTAAGTTCAGCCTATACTTATGGGATGAAAGTCTCCTGCCCGAGTTGGCTGTTAGGATCTCATATGAAGTGAAGCTGGGCCGTCCCAACCCTGTTCCCCATGGGTATAGTTCCTATCCCAAAACTGTGCCTAATCTGCCAAATTAGGACTTCATTGGCACTCACAATCAGAGGCCATAAAAATGGCTGGTGTGGGAAATGGGAACATCATACTGCAATAAGAATATTCTTCCATCTTAGAGTTAAGGTCCACTTTTGGGGCAGTGCAGATGGAGCTTTTATCTGCATCGAACCTGTGCTATATCTGATCTTGGTGTTCACAATGCTAACCGCGGTGCAAAAAGTGGAAAAGGGTACTCCTTTCCCAAGGCTGATCTGCCTCTCCTTGATGGACATAAAAATTCATCAAAATATTGAGATATTAAATATACAACAACTTGCATTTATATAGCGCTTTTAAAGTAGTTAAATGTCCCAAGGTGCTTCACAGGAGCGTTATCAAACAAAATCTGACACTGAGCCACATAAGGAGATATTAGGACAGATGGGGATAGGTTTTAAAGACTGTCTTAAAGGAGGAGCAAGAGAATTCCAGAGCTTAGAGCCTAGGCAGCTGAAGGCACGGCTGCTAATGGTGGAGTGATGGAGTAATTAAAATCGGGGATGCGCAAGAGGCTAGAATTGGAGGAGCGCACAGATCTCGGAGGGTTGTAGGGCTGGAGGAGGCTGCAGAGATAGAAATTAATTTTGCTTCCTGCTAATGTACAGTCCTTATTTAACTCTCTTTTGCTAGTTTGGCAAAATTAACACATGGCTCTTACATAATTAAGATTATGAAAAATGTCACAAAAAACATGGCTAATCCATTTTACAAATTTCAAAATGGTTTCAAAATTTCAGCCATGATCTTATTGAATGGTGGTGCAGGCTCGAAGGGCCGAATAGCCTACTCCTGCACCTATTTTCTATGTTTCTATGATTCGTGCCTATACTAACAGAGAAATGTCACATCATGACATTAAACATGTATCTGCTAAAGTCACCAAAAGTATGTTCTGGCCTGAAACCTCTAAGCAAACAATGGGCTCAAGTTTTGACCTGAGTTGCTCCTATTTTTTTGGAGCAACTAGTTTAGAATGGAGCATCTTAGAAATTGCAATTCTCGGCATTTAGTTTGCTCCAGTTCTAGTGAGTTAGAATAGTTCCATTTTAGAACATTTTTTTTTTCAAATGGGGGCGTGTCCAGCCACTTACACCTGTTTTGCAAGTTTAGGCAGCAAAAACTTACTCCAAACTAACTTAGAATGGAGTAAGTGTAGATTTTTGTACGCTCAGAAACACCTTGCCTACACTTATAAATCAGGCATAGGGAACGAGGGATGGGGGGGGAAAGAGAGGGGTTTACAAAGTTAAACACTTCACTTTTACAAATAAAGAACCATCATCAATAATAAATGAGAAATAAATCAATAAATCAACCAATAAATCAATAAAAAAAAATTAAAAATTAAAAATTAAAAAAATAATAAAAAAATCAATCAATAAATAATTAAGTTTCTACTCACTTATTGTAGCACCAGGAGCCCTCCAACAGCATGCTGGGATGGGGCCTCCCAGTGTCTCTCTCTCTCTGCCTCTATCAGTGTCTCTCTCTGCCTCTGTCAGTGTCTCTCTCTCTGCCTCTGTCAGTGTCTCTCTCTCTCTCTCTCTCTCTCTCTGTCAGTGTCAGTGTCTCTCTGTGTTTCTGACAGCGAGGCGTGGGGGAAGAGGAGGTGAGGGGGGGAGGGAGGTGAGGGGGGGAGGGAGGTGAGGGGGGGAGGGAGGTGAGGGGGGGAGGGGGAGAGGAGGGTGGAGGGGAGGGAGGGGGAGGCTGAACGGGCCCCGCCGACAACATGAAGGGAGGGAGTGGGGGGGGGGGGGAAGAGGAGGGGGAACGGCTGAAGTGGGGTGGGGAGCTGAACGGGAGGGAGGGAGGCCTGAGTCCCGATCTTCACCGGGGAGCCCATTTAGCCAGGTCTAGGGCCAGCATGCTTCGGGCCTCTCCCACGCCGCCTCGGGGGCCTGGAGGTACTGCACATGCGCGCACACTCTAGCGCGCATGTGCAGAGGTCTCGCACTGTTTTCAGCGCCGGGACCTGGCTCCGCCCCCGACCCCTTGTGCTGCACCACGCCGAGCATGAAGACATCCTGAGGAAACCGGAGAATCACAAGGTCAGTTTTCGGCGCCCTTTTTCTTCCAGAAAGTCGGCGCACCTTCTTACAGAGGGCGGAAACTTGGGCCCAATGAATGGATAAAATTAAAAACAAGAATCCCAAGTAAAGTGGCAATTAAAGCACAGTACTATACAGACTGCATCACAAGCTGAAATTTCCCATTAAATCAAAAATATTTCACTGTTCCAATCTTTCAGATTACAGCTGTACATTTGGAAAGTGGATAGCACAGCAAAACAAGACAGTGGCCGGAATTTTCCAGGGGTTCAGTGGGCAGGATCAGTGGTGGCTCGAGTGGGAAATTTGATATTTTTGACAGCGGGTCAGGATTCCACTGTCAACTCGATCCCACGCGCCTTTCCGATGTCGGTCTGTCAGCACTGAGCAGACCCGACATGCAGCGGCGGGCGATCGAATTCAGGTAACTAGTGGCTTGTTTAGAGCCACTTAAGAATGATTTTTTCAGCTTACCTTTTGCATTTGACAGGTCGCCCACCGGGTCCATGCAGGTCATGGACCGCCTGTCAAGCTAAAGCAGTACAGCTGATGAGTTGACAGCTTCAAATGTAAAATAAAAGCTCCCACCTTACAGAGATATCTTCGCTCAGCCACAATCTGTTCCTCACTGCATTTCCACAACAGATTCAGCATGTTGCAAGTCTTTACACAAGTCTCCTTGCAGTCTGACCTCATTACCTCTCTCACCATTGACCGATCGCTTCTGTCATCTCTACTTCACCTGCCATCTATTCCAGCAACATGTGTGCCCTTTATACTCCCTCAGAATCCTACCATGATCAGCCCAACACCAACAGCACCAGGCACACCAGCAGCACCAACAACACCACCAACCTTCTCTGCAATCAACTGATGCTGCATAGGACATCAGCAGCCGACCACATTGCTGCCCAGGACGCCAGGGATGGCCTCACCATGGCCAGATTTACTTCACTTGATGCTGTACACTCTGGCTGCCACATGATGCGCCAGGTTGGCACCACCCCACACCAACACCATAAATCATACTTACAATGCCCAAGCCATTCTTTTCACACTCATTACCACTACGGGGAGTACCGTTATGTCTCACCATTCGCTGCAACTCACTAAGCCACTTCCAAAGGTGCACACAAATCTGTCCAAGAACGCAGAGTGTTAAAAGTAAAGGTTTCCATGTTTGGCACCACATTAACAGAAACTTTACATGAACATTGGTGAAAACTCCCAAATGTCTACCCTTGTGTATTGTGGTGTGATTGCACTCAGATGAGGGAGAGTGTGAGGGGTGGCTTGTGAGATGGGGATGAATATAGATAGAGGGATGGGTGGAGGTCCAAGGTAAGTTGATGTGAGTAAGGATGTGCCGGAGTAGGGTAGGGAAGGCAGAGTGATAGCGATGTGATGAGTGGCACAGCAGGATGAGATTTGTACTAATGTTCCATGATCTATTGAGATCACTGAAAGGTTTTGCGTCAAATGATGTCACCAGAACCGCTTCCTCTAATCGGGCCAGGAAATGCACTGAGCAGGCTTAACAAGCCCAATTAAGGGAAATTAATTTCACAGAGCCGGATGGAGCCAGCAGTGGGGTCGGGACCCACCACCGACGTCACCCGCCACGGACCAGCCAAGGTGAGCAAAATCCCAGCCATAGATCTGACATGCATTGAAATATCATCGACTAAATTTCAAAGAGAATAAGAAAGCCATGAACATGGCTTGACGATCTCACCTAGTACTGAAAGACAAGTGGCTGATTCGTCAAAGCAACAGCATAGATATCATGGAACTCTTTTTAAGGAAAGTTATCTACCGCTATCCTTACGAACCCCTCGCATCAAACATAATTTCTCATCTGTGAGAGGAAGAGAACTGCTTCCAAACTCAGCTCATTTTTGCTCTGTTTAGAGCCACCAGTATGTATACAAGACCTGGGATAATTCCTCTGCTGATTTTGACATTCTAATATTGTGGGGTTAGTCACTAGCATTATCCTTGGATGCTGGAAACATAGACCCGGAATTTGCGGTCCTGATGACGTCGAACTGGCAGCGTTTGCCGTCATTTTGCCTTTAAAACTGACCGCAACTTGAGAATTTAGCGCATGCACAGCCTAATGCAGAAATTCTGAAGTTGTGGTCTGTCATTCACTGCTCTTCCACAGCTGTGCTCTGCACCCCCTGCCCAGTTTCTCCCACCACCCACAGAACCGGCACTCAGTGCAATCTCACAAAACTAACGAAAATTTTGGTTCTTCCGCAGTAACTATGCTGTTAAATACCCCATTTAAACTTCAGAGTGACTGCTTCCAACGAACCGGAAGCTGCTGCCAATGACCAGAAGCTGTGTTGGTTTAAGTATTAATGCATAATAACAATAGCGTGATATCGCATAAATCTGTGGCGCTCTGGGTTGGTTTAATAGTAATGTATAATAATATCGCGGATTAGTTTAAGTATTAATGTATCACAGGGGGAGGGTTGCGGAGATTTATTTGTTCAGAGCGCAAGCTCTGGATGAAGGGAAAGAAGAAGAAAATTAATAAAAATTTGCAGAATTTTGCTATCGTAGATTTTCTTTTCCAGACACGGCTCTGTTCAGCAGTAGCGATGCTGCCAACCCGCTTGGTGCAAAAGCGGGGCCTGTAGGTTCTTGTTCGGGGCTTGATGCCTGCACCGGGTATTTAAAAAGCCTCCTCACAAGTTCTATTGCTCCCCTATGCCCCATTGTCTCCTTCCCCGCTCTCTCTCCGTCTTCCGTCTCCATCACCCGATTGGCGGTACTGCGCACCCCAGGACCCGCCCCCTGCACCGAGCCTTCTCCGTGCACCAGACCCCTACAGTATTTATAGGGCCTATTCTATCGCTGGGAGTGTTCTGGGTAAAAACCACCGCCATTTTCAAACTGCACATGTGCAATTAATTCAACTTTGTTGGCAGCAGTCGCTGCCTTAAAAGTTAGCCCCTTTTGAATTAGGTGTAATTGGGGTTTTAACAGCGTATTGACTGCTAAACAAAGATTATGGCCCTGAAAAACAAATTTTAATTTTGTGGAGTACCAAATTTATCCATTTTCATAAAAATTTAAATTTAAGAAACTTAAAAAAAAAAGTTTTGTTTTAAGCTTGTTCATCTTTATTTCAGATTTGTCTTTTCCCCATGCGAGAGCTCCAATCTTTGTTTGGTTCTCTCTAACATTTTTTAAAAGTAAGAAGCAAAGCACTTCCTGGTTGGCTGTCTGTGAGAATTCTGCGTTTTGATTGGCTGCTTAAACAGCTTGTTGACGTCACAGCAGCTTTTCACTGGGAATCCCGATCAATTAAATTACGCGCCAGAAAACCCGAAATTCTCAACACAGATCGCAAGATCTTTGTGCGAAACTTACTTTGGGGGCAGCAGCGAACAACTTTGCTTTGCCCCTGACCGCAAATTTAATTACCTGAATCTAACAACTATGAAGGTGCAAATTTAAACACATCCATCATTCCACAATACAGCATTTCCATGCATTAATGCATGTAACATCAGACTGCCTAAAGGATAAAGCTTTTAAACTATTATTGTCTGAAGGACTAATATTTCTCTATATTGAGCTGGTTTCATAGTAAACAGAGGAGGTTTTAAAAATGTGATCCAGCCTCTAGAAGAAGAATATTATTTTCTCAATTAGTTGTACAATTCTTGGTAAAAAATGCTACAATATTTAGCAATATTTATATGCTCGCAATTTAAAAAGAAAAATTGTATTCAACAAACAAGCTCTTCAATTACGTCGAAAGGTGCTTCATTGCATCAACTGGGGTTATTGCATCATCCTCTTGGTTCACCAAAAGAAAATAAATCTTATACAAGTATAACATAGTATACCTAATGCTTTCCTGCATTTTAGGGAGAAAGGGATGAAATGTATCCTCCAATTAGGTAGACATATTTCTTGATTATAAGACAGTCAATTTCATAAAATTTCCCATATACGGTTTGAATGTTGGATAAAAAGGACAGTATTTTACATTCACAACCTAGACTCACTTAAAAATCAAAGAAAAATTGTTTAGCTATCACACCAAGAAGCAGACTTCCACTAAGCATGCAGATTACATGTAATATAGCTTTTCTAGTACAGAAATTTACTTGGAAACACCAACCTGCTTTTAAATTCAACTTACATTCTAATCATAATTTGTTGTTCAAAAGCATATTTTAAAACTGGATGTTTTATGGAGCAATGTTCTTTAGCAAGGTTTGCTACAAATCACTCGTCAAACTATAAAAACAAAAAAAGCAGAAAAATAACTTAATCTGCAGTTTATAACTGTAACTATGGTCTTCCAAATGTGGTTTATGCATGGTAAGTTAGTTAGTTAATTGGAAGCAGTGCTCAGAGATAAACCAAAGCAAAATTAATGACTTTGATATAAATGAGATATAAATCTTAGGCAGCTTAAAGTGCTCAAACTAATAAATCTAATGGGAGAGATGGTATTTATCCCAGAGTGCTGACAAAGATGAGAAGATTTGGAAGACATTGACAATCATTACTTTTTTATGCAACGAGTGGTTAGGATTTGGAATGCACTGCCTGATACTGGGGTCAAGTTTCGGGCTGCGCCTAGAACGGCGCTGCGCCGCGAGCCACGCCTGATTTCTGCGCTCAAAATCGCGCCGAAAACTTACCTCGGTATTCTCCACTCCCTCAGGTCGATCCAAGCCCTCGGTGCAGCGCAGCACAAGCTGTGGGGGGGCGGAGCCAGGTCCCTGCGCTGAAAACAGTGCCGGGACCTCTGCACATGCTCGCTACAGTGTGCGCGCATGTGCAGTAGCTCCAGGTGCTCGAAACTGTGTGGGAGGGGCCGAAGCACGCTGCCCCTAGCCCTGGCCGAATGGGCTCACTGGGCGGCGATGAGACTGCACCTCCCTCCTCCAGCTCCTGCTCCTGCTGTGGCTCCAGCTTCCTCCCCTGTTCAGCTGAAGCTCCCTCTGGCTCACTCATACCCCCTCCCCCCCGCCCCACCCAGCTCCTGCTCTGCTGCTCGCTCCCCCCCACCACAGCTCCCGCTCCGCAGCCCGCTCCCCCCCCCCTCCCCCAGCTCTGCTGCCCGCTCCCCCCCCCCCCTCCCCCAGCTCCGCTGCCCGCTCCCCCATCCCCCAGCTCCGCTCACCCCTTCAAGTCCAGTCCGCTCCCTCTTCCTTCGGGCGGGGCCCGCCCGCCTGGCATCTTGCTGGGGTTGGGCCCCGCCCGAAGTCTTCGGCCCGGCTTCTTCACGTCGGCCGGGCCCGTTCAGCCTCCTCCCTCTCCCCTCCTCTCCCTCTCCCCCTCCCCTCCTTTCTCTTCCCTCCCCTCCTTTCTCTTCCCTCCCCTCCTTTCTCTTCCCTCCCCCTTCTCCCTTTCCTCCCTCTCCTCCCCCTCCCCTCCCTCCCTCTCCTCCACCCTTCCCTCTCCTCCTCCTCCTCCCCCCTCCCTCTCCTCCCCTCCTCCTCCTACTACTCCCCGCCCTCGCTGTCAGAAACACATAAACACTGACAGACAGAGAGAGAGAGAAACACTGACACTGACAGACAGAGGGAGAGAGAGAGACACACACACGGACAGAGAGAGACACAGACAGAGACAGAGACAGACACATTGGGGGGGCCCCGTCCCAGCACGCTGTTGGAGGGCTCCCGGTGCTACAGTCGGTAATTTTTTATTTATTGATTTTTAATTGTTTTTATTTTTTATTAATTTTCTTTGATTGATTTATTGGTTGAATTATTGATTTATTTATCATTTATTATTGATGATGGCTCTTTATTTGTAAAACTGAAGTGTTTAATGTTTGTAAACTTTCCTTCACCTCCCCCCCACCCCATTCCCTACGCCTGATTTTCTAAGTGTAGGCAAGGTTTTTCTGAGCGTACAAAAATCTACACTTACTCTATTCTAAGTTTGTTTGGAGTAAGTTTTCACTGCCTAAACTTTCAAAACAGGCGTAAGTGGCCGGACACACCCCCTTTTGAAAAAGAAAATCTGTTCCAAAATGAAACTGTTCTAACTGACTAGAACTGGAACAAACTAAATGCCGAGAATTGCAATTTCTAAGATACTCAATTCTAAACCAGTTGCTCCAAAAAAATAGGAGCAACTCAGGCTGAAACTTGACCCCACAGAGTGGTGGATACAGATTCAATACTAGCCTTCAAAAGGGAATTGGATAAATGCTTGAAGGAGAAAAATGTGCAGGGTTATGAGGAAAGAGCTGGGGAATTGGGACTAACTGGATTGCTCTTCGAAAGAACCGGTGCAGACTCGATGGGCCAAATGGCTTTTTTCTGTGTTGTATTATTCTATGATTCTATTCTATAATTATAAGGGAGTCACTGGACACAGTATGCTAGAAAGAGGTCCATATATGCAATAAGGGTGTGCAATCAGACACAAGCAAATACAGATCCCATTAGATTTACTTCAATTCTGTGTAAGATAATGGAATAACAGGAGCAAACATGATTATTATCTAAAGTCAATAACCGGATAAGCAGCAGCTGGCAAGGATTCAAAAAGGAATAATCCTGTCTGACCAACCTTCTGAAGTTCTTTGAGGAAGTGACAACCTAAGTGAAGTCTGGATAATCCTATGACATAGTGTACCTCGCCTTCCAAAAGGCATTTCATAAAGTTCCATACAAAAGGCCATTTGTTAAACTCAAAGCTATGAGAATCCAGGGTAAATCTTGAACTTGGATCAACAATTGGCTAGAAGGTAGAAAACAACAGCTACTTGTTAGATGAGTTAATTTCAGACAAGGGGAAGTACTGAGTGGAGTGCCCCAGGGAGTGGTGTTGAGGCAATTACTTTTTTCTAATTTACGTCAATGACCACGATTCAAAAAGTCAATGCCTTAAAAATCCCTTGGTCAGTGCTGGCTATTGAAGATGCCTGATTATCCAAGCTTGCGCGCTCAATTTTTAGTTGTACATTTCAAGAAATATAGAACAGAAATGGTTCCACATTGGGATTTGCTACTGTTTGAAATGTTGCAAAATCCTGGCCCTGATTAACTGGAATGGATAAACAGATGCAATTAAACAGAGCAGGGGAACGCAACTATCCCACTTGTGGTAAACATGAAATGAGATTTTTCCCAACAAATCGATTTATTTTACAGATTTTCTTAAAAGCCAAATGGTCAGTAACTGTTTGGACATTTCATATATTCAAAAGAATGTGTTGTGGTCTTGTCAGTTTGGATATTAATTATATTCAGCATTACTTCGTACTCAAAAAAAAATGCCGCTGGTAACATAATTTAAACTAGAATACGGACAGGAGACATGATTTTTATGTTGACACTAGTTGTCCAGATTAAATAACGTCAATAGAAGAGAGAAAAATTAATCTTGCAAAGCCTGTAACACACCTAAGATGGGGGTGAGGGGGCTGTCTTTATTCCTTGGAACAAATTCAACACAATTATTTTCAAAATGTTACAAGTTTATGACTTTTTATTGTATCACTATTTTTTGCAATTGATCATTAGAATGCAATGTATCTTTAAAAATTTGGATAACCAGCCACGTAATGAAATGGAAAGTTTAAACCTTTGCACAATGGGTATTCTGTTCAGCTTCAAAATCTCTTCCTAAATTTATGTGCAAATAGTATTCATTAAAATGTTGTTTTAGCTAATAAACCCACATTGACCTGCCAATAAAAATCTTGGTGCATCAGCCAAACTGTCTCTTCCACAAACGTAGTCCTTCTAGTAGATAAATTCTATAATTCTTAAACATCATAATTCATTAATAGTGCAGTTATACTGTATACACCGGCTTGAGTTGCTGCCATTTTTAAGACTAGCGCTTGTTCTCTAATCAGACAAAGCATGGGTGCTCAAAACTCATGCATTGAAGTCTACATGTTTTTCTTCGAGCTATCCCATCAGTTCCAAAATTAAAAACCTTCACATTAAACTTAAAGGGAATTAAATGGACTGCCTGAAAATTGTTAACATTTGGCTAAGTACCAATTGCAATTATACGACTAGCATTAGGTTGTTCCTTAGTGATTTAATTTGATTTACTTTACTACAGAAACTGCAGTTATACTGTGAAGCTGTGTTACACCAACACAGAATCTGTAGTAAAACTGCCCCTTAATATTTAAATAAAATGGGTATTTTTATGTTGAACCCACAAATGCAAAATTATTTGAGAAAAATAAAGATGTACAGTTTTTTCGGGATGAGGGCAAAGCAGGAGATTGGGCTTTTATTACTTTCTCTTTGTCTGTTGACGACCAGTACCACACACAACTATGTAGGCACTCTGTTCCAAGAACTGCTTTTTAACAATCTACTTGGAAGTATGATGATGATTCAGGATGATCGTCCTAATCCACACAGATCAAGAATATCCCAGTACTAGTTCATGCTGAATTATGTAATCTCAGTTCAGTGGAGCGGGAGGGGTAAGAGCACAGGAGGAGCATTAGAAGAACTACAACTGGGCTTGGGGCTAATGAGGGGGAAAAACAACTCTGCTAGGGTTCCCATTCCGGATTACTAAAATGATACCTTATTAAAAAAAATGTGCGTGTACAGGATTGCACTTGACTCTTCAGAACTGTTGAATGTGTCTAGCATTCACTGGCATTCCAGTATTTGAATGTGGTATAACATGGAATCATTTGTGCAATTTACAAACTTCAATTGTGCTATAATGCAGGGGTATTGGGTGCAAGCCAGATGCTTTCATTCAGGAACAGGCAGTCATCCTGGTCTGGTTTGATGTATTTCCTACCAGTCAGCTATAAAACTATATTGGTAAAGGTCTGTGGACAGATTGCCATGGTATTTTCTCTCTACACCAAGCAACACACAACTTGTGAAAAGAAAGAGGAGAATGCTAAATTTGAAAAAAGTAACAATTTTTATAAAAAGTTGTAAGCCAATAATTGCACAAAATGTTCTGGTCAAAACAAGTACGGTATCGAACAAGCAAGTCTCAGGTAATCATGATGCCACGAGTTTTCGGTTGTGTGTGCAGACTTCTAATTGCAACAACTTATATTTATATAATGCCTTTAACATTGTGAAACATTCGAAGGCGCTTCACAGGAGTATTAGAAGACAAAAAATTTGACTACAGTTAAAATCATCCATTAACACTGTATCTGCATCATTCTGTTGAACTGCATAGCACATTAGATCTTTGAATAAGATTACCTATGAAAATGCAGAGTATAACTGTAAAATGACGGTGCTAATTATATTTTTTGTTTTGCAAGAATAGCTTGATCAGGTTACTGTGTGAAAATTCTATGATTTTGAAGTTAAAAATGATAAGCGATTCTTGCATTTACTTAAAAAAAAATAAAGTTCTACTTGTTAACCAGAAATCCTACCTCGTTTCCTCAGTAACCATAAAAAAGCCACCATCAGGAGCATCGATCCAATTTGGCCGTTGTCTCTTGATCACTGGAATGGTGCCAGGCTGGATTACGTTGATGCCAGTCGACATTACATTTCCATTAACCAAGTATGGGAAATGGTCAGTGTTCTGAAATAAATTACAGGAACAGACCAAATTAAAGATATCTGTCATTTGTTAATTTGCTGTTGCCAGCATTTGGTTCATAGGATCTTTAGTTTACTTTTTCACTGCAAAATCCACACTGGTCTTTTCTAGACATTCATGTCACAAATAAAAGACTATTGGCTAAAAATTGGATAGCCCCCGAAAATGGGCACAGGGTTCCCAATGTGCGATTAACTCGTGCCCATTCAATGTAATACAGGCAGCAGGTAAACTTTGCTATGCCTGCTAATTATCATCATAGTGATGTGCAGCCAAATGCTAAACACACTGCTGAGTGGCTGCACGCTCAGCAGGGGACCCAAGTTCGTGTGAGGCTAGCACCAATTAAAGTTAGCCTGCAGTTCGTAAAGCCAGCCTGCAGTTCTTATAGGGGAGGTGTGTTCTGGCTGCAGCAGGTAGTGGAAGTCATTGTAGAGGAGTGTGTGACCTACAGGATGAGTGACGATGGTGCAACATGGCAGAGAGAGCTCCCAGATTTTCAATAGCAGCACTCAAGGTCCTGGCGCAGGAGATGGACAGAAGGAGAGATGTTCTTTATCCACAAGGGGCCAGGAGGCCCTCCAGACAGACACTGAGAAGGTAATGGGAGCAGATAGCCGTCGCTGTCAATGCAAGCAGTGTAGCCAGAGGACTGGATGCAGTGCAGGAAGAAGTTTAATGACCTCTCATGAGTGGTCAAGGTCGGTGAATCATTTTCAAATGCCATATCCCACAAACTGTACCACTAGCCTCACATACTGCTCATTCACCATACCCCCATTACTCATCTACCAACAATTTCTATCAATCACAACTGATAGCTCACATTCACATGCTCCATCTCACCCTCACACACTTACCACTACTGCAAGCCTCACACCCACATCTCACAGCTAGCACATACTACCACCAACGATGCCTCTTGCAAGATCCTACAAATTCCCTGCCAGAACAGACGCATTAACATTAGCGCCCTCGACCAGGCCAACATCCCCAGCATTGAAACACTGACTACACTTGATCAGCTCCGCTGCGCGGACAACATTGTCCGCATGCCAGACACGAGACACCCGAAATAAGCGCTCTACTCGGAACTCCTTCATGGCAAACGAGCCAAAGGTGGACAGAGAAAACGTTACAAGAACACCCTCAAAGCCTCCTTGGTAAAGTGCAGCATCCCCACCAACTCCTGGGAGTCCCTGGTCAAAGACCACCCTAGGTGGAGGAGGTGGATCCGGGAAGGTGCTAAGCGCCTTGAGACTCGTCGGCAAGTGCATGCGGAAGACAAGCTCAGGCTGTGGAAGGAACGTGCGGCAAACCTGTCCCACCCTCTGTTACCCTCAACTACTGTCTGTCCCACCTGTGTACCTCACATAGGACTGTTCAGCTACCTAAGGGCTCATTCTAAAAGTGGAAGCAAGTCTTCCTCGATTCCGAGGGACTGCCTATGATGACTACCAGCTATTAAACCATGACAGCCACATCAGCCAAGCACAGTGAACCACACTCACCGACACATTTCTCTCTCTCTTGCAGGACAAGGTGGCGCACAATTGTAGGCAGCTGCAGATAACATGAGGGGGACAGGCACACCTCCATATCCTAACCCCACTCGAGGGGATGGTGCTCACCATAAATGGAGTGGCTGTGACAGAGGCTGTGGCCAGGGGCAGCACGGAAAGCAGTGAAGATGACAGTATGCTCATCCCACTTCCCAATCATCCCACAATCTTTTCTGACGCAAGCTGCAAATGGCATAAGCATACACCTCTTTTGCTTTCCCACCCTTCCCCTCAGCACAACCCTACGTTTGTGCCTTTCTCATTATAGAGACCCAAGAAATACAACCTGGCCAGGCACTGGTGCAAGAGGAAAGTGATCTGGCACTTTCAGCCAGCACCTCAGGTACTGGCATTGTTCGAACTTTAGAGGGTGCTTAGAGGCGGGATATGCATATGGTAAGTCCCCAAGCACGAGCGGGCTGCAGCCAGGGCAGGGGGAAAGGGTAGTGCAGGTGCCAGCTCCCTGAGGATGAGTCGCACACGAGTTCTGCTGCACAGGACTCAGATGAGGACTTCGATTGGGTGGCCTACAGAAGAAAACTCATACATATGCACAATGAAATGCTTGGTGCATTGGCAGACCTGCCTGAAAGCCTGAATGTAATGTCAAGGAGCATGGAGAAGTCCAGCATCAACCTTGCACAGGGCTTTGCACATAGCATGGAGCCCATCTTTCCAGCGTGAAAGGGGTGGGCAGATCCATGAGCACACTTGTGGACCCAACCATCATGCAGCGTCTGATGGCCGATGTCTCAGCTTCCATTGCAGCACAAGTAGAATCCACCCACTTCTGAGTGCTGCGATGGAATCTCACACAAGTCACGCAAGCTAAGCTGCTGCCATCAAGGGTGGGTTTACCAGTGTTGAAAGGGGCTTGCAGGGTGTCTCAGCATTCCAGAAATCTGTCCTCTAGCCAATTACTTGGATTGCTAAGGCGCCACCCCAGGGGAGTGGCAGTGGCTCTGTGGTGGAGGATCTTGCTGTCCTCTCTCAGGATGACAGCCTTCGTCCTTCCACCACTGCGACTCTGCCAGTGCCTTTGTTGTTGTCTATCAGCCAGCCAGCCCGGACTGCTGCTGTCCATGCTGGGGTGGTGCAGTTTACACAGCTGCTCGAGGTCATACTGCAAGGCCATCTCAGTCTCCCCCACTGAAAGTCAGCAGCCTTCCGTCAGCCATGCTGCAGCCACAGCGTAGGTGCACTAGGACAGGCAAAGGCACACTAAAGACAGGCACTAAGGGAATGCACAAGGGGGATTAGTTGACTTTTAAATGAAATATTTTAATGGTTTGATTCATAAAATTGGTTTGGAATGTTAAGTTTGTGGTGGGTTTTATTGTAGCCAAAAGGGCATTGTGATGGTCCGTAACAGAGGGAATGTGCGGTGTGGGACTATTGTTGAATGGGGAATTGGGGTTACGTCCAACAGTACCGCAGTCGGATGAGTCGATTACAGAGAGCCCGAGCAAAAAGGGGCTGTCTGGGTTATCTCCTCCCTTCTGGTTCCTCCTCCTCCTCCTCTTCAACTGGTTGATGTATGCCTGTTGGCAAGGGCTGCGGGGTGTGTGTGTGTGTGTGGAAGAGAGGGACTGCCGGGTGGGGGGAAGAGAGAGTGACCTGAGGGGGGGGGGGGTAAAAGAGAGAGAGAGACTGTGGGGGGGGGGGGCGGGGGGGGGGAAGGGGTTACAGCAGGGCTCCTCCAAAGCAGTCCAGGTGGAGGAAGAGTTATTTTAAGGATGCCAATGGTCTGCTCTATCAGATACTGTGTGACGGCATGGCTCTCATTATATGCATGTTGCCCACATGTGGTTGGGTTGCGCAGCAGATTCATGAGCCAGTTTATAAAAAAATTAATTCATGGGATACGGGCGTTGCTGTCAAGGCCAGCACTTATTGCCCATCGCTAATTGAAAATGTATTGGTGAGCTGCCTTCTTGAATCACTGCAGTTTGTGATGTGAAGGTGCTCCCATAGTGCTGTTATGGAGGGGGTTCCAGGATTTTGACCCAGTGACGATGAAGGAACGGTGATATATTTCCAAGTCAGGATGATGTGTGACTTGGAGGGGAATTTGCAGGTGATGGTGTTCCCATGCACCCGCTGCCCTTGTCCTTCTACGTGGCCAGCAGAGAGCCCTCGTTACCCAGTAACCACCCCCTGGTATGTCGTGGTAGCTCAAATGCTGATGTACAGCTGATTGCTGCAGAATCAAGGCATCATGTTGCTGCCAGGATACCGAGCATTGCCTTGCATGATGCGCTGAGTATGGTCACACACTAGCTGGATTGAGAGAGTGGAATTCCGGTTGCAGTATATCACTGAATTGAGATGTGTCGCCTACAAAGCGACATGTGTGCAAGTCAATGGCACCCTGCACCATGGGGAAGCCTGCTATCCTGACGAAGCCATGTGCTTGTTCCGCCTGCTTCTCTCTGCCAAGAGAGAATGAAATGTATTCTCCTTGCCTACAGAGCCTCACTCACTTCCCTTTTACAATAGTGGATGGCGAACTGGGAGATGTTACAGATGTCACCTGCTTCAGCCTGGAAGGAGCCCGACCCAATGAAGTTCTAGGCCACAGTCACCTTTACAGTGACTGGCAGTGCCGTCCTCGTCCTGGACTGAGGGTGCAGGTCTTCCTGCACCAGGTGGCAGATTTCAGTAACACCTCCTTAGTAAAACGGAGATGTCGCACACATTGTTCCTGGCTGAGGTTGAGGTAGAACAATTGCTCCCTGAATTGTCTCTAAATTGTCAGTCTGCTTGTTCGACATCCAGTACTCGATGAGGAAAAATTTTCTTCAATTAAATATTGGGAAGACCAAAGCCATTGTCTTTGGTTCCCGCCACAAACTGCCTTCCCTAGTCATTGATTCCATCCCTGTCCCTAGCATCTATCTGAGGTTAAGCCAGACTGTTCGCAACCTAGGCATCATATTTGACCCTGAAATGAGCTTCCGGTCACATATCCGCGGCATAACTAAAACCGCCTATTTCCATCTCCATAACATTGTTCGCCTCCGCCCGGCCTCAGCTCATCTGCTGCTGAAACCCTCATCCATGCCTTTGTTACCTCTAGACTTGACTACTCCAATGCACTCCTGGCTGGCCGCCCACATTCTACCCTATATAAATGTGAGGTCATCCAAAACTCGGCAGCCATGACCCGATCACCCATCACCTCTGTGCTTGCTGACCTACATTGGCTCCTGGTTAAGCAACACCTCGATTTCAAAATTCTCATCCTTGTTTACAAATCCCTCCATGGCCTCGCCCCTCCCTATCTCTATAATCTCTTTCAGCCTCACAATCCCACGAAATGTCTGCGCTCCTCAAATTCTGCCCTCTTGAGCATTCCTGATTATAACTGCTCAACCATCAGTGGCCGTGCCTTCAGCTGCCTGGACCCTAAGCTCTGGAACTCCCTCCCTAAAACTCTCCACCTCTCTACATCTCTTTCCTCCTTTAAGACACTAATTAAAACCTATCTCTTTGACCAAGTTTCTGCAGTTATTTCTTCTTATGTGGTTCGGTGTCGAATTTATCTGTTTTGTCTTATAACAGTGCTGTGAAGCACCTTGGGACATTTTACTACGTTAAAGGCGCTACATAAATAAAAGTTGTTATTATTGAAGACCCTGGGTGGATATGGCCTTGTGCCGAGAACCCTGCTCCCTATACTCCTTCTGCCTCTTCCAGCAGCTTGTCCTGCTCTGTGTCGCCTCTTCTCATTTTCCCCATCAAGCTACAGGCCAAGGGGGATACAAACTACTGCACCCATGTCTGGAAGCAACTGGTTTGAGTAAACCCCTTGCAAGTCAGTACCAGGTCCTTGAGTACGTGCCACCCACCACCAGGAGATTTTCAAAGTGGTATTTAAAGGGATAATCACTCCCATTAAGGGTGAATGTGGACTACTTAGATTTCCAGAAGGCATTCGATGAGGTGCCACATAAAAGGTTACTGCACAAGATAAAAGTTCACGGGGTTCGGGGTAATATATTAGCATGGATAGAGGATTGGCTAACTAACAGAAAACAGAGTCGGGATAAATGGGTCTTTTTCCGATTGGCAAACAGTATCTAGTGGGGTGCCACAGAGATCGGTGCTGGGGCCTCAACTATTTACAATCTATATTAATGATTTGGATGAAGGGACTGAGTGTAATAGAGCCAAGTTTGCTGATGATACAAAGATGGGTGGGAAAGCAAGTTGTGAGGAGGACACAAAAGGGATATAGGCAGGCTAAGTGAGTGGACAAAAATTTGGCAGATGGAGTATAATGTGGGAAAGTGTGAGGTTATCCACTTTGGCAGAAAAAATAAAGCAAATTATTATTTAAATGGAGAAAAATTACAAAATGCT
This sequence comes from Pristiophorus japonicus, assembly GCF_044704955.1. Classification (NCBI taxonomy): domain Eukaryota; kingdom Metazoa; phylum Chordata; class Chondrichthyes; family Pristiophoridae; genus Pristiophorus; species Pristiophorus japonicus. The sequence goes on from NC_091985.1 coordinate 59,754,458, forward strand.
GCAGTACAGAGGGACCTGGGGGTCCTTGTGCCTGAAACACAAAAAGTTAGTATGCAGGTACAGCAAGTAATCAGGAAGTCAAATGGAATGTTGGCCTTTATTACAAGGGGGATGGAGTATAAAAGCAGAGAAGTCCTGCTACAACTGTACAGGGTATTAGTGAAGCTTCTGCTAGACTGCTGCTTACAGGTTTGGTCTCCTTTTTTAAGGAGGGATATACTTGCATTGGAGGCAGTTCAGAGAAGGGTCACTAGGTTGATTCCTGAGATGAAGGGTTTGACTTATGAAGAAAGGTTAAGTAGGTTGGGCCTATACTCATTGGAGTTCAGAAGAATGAGATGTGATCTTATTGAAACATATAAGATACTGAGGGGGCTTGACAGGGTAGATGCAGGATGTTTCCACTCATGGAGGAATCTAGAACTAGGGGGCATAGTTTCAGAATAAGGGGTCGCCCATTTAAAACTGAGATGATGAGGAATTTCTTCTCAGGGGATTGTAAATCTGTGGAATTCTCTCCCCCAAGAGCTGTGGAGGCTAGGTCATTGAATATATTTAAGGCGGAGATAGACAGATTTTTGAGCGATAAGGGAGTAAAGGGCAGGGAAGTGGAGCTGAGCCCATGATCAGATTAGCCATGATCTTATTGAATTGCGGAGCAGGTTCGAGGGGCCAAATGGCCCTACTCCTACTTCTTATGTTCTAAGTCTCTGGTTAGTCATTTTAGGCTGCTTGGGTTCTTTTGGGTGAAGTTTTTGGTAGTGTTGGACATTGTTTGGCTGTTAAATACTTTGGAAAAGAGAGTTTGTGGAGGGCTACATTGTTTCACTGATTTTTCTTGTTCAATTACTGAACATGAACATGCTGCTGGGCTTACCATTCAAGCTCCCAAATTAAGAGGTGGAGGAGGAGGAGCAGCAGCAGCAAGGAAGACAGCAAAGACCTGCAAAGGCTGCAAGAAGAGGACAGAGGAGGCATGGGCACTGGAGGGATTACAGCATGTGGGTATCCAGAAACCCATCATCATACCTGCACCTCACAGAAGAGGATTTACAACATTATAATGCAACTCTACGAATCGGAATTTTATACAGAATTTTTCTTAATGGTTTATGTTATGAATGTTACTTTTTGGCTGGGGAAACATTCAAGATTGTGGCTCAGACCAACTTCATGAAATTTTTGGAACGACTTGATACTTGCAGGAACAAGATTGGTATATTTCAATTTGGGATTCATAGCTTTCTTCAACTTATTAATTCCTTGTTACTTATGGGCTGAATCATATGATTTTTGATTTGTTCATATTTAGTCAATTAGTTATTTATTGGCGATTTAAGAAATAACTCCTCATTTTACCCACTCATTAATTTTCACCCCATGTCCTGAGATTCAAAACTTTTGAAATGTGAAATATCCTAGATGCCAGGCTTTTAACTAAATAGATATATTTTGAAGAGCAAAAATACTAAATATTCAGTATGTTTTATTAAAGCAATATATTACAAGTTTCCAGGTATGTAATGATATCTTAATGTGATTTAGAATAAAGGCTAACATTCCATTTGCTTTCCTGATTACTTGCTGTACCTGTATACTAACTTTTTGTGTTTCATGCAGAAGGACCCCAGGCCCCTCTGTAGTGCAGCATTTTGTAATTTCTCTCCGTTTAAATAATAATTGGCTTTTTTATTTTTTCGGCCAATGTAATAACCTCACACTTTCCCACATTATACGCTATCTGTCAAATTTTACACACTCACTTAGCCTGTCTATATCCCTTTGCAGATTTTTTGTGTCCTCCTCACAACTTGCTTTCCCACCCATCTTTGTATCATCAGCAAACTTGGCTACATTACACTCGGTCCCTTCATCCAAGTCATTAATATATACAGGGAATTGGATTTTACCCAAACACCTTGAGACTATCCATTCCCATTGGCAACAAATGTGCTATGAAATTAAATTCTGAAATAGAAAATACAAAATTCAGCTGTTTTCAATCACATAAAAAAAACTCTTTCCCCTGGCCCTGACCAATAAATGGGACTGCTCAAATTGCTGACTTGAATGAAATGCAATCTAATATATGAAAGAGTTCATCTTTATTCAAATTCTTTTTAGTTTCTGTTTGTCTTCCACTTAAACTACATTCGGAGCATTTTTTAAACATTATGGCCCCAGCATAAGTCAGGAAGGCACTTTTTTTGCAAGAGCTTAACTTGACTTGAGCTGAACTCGGCTGTGCTTCTGGGTTCAGCTCATTTAAATGATTGGAGCAAACACTCGGAAGTTTACCACCTGGGATTTGGTGCTCGCTCCAAATCAGAGGAAGAAAGTAGGACACTGCTGGAAAGATGTTTAGCGGTGCAAATCCTCAGATGCTTTTCAGCCTGCTGGCTTCTGTCAGGAACTACTGCAGTACCATTACATAGAATTAAACAAATCAGAATTCAATTCTTCGCTAATAAAATCAGGCTTTGATGTTCACTAATTGTTAGATAATTCTAACAAAATGCACTTACCATTAGTGGTCCTTGTACGTGACTTGTAACATCTGAAACATTAGATTAGCAAATTAAGGCAAGTTCCAATCATGCCTAATTTTACCTTACAATACCCTGTAGTTTGTGAACATTCGTACATGTGACAGGTATTAGAGTTAAATCATAAAGGAAATCTATAGCAGGTTAATTAAACAATTGTTAATCAGGGAAGCCAAAAATAGAATGCTGTTTGACTTCTGGTATACCACAAAGGAAAAATTATAGATTTAAATGCACGTATGGATAAATATTTAAGTATATTACTCCTGGGTTTTTAAAAGAAAATAACATTGAATACAACCCATTCTTAATAAATTAATCGTTGTTTTCTTAGCAGAAACATGCACAACTGCGTAATAGAGTGACCGATACTGACAAATAAAGACACAGCATACAAAAGTTCCTTTTTTTCTGGTGCACGGTGAACTATTATCATTATCTACAAAACAAAATGAAGTTCAGCTCCATTTGAGCAGAATTAATTAACATTAAGCTATGTGTCAACTGTAGAATTTAAATCCTCTTAATTCTAATGTAATCAACATGTAAACAAAATAAATCTTGAACTGTTGGATTCAATCTACATTTAGTTTGATTAAATCCAAACAGTTGGATTAATTTATTTAATTATTTCAGACATGCTCTGAACTTAATCCACATTATTTTCAAAACAAAGTGAAATGCCCAATTACCACTGAATATAAACTAGTGGAAGCTGGGAGTGATCAGAAGGCAGCAGTTTCATCAACGGGTTCAGACAATATCTAAAACTAGATGGGTGAAATTTAAATGGTTAACCAACATCCAAGTGAACCTAGATAAGATTACAGCTTCAAAATCAATGCATTATATTATGTTCTCCTAATTATCATTACATATACTATGAACTTTACAGGCATTGTTACATTAAGCCTTAAATTATTTTTGTTTATTGGTAGCAACTGTCCTGGTGGACTGCAACACCTAGTGTGATGTCGATTATTAATTCTTGATTGCATCTAAACTAAAGTATTAGTTGTGGTACGGTTGCTTATTAAGTGATAAACAACAACTTTTTACTGGGAATTAATTCAGTCAGCTATTATTAAAATAGGATAGTTTGGGTTAAATGTAAAATAATAGCAACTACATCAGAAAGTTACACATGGTTAGTGGTCTGCCATTGGATACAAATCAAAACTATGATCATCTAATCTTCTTGCAAACATTCTTTGTACTTTATTATGCCAGGTTAGCAAAAATTCACCAAGAATGTTACTCCAGTCTCTGCAGTTTTCTCCCCACTTCACTTGTGTGGTGATCCATGTTGAGGCATGATTCATAAGGACATAAAAACATGAGAAATAGGAACAGGAGTAGGCCATACGGCCCCTCGAGCCTGCTCCGCCATTCAATAAGATCATGGCTGATCTGATTATGGACTCAGCTCCACTTCCCTGCCTGCTCCCCATAATCCTTTATCCCCTTGCCGATTAATGTCTATTAACTGTCTATTTCTGTCTTAAATTTATTCAATGTCCCAGCTTCCACAGCTCTCTGAGGCAGCGAATTCCACAGATTCACAATCCTCTGAGAGAAGAAATTTTTCCTCATCTCTGTTTTAAATGGGCGGCCCCTTATTCTAAGATCGTCCCCTCTAGTTTGAGTCTCCCCCATCAGTGGAAACATCCTCTCTGCATCCACCCTGTCAAGCCCCTCATAATCTTATACATCTCGATAAGATCACCTCTCATTCTTCTGAATTCCAATGAGTAGAGGCCCAACCTACTCAACCTTTCCTCATAAGTCAACCCCCTCATCCCCGGAATCAACCTAGTGAACCTTCTCTGAACTGCCTCCAAAGCAAGTATATCCTTTCGTAAATATGGAAACCAAAACTGTATGCAGTCTTCCAGGTGTGGCCTCACCAATACCTTATATAGCTGTAGCAAGACTTCCCTGCTTTTATACTCCATCCCCTTTGCAATAAAGGTCAAGATACCATTGGCCTTCCTGATCACTTGCTGTACCTGAATACTATCCTTCTGTGTTTCATGCACAAGTACCCCCAGGTCCCTTTGTACTGTGGCACTTTGCAATCTTTCTCCATTTAAATAATAACCGTTTTTGATTTTTTTTCTTTCCAACACTTTCCAACATTATACTTCATCTGCCAAATTTTTGTTCACTCACTTAGCTTGTCTATGTCCTTTTGCAGGTTTTTTGCGTCCTCCTCACATAGTGCTTTTCCTCCCATCTTTGTATCGTGACCAAACTTGGCTACGTTACACTCAGTCCCTTCTTCCAAGTCGTTCATATACATTGTAAATAGTTGGGGTCCCAGCACTGATCCCTGCGCCACCCCACTAGTTACTGGTTGCCAACCAGAGAATGAACCATTGATCCCGACTCTCTGTTCTCTGTTAGTTAGCTAATCCTCTATCCGTGCTAATATATTACCTCAACCCCGTGAACTTTTATCTTGTGCGGTAACCTTTTATGTGGCACCTTGTCAAATGCCTTCTGGATGCTGGCGGTCACCTGGTACCTCACCCAAGTAGCTAATTTTTATCCAAGTTTTGACAGTGAGTGTTGGCATCATAGCAGAGCCACATCCTGACATGACTTGACATACATAAATACTATCTAGCTGGGTCAGAAACAGCAAGCCCTGCTGACATTGCCCCTATCCTTAAACAGTAGAACTGAGGCTAATTTTAATTTCCCTCAAATTGGCTGAGATTAATTCAGCATAGCGCCATCTTGTACAGTCAATTCTTAAAACAAAGCACCATAGTAATCCACTACAGAAATCTAAGTGTTGGGATTTATTTTGAATAGTGTTCTATGATAGAGTTTACTTTTTAAAGAGGGTTTTAGTTACAAGGCCCAAACCTGTTTTCAGTCCTTCCACATTTCTGTTTGGTTACCTTATAGTGCACAGTAAGGATACTTACACAAATTATGTTTTAGACTCTATACCAAGTACCAAGGAAATAACACAACTCATGAACAACACAAACATGAGTGAGTTATATAGGTCTCCTTCATACACATTATTCAACCTATATGACATGTGTAGAATGCACACAGTATACTTAAACAGGAAAGTATTGATCTGTTATGTGAGATATTGTATAGGCTTGATATTAAGACTTTTATGGGTAAATTCATTTAATCTTATTTTATTTTGGGGCTGTATTTTCGGATTATTTTTTTAATCAAATAATCATACCAGTGATTTCGGCATTGCAAAATGTCTATTTTTCTAAAAGAGATGACATTTTTTAAGTTGCACACAATATAGCATTGCATAAAATGTCATATCAAAGTTAATGAACACCAGTGACACTTTACATTAAACAGATTATAGATACAGCTGCACCTTCATTTTTTTCTAATTTTATACAAATTAAAAATAAGAGACTGGAGACAAAAAAGCAGCCAGACTATGAAAATGTAGGTTTTTCTTTTGTATTCAATGCTAATGGGACCACTTTAAATCATTTATACAACTCTCTTAAGAGGACACCTATTAATCTGATGTCAAATTTGAAAGTACCATATGGTGAAGGGAATAAATGTTAATATCCCTGTTGCACCAGGAGGAAAGCACTTTTAAACCACTTCATGGATGACCCAAGAACCACGCACACATGGCAATATTTCTGAAAAAAGCAAATAAATGTAGCTAAAAAGGCATTTTCTTATTTGAAAACCATTTTTTATCTATACAACACCTCACACAGGCCTTAAGTAGAGTTACATCATTACATCTTACCTCTGTAGGACATCAAAAGTCGTTTCTTCACACTTCCTGGTAACAGTAACAAATGGAAAAACGGTTCATAAGGTCCACAGTATTTGGTGCTAGTTGCAGCTTACACAATTCATCACAATATATCACTGCACAATATATACAACAATAATTCATATTCAACAAATATTGCTTTCACCAGCCACAAATAATCATGAACCTTTGCTCCCAACGAGAAAGCATTTCTAAGGTGGAAGCTGTTCATTCTACTTGCACTGCCTCACATATAAGATTTTCACACATGGATAAGTTTCAATACTACTACTCAAAGCTTGCACCCACGATTCTTCACATTGGGCTCCCAATTTTAACTGGCTACAAACTGGGGATACTGGGACAGTGTAGTGTCCCCATTGTGCTAGTTGAGGTTGGTTAGATTAGCACAGAACAAGAATTGAACCTGTAACTTTAATAAATGTATTAAGTCTGCATTATATAAATCACAGATACTCATTATAAATGGCCTTCAGGCTTACTGTAGTCGTGTGCCTACTTTGAAGCCTTTAGCAGATTTCAGCCACACACACAGGTCTATTTGATAAGATAATAGGGTTGCAAATCCAGGCCCATTGTGTAACGACAATTGGAATTCTCCAGAAGCCAGGACCTGGCCTTGCACTCTAGTTTACAGATGGCCTGGTGGGAGTGGAACCTCCACCCATCCCAAACAAGATCACAATGTAGAGGGCAATAGTTTTAACACTAGGAGTTCCCGTGATCTCAGCCCTGAAAGGAACTTATATGCCTGGTAAAAGCAGGTATACTGGCCAGCTCCGTGGTGGAAGTGGGGCTCACTTAGGCATTCCAGCTCAGGATCATGTCCTGGATCCTGAAATCCTGAACTGGAATTTGTATTTTCTTTTTTTTTTTAAATTTACCTCTGTAAGGGACCTATGGGGGCACCTAAGTTAATTCTGGCAACCCAACACCACCTTCTCCTTCAACCCTAGGGACTTACACTGGACTTGGGCAAATGTGCTCGCAGCTGCCATGGCCCCTTCAGCCAGGTTTGTGCTGATGAGCCCGTAGCTTACCATGATCATGCAAACTACAGTACTTTATTAAGTCTAGAAATGCCTCTTTTTTTTCTTTTAAAGTAGTCCATGCCACTGAGCATCTTACTCTCTTTTGCTGTCAGTCAGTCTCTTGTCTTTACCTCCTATTTACATATGACCAATTTGAGTTTCACCATGTTAATCTCTTCTAATGTGCCTGCCTCTTTGTCACCAACCTCTATTTTGTCTTCTAATGTTCCCACCTAGCTTATTTATTTTTTCCCCATCCAATCATCCCGCTTCCCTTGCTAGGTTCTATTATTCATTATGCACATTCTTCAAAGGACTGTAATGTTATTATTTTACTCCACACTGATCTACATGAGTAGATATGTGAGCAAAACCTAAGCAAACTGTTACATTAATAATGGAATATAAATTCAACATTTTTCTTCTTTCTTGCTCAAGTGTTGGACCCAATATAACCCATCCTGTCCTCACCCAACATGCACACTTTCCAACTGAGCTGGAGCACTACTTGAGTTTTCTATTCCTTGGACAGGGACACACACACTAACTCTAACAATACCATCAAGATCTAATAATTTGTTCAGGAATTGAACTTCAGATCTTCTTGGTTGGTTATTTATGGCGGTGCATTTACCCACTCAAAAATAGTAAATATTTTAAACATTGATGATAATACTGCAATCAAGCAAGCTGATGGCTTAAAAGACCAACATATTGGAATGAGGCTTGCAGACTGAAATTTGTACTATGTAACTTATTAAGCAGCCAAATTTTAGTCTATTTTACTACCAGTTCGGAGAAGGTAACTTTGAAAGCATTCAAATTGCTCTGTATGCTTTAATGAACAGAAGGTTTGCTCGTCCAGCATAATACACAATGGAATTTCCATTTTAATTATAATATAAAAGAATGGTTGCTACAAACTTATTTATCAAAGACTGAGACTCGTATAAAGTAATCTGGCAGACTAATTTCCATAATTTGAATATTACGTGAAACTCCTGAACCATAACAAAGATCGATTGTGGATTGTTCAGAGCTACATTAAAAATGATGTCCAGAAGTAAGGCACTCAACTCACAACTCAGATGATAGTTAAGGTTGAGGTTCATACTTACTTATATTCAAATTGCCAGTCTTCAAAGTTAACCCTTTGCTAGTTCTGAACCTGATGTTTAGGTGAACATTGCACAGGAATGGAGTGTCTTCTTTTTTGAGGGAAGAAACTAGGAAAATAGCAGCACTCAGCTCCTGACACAGTACTCAGTAGAAAACTGCACAACCAAAAATGATAATATCCTCCCCTCTAAAGAACAGAACAAAGCAGCAGGAGGCAACAATGAAGATATATAAAAGTAGGAAACCATACAAATAAAACTCTGAATATACTACTTATCTGAACATACTATTTAGTAACTATTTTACAATACAATACTTAAACTGTGGTGTGAAACTAACCATCCACACCATTGTGCTGGCTGTAGCTTCGCTTTCCTACAATAGGTGGAGAGCCGTGGTTTTGAATTGCAAATAGTCGTTTTGGTGATTGACTCGAATTCCCTGAAGTGAGGCTTGGCATTGTTCTGAACACCTTTGGCTTTATAGCAGGATGCACTTCTGCAAATTGGAAAGAAAGTAAAATACAATTAGACAATAGGGAAAGTGAAAGAAAAAGCTGGAAAAAAAAAATCGCATTCATGACATTTGATTTCTATTATTTTATTACATGCACCAACTTGATGTGGTTTATACTATATTGCATGTTTGTGTACAATTCACTAAGTTATTTTTTTCAAAATAACAGTGCTTCTAAGCACATATGGCGTAGTAAGATCTGTCCAATGTAAATTCAGAGCACCTTGGTTAAAGCACAGTCTTGTTTGCTTCAATCATCATTAAATAAATTACTTTTCAATATTAAATCACATCTATCAACAATTAACAGTATGTACACAGTAGCATTAGGATATGTTCTCTTCTCTTTCCATTGCTGGGCTATTGAGAGGAGTACATATCCCCACTCCTCCGATATCTTTGTACATCTGCCCTCACTCATTCTCAACCTTCACACAAACTCTCCCACCCACATCACAGATCAACCCTCAACCTCGCCAAATCTGAGGTTTCTATCTAGGACAAAGTAATTTATGATAATTTCCTCATTTTTCTTAACATCCACGGCACTTTATCTGCTTCAACCTTTCTGAAATTAGCCTATGGAAAAAAACTAGCACCCAGCTCCTGTTCCAACATCCTCTCAAGTTCCCAATGTCCATTCTTCGCAAGTATCAACTTAATTCAGTTGGTAGCACTTCTGGCCAAGTCAGACATGAGCGCATAATTGTAGCCAATATTTTAGTGCAGTACTGAGGGTAGACTACACTGTTCGAAGTGCCATCTTTTGGCTTAGGTGTTAAATCAATGGCCCAACTACCTTTTTGATGAATTCAAGGAAAAGAACCTATGGCACTATGGAAAGAGAGGTAGGGAGCTCTCCCAGTATGCTAGGCAACATTCCCCATGTAACCAATATCCAAAACAAAAAAAGGTTATTTGGTTATTCATTCAATACCACACAAAAGACTACTGGAGAAGATTACAGGTATGGAATTAGGGGAGTGATAGCACATTGGATTTAAAAATTAGTTAGAAGATTTGAAACATAGAGCAGCAGTTAAAGGCAGTTTCTGTGAGTGGTTGGAAATAGTTAGCAGTGCTTCAGAGTTCCGTTCTCAACTGCTTCTACTCAATATATACATCAATGATTTGGATATTTGGGCTAAAGGCTGTGGTATCCAAATTATACTAAAATAGGAAGCATTATAAATCATTTTGAGGAAAAAAGTCACAAAAAGATTTTGATAAGCTGGTGAAATGGGCAAAATGTAGCAGATGGAAATCAATGCGAGGAAGTACATTTTGCTAATGAAGTATGGCTATACTTTGAATTGGGCAAAGCTTGGTGATGTAGAAGAGCACATAAATTTAAAGGTTCTGGGAATTCCAGTTGTAATGGTGAATCTGTAGAAAATCTTGTAAAACCACAATTGGAATACCACATGCAGCTTTGGGCTCCATACTATAGGAGAATGTTCAGACAAGAGAAAGAATAAAGTGAAGATTGGATTTTGCCTTTTATGAGGAAATATAAATACTTGATGAATTTGCATTATTTTCATTAGAACAGATGAGATTAAGGGGTAATTTGGTAGAACTGTTTAAAATTAAAGGGATGGGACAGTGAATGTAGAGATTGTTTCCAGTAGTTAAGTGGTCGACAACAAGGGAACATATATTGATATTAAATGGAAGAGAGTTATGAGAGAGTAGAAATTATTTTACAAAAAGATGCGAGGCTGTTGAATGCACTAGCAGAGTTGGTGATTGAGACGGAGATCATGTCACATTTACTAGGTTAAATCATCATCATCATCATAGGCAGTCCCTCGGAATCGAGGAAGACTTGCTTCCACTCCTGAAGTGAGTTATTTGTTGGCTGAACAGTCCAATACGAGAGCCACAGACTCTTGTCACAGGTGGGACAGATAGTCGTTGAGGGAAGGGGTGGGTGGGACTGGTTTGCCGTACGCTCTTTCCGCTGTCTGCGCTTTATTTCTGCATGCTCTCGACATCGAGGTGCTCAGTGCCCTCTCGGATGCACTTCCTCCACTTAGGGCGGTCCTGGGCCAGGGACTCCCAGGTGTCAGTGGGGATGCCACACTTTATCAGGGAGGCTTTGAGGGTGTCCTTGTAGCGTTTCCGCTGCCCACCTTTGGCTCGTTTGCCATGAAGGAGCTCCGAGTAGAGCACTTGCTTTGGGAGTCTCGTGCCTAGCATGCGGACTATGTGGCCTGCCCAGCGATGCTGAGCGAGTATGGTCAGTGCTTCAATCTTCAATGCTGGGGATGTTAGCCTGAATGAGGACGCTGATGTTGGATTTGTAGGATCTTGCGGAGACATGTTGGTGATATTTCTCCAGCAACTTGAGATGTCTACTGCACATGGTCCATGTCTCTGAGCCATACAGGAGGGCAGGTATTACTACAGCCCTGTAAACCAAGAACTTGGTGGCAGTTTTGAGGGCCTGGTCTTCAAACACTCCCCTCCTCAGGCGACCGAAGTTAAATAGACGGTTAAAGGAAAGGGGTATATTGGGTTATGGGAACTGAATGAGCGCATGGGATTAGGACTACTGCGCATAGATTGGTTAGGACAAACGGCCTGTTTTCCATGTTGTAATTTCTATGTAATTCCTCAGCTCAGTGCTTGTTGATATCGTTAAGGCTCCCTCTTCTCAGACTCTGTCACTATACTTCAAGACTACTTTGATTACCCTCATGGTCAATCCATCCAATTTGTTCAATTATCAGCCAGTCTTCAAACTCCCTTTCCTTTAATTTCTATTTACAAATGCCATCTCTCTTCACACTACATCCTCCTTCAGCCCTATGCTCATGTATGCCCCTCTGTTCTTCTGAATTTGGCCTCCCTTGCAACCCCCCTCTCCTCCACTCTGCTTTCAATTGCAGAACTTTCACTCTTCCAGGCCCCACATCTCTCCACCTTGCTAGCTCTCATCCCTCCTTCAAAAGTATCCTGAATACCTCCCTATACCCTCCCTGTCTTCTGATACCACATCTAACCCATCTTCCATCACTGCTCACTTGTGAAATGCTTTGGGAAGTTTTATTACGCTGAAGGCATTATTGCAAGCGTGAGTTGCAGTTGTTGTTAACTGTCTCTTGAACCCATTTATATTGTGTTTCACTGGCTTTGCCTGGTAGCCTTCCCCCCCCCCCCCCCCCCCCCCCACACCAAGTATAATACTCTGTCAATAAGATTCTCACCAATAAACACTCTTACTTAAAAATCTTTGACTTATGTCTCCTGGTATCTGAACCCTTTGGAATAGACGACAAGATGCTTTGTGAATTCTTTCCTTCATAACTTAAAACTTCAATTCGGCCGCCTTGAAATCTCCATTCCAAAGAAAAGCAAGCCCAACTTTCTTCATCTTCTCTCATAAATTAAGGATACCTGGAAACATATTTGTTGCTTGCTTCTGTACCCTCTTAAAGGAAATAATTAATTTTGAATACATGTATGTATTGAAATCCATGATTGAATAACGATTAACATACAAGTAAACAGAAATAGGTGACAAAGATCTTAATTTACTTAGCTTGAGCAGGAATGGCTAAAGATCAATGGAATATACTCCAGAACACAAAACGCACATCTCCTTATTTCTGAAAGTTTCTGCTGTGGAGTTCTTGTCACATTTGTTACAACTCCAGTTCATTCCTTAAAATTATGATGTATCAAAATTATATTTAATTTAAAAATCACTCCACAAAGCACTGTCAATGATACATTAAAACATTCTAAATGACTTTTTTTTTTGGGGGGGGGGGCTATGTGTTCTTTAAGGAAAAGTGGAAATTGACCCCATTCCACAGCAGTGGTATCCCTGAACTTGATGAGCAGGAAAATGTGTTTATAGAAATGTTTAAACACTAAGATTGTCTTGCACCCTATTATTTTCTCAATTACATACCTTATTTGTAAGAACCATTTGTCAAGTTTTGATTGAAATAACCTCATTTAGTTTTTATCTTTTGATGATATATACATGATCATTCAATTTAAATATATTTCATTATCACTACAGATACATTTCTCAATATTTTTATTTGAACTTCTAAAACAGACGTCAAATTAACAGCAGACAACTACCAAAACCTTCAACACCCACCTAGATACTTGATAACACTTGTCAGAGGCTTCCTCAAAGGAGCTTTGATATTCAGTGGTCTTTTCACTGCCTCTGGAAATCTGGTTGTGCCTGTAGATGAAAGAGAGACGTCTAATGTACATGCCAGTAACCTAGATATTTTGACAGTACTCTAAGTGGAACTTTTTTTTACATTTTCTGTCCATTCCTCAAACATACTTCACAAAATATCAAGATCACATGCAAGATCTTTTTCTGTGTCAAATGCAACAGGGACCCCGAGTTCAGTTGAACCCTCAGAAACACATTCTATAAGCAGCAGGTTAATAGATTCAAATTGTTAATCTTTGTACCACTGCTTATCCATTCCACAGTTGAGCTTAAACAAAAGTATTTGACACTAAAATTATAATCTAAAACTTGTTATCACTTCCAGTTGAAATGTAACCAATTATATTTAAATTATCGGAGCAATAAAAGTTGTATAACTCCCAAAATGTTTGGAATCCAGATTGGATAATGGATCTTTTATTCCCCATTTAGTTTTTATCTAGTTGCAAAATGATCACCAATAATTCATCAACCCAATTCTCCAAACCATGCGTCCAATAAAGTGAGACTCTATGAAGAGCTTGCTAATTTAACCTTCATAAGTATGACTGCCACTGTAGTGATAAATCGTTGCTAGGAAGGAGAGCAGATTTGGAAAGAAGCAATTTTTATATTTTATAATTGTGCAGCTTTGGATTAGCTATCCTGCCTGCCTGTTCAAGTAGACACAAAACATCCCATGACAGTTATTCAATGCCCTGGCCAACATTCACCGCTTGACCGGTATCACCGATATAGATGAAATTAAGTGTCAGCCCAGATTATGTGCTTCTGCATTAGGGCTTGAACGTCTGACTTGGAAGCAAGAGTGATTCCACTGAGCCAAGTTGGCACTTTAAAAATATATAGAAACAACAGGGACCCAAGCATTAACCCGTGCAGGATTACTTTCAACATCTCTCCTGCTCAAACATTACACCTTCATAAATAGTGTGTTTCTTATTTTTGAGCAAGTTTTTTTTCCAGTGTAACATCATATCTTGGATCCGATAGCTTTAAGTTTAATTAGAAATCCTTCACATGGAAATTCACAAAACCTTTCTGAAAGTCTAAATAAACTACATTACAGGATGTCACTATCTACTTTATCTGAAGTCAAGTGAGATTATCAGGTGAGTTCTTCTGTTCAATCCATGCTGGCTGTTTCTTAATTTAGTGCTATAACTATAGCAAATACAGATGCTATGTAGTATTAACCTGCTCGTGTGTCCTAATGCTTCTTCTATGCACTGCCAATGTCCATTCTATCCAGCAGTGCCTTAAACAGTATTCCAATGTCACCCTATTTAAAAAAAATATTTGACCAATTCTTGTTCCAGAGTTACTTCATTCTTCATGCATGCTTTACATTATTAATAAAGATTTCAACAGTTTTCACAAACTTGCTTGTATACTCATCAATGAAAATGTTTGGAGTAAGTTTTAAGTTGATTCAATCTAATTTGTGTAAAATTTTACTCCAAGGTACTAGCTAATTATATATTCTCTGCAACAAGTATGAACTTTTACAATTACTATAATTAGAAATCATACAACCAAAGAGGAACTATACTTAGGATGGCCAATTCTCTTGGCGGACTCTGCATTGATTACTTAAAAGATAAAGTAAGACAATCAGCAGCAACAGAACCAAACCTCATCATTTACGTTTGGTTTGTAAAAATACCGTGGATCCCTAGACTCAGCACAAGTCTGCTACAATGTACATCCATTATTTCACCCAAGATTGTCAAAGTACCACTGCAGCAGCAATACATTTGCACAATATTAACATTAGAGGTTATCAGACTTAATGCCTCCTTCATAACACTGACTGGATATAAATTCTAAGCAGAAGCAGCAGCAAGAACTCCCGAGTTATCTGCGCTCCCCCAAGTCAGGCCTCTTGAGCATCCCCGAATTTAATCGCTTGATCACTGACGGCCGTGCTTTCAGCTGCCAAGGCCCCAAGCTCTGGAATTTCCTCCCCAGCCCTCTCTTTTCTCCTTTAAGACGCTCCTTAAAACCTACCTCTGACCAAGCTTTCATCTGCCGTAATATCTCATGTGGCTCGGTGTCAAATTTTGTGTGCCAACTCTCTTGTGAAGCACCTTGGGATGTTTTACTATGTTAAAGGCGCTATATAAATGCAAGTTGTTGTTAATTAAATGCCTCACTGTATCAGAATGAACGTTTCTTAATGCTTCCTATTGCTTTTCTTCATTTGCGTGTTGCTCACTTGAGTAAGGCCATCAAAAAGTGAAATGTTAAATACACTGACAGCAATAGCACTGTACTCAGATGGTGTGGGGCAAATGATTTGTTACGTCAAGTAATTTATCGCTCACATACCAGCATTTTCACTGCCTCTGACTTGTATACAAAATTCAGTGGAAATCATGTAACATTGGTAATTGTAGAGATTTGTGGGAATTGTTGTGCAATGCCAAACCAAACCTCTTGCTCTATATACACAAAGTATTTGATGTAAAGAGTGAGGAGCTTACAATGTCCAAAATAGTTGGTGATACAGCCACTCCCCAGTAACTCAGCAGAACTTTCTGTTGAATGGATGAACCATACAGGTCAGGAAAGTGACATGTTTGGCCCTGTCTGTGCCGAGCTTTTAAAAAAATTATTTGTTCCTGGAATGTGGGCATCATTGGTGAGGCCAGCATTTATTGCCCATCCCTAATTGATTTGGTATGGAGCGATGGTAAGGAGCACAATAATTAACCTCAGCACCCCTTCGTTCAGAAGGGGAGCTTACGACTGTTAGCCAGTGATTCCTGCTGGAAGTCTATGTGTGGATATCGGGTAAGAATTGAATCTCCTATGGTTAATTTGAGCCTCAACAGATCGTGTCAGCTAGCACATATAAATAAGGCTGCTTAGATGGCATACCAGAGAGCATCGGTTATCAGTGGAACCAAATCCCAACAATGAGTAAATACCTTCTGGAGAAGGAAAGAGAAAATATGGCCAGTTGCAAATCTCAGTTATGGAAAAATTGCCCCACAACAGTAAGCAGCCCCATAAGAGAAGGCAGAAGAATTTGCTGAAAAAATAACGACATGTGAACAACATATACCATTATTAATGTGCAAATCAGCCAGCAAATTGTGGCATGGAAGAGATAACCCATGAATTGTGAATCACCACAAGTTACTGTACGATTTGTGCCACTCCGCCGTTAGCACCATAAAAATGGCATCTCACCTTTAATCCCCCTTAATGAGTTTTATGAATTTGCTGCATTTCATATTAATTCCCCCTTTAATTAGCCACAGAAAGTTAAGTCTACTAATTAACAGCATAAGCACCCTTTCAACAACTTGATAATTGCTAATAACTGTAATCAACCTCTCTGGCCCGGAAAGTAAACAATTCCTTCAGGTTGTTGTTGGGAAATTTAAAAATGTCAAATTTTGATGTTTCTTACTTTTTCTTAGTCTCTTTTTTCTCTCTCTATCTCTCTCAATTCAATCCTTCTTTCCCTCCTTATTTCTCTTTCTGTACCTGATTTGACATTGAATTCACCCACTCTCAGCCCCTCCTCTGTTTATTTCTCAATTTTTAAATCTCATTGGTTAAGGAGATATACAGTTGGGTCCTGTTGTTCACCAAGGTCACAGATGACCTGTTGCCCTCACCGGGCCGTTATCAGGTCGCACTTACAGGGCAAAACATTTTTGAGCCAAGTCTAACTAACCAGGCATGCCGCAAGGTACCCAGCTTCAACAAATTTTGTCCCATTAAAGGGCAAAATGCTCCTCTATTCAACCACAAGGTGAATTAAACATTTGACTTTCATATAAATACATACATTTCTGGGTCATTTAGAATTGAATGTGCTTATAAGTTTTGCATTTGATAGATTGCTGAATTTTGGATTAGACTTAAACTGAGGCCCCATTTGCATGGATGCAAGATATCCCAAACATTTTTCGAAGAAGAGCTGGAGAGTTCTCCCAGTGTTCTGGCCAACATTTATCTTCCAACCAACATCACTAAAGCAAAGTATCTGGTCATTTATGTCATTGTTGCATGTGTGTAATGTGGCTGATAGGTTTTCCTACGTTACTACAGTGACTACACTTCAAAGATACTTCATTGGCTGCAAAGCACTTTTGAACATCCTATGTTATGAAAGGCTTTCTGTAACTGCAAGTTATTTTTTCTTTCCTGTGAGGCTCAATGTAACCAAACCAGTTTAATGAAGTAAATCACTTGCAAATATCTATGCATGTTTGGAATAAGAATATAATTACAGAAAGTTAATATGGGACACTGAAATGATTTTGTAAATCTTTAAAACATTCCACACTATAATTACCTTTAAAATAATGAAAATTGTCCAGGAACTTTCTCTAAAATAACTTTTCCAATTAAATATATGTTATATTCAATGTAACTGAAATGCGATGTGACAATACCATAAAATTAAAATTTATTTACAGGTATAACCTCTTTTGAAATTATATACTGTTTTATTACAACTAAAGTTGTACAATATAGCTAAAACATTAATTATCCATGTCACAAAACTATAATTTAATTATAATTATTAATCTTCTTATCCCTTTATAATGTACAACAAATTCTTTTATAAAACTGTATCACATACCAATTCAATCTATATCTGATTTATTCAAGATACACAAAACAAATCATTTGCATATATTTTCTTAGATCCTATGGTCCATTAAGTGTTGCAATCCTCCACTCTCAAATCTTCAGACTGTTACTAAAATGGCATCATTTAAACTAATGCTCGATTTAAATACTTAACAATTGTGTGACCCAGCAACTGTAGAAGCAAGAGTTAGTTTTCTAAAATTACCATATTATACTCAGGATACCAGTACTATTTCCCCATGCCACAGTCGATCCATACGATCCACATGAACACTCCTTTACCTGCATGCAGACTTTTTTTTGCCAGGAACTGGAGAGGGTAAGAGCAGCTTAAAATATGAATTCTGCCATTAAAAGTCTACAAGTGAACAGAATGTGCAAGGGAAGAGAAATAGAATATTCACATTTGTGAAATACAATAGTTCCATTCTGTCTACTCCACCATTGCTATTTTTAGAATTTCCTATATTTTTAAATATTTGCTTAAAATAACTATTGAGGCTATCAGCGCTCACTATTATTAAAGAATAAATCGGACAGCAATTTCCGGCAACCGTACATCAAGAAATTGCTGTCTGAGTTGGTCTGCTCCTCCAGCTTTGCTATACCCATATCTCACCCAGAGATACACACAGAATGCGTGAAGTTGCTGTACTTGATACCCACTAAACTTGCCAGTAATTTTAAGATTTGTCCATTTTATTGTAAGTAGATTTTTAACACCATGATAAGTCTTAATTATTGACAAACCTCTTTGGCACTGAAAATTAACTTTTATTAGTGTGGAGTATCATTCCTTCAGATTTTAATTATTGCTGGGAGTTTAAAAAAAAAAGAAAAAATGTAAATTCTTTTAACTTTTTCTGTCTCTTTTGTCTCATAATCCCATCTTTCTTTCCCTCTCTTTCACTTTCAGTACCTGATTTGACATGGAATTAAATATTTTAACTTACACTTCCTCGATCAGACTCTGTGGGGCCAAAATTGCCCCTCTCCTTAAGGCCTGTTACCACTGTAAATCGGCGGCCATGCTGCAGAGCGGCCACCGACTTTTTGTGGAATGGCTGCCAATAGCCCAATTGCTCTTCCGAGGTTTCCCAGCGGTGTCGCGATCCTCCCCCCCGCGCCCCCACCGCTCCACTGTTGCCGATCCATGTTAAGTGCATCATCATGAGTACCATCGATCTAACCCCACCCCCACCCCCTGACGGTGACATTCCCTTTTGTAAACCTTCGGCCCGCCCGACGGTGCCAAAACCTTGTTTTTCCCGGTGGTCCAGTGAGCTGTGGCCTTCTGCAACGGCAGCGCGGCTTCCCTTAAAGAAGAGGATAGACCGCTGCCGCCGCCATGTTATTTTTTGTCAGCCGACTGCCATATCAGCCCGATAATTATGCCCCGGGTTTGGCTGGGCTGCCAACAGGCAGCCTGGCACCCCTCTTAGAGGCCAGGCCGCTTGCCCGGCCAAAACCCTCCCCGGTGGCCCAGTGGGCCGAAGTTTTAAAATCGCGAAGGCTCTCCCCTTTAAGCAACGGGGAGAACCGTGGTGACGCGGCGCTGTGATGATGTCATCACGGCGGTCACTCCGCACCACCCCCAACTTCCGCCCCTCAGGTGTTACCACCGCCGCGTATCCGCCCCTCTCGTGTAGTCACCGCCCCCATTAAAAGCGACTTCCGGATCAGAATTTTTAAAAATACCAGAATTTCGCTCTCAAGAGGCAATCTCAATCACAGCTGCAGTAAAAATCATTGAAACGGGGTGCGTGCGCCCTGTTTCGGGCGGGGACAATTTCGGCTCCTGCGTGTCTTATTAGCCATTCAATCTGATTGGTCAAGGAGATACACAGTTGCTTTCCCTGTTCACAGGCCTCAGATCCCTTGTAGAGGGCATTGCACCAAAATGGATTTCTAATTGCCGCAACGTCCAGTGCAAAGACCACTGAAAGTCTGTGGATAGGTGTAAGTGCAATTAATGGTTGCCACTGTTCACTCGCTACTGACTGCAAAATCTGGGCCATTGTATTGTAGTGATCTAAGAAACTATACATTGATGTAATTACAAATATGTATGCAATTTTGAACTGCCACCCTCAAGTTCCTGAAATGTAGTTTTGAATTCAAACTAAATGAATATTTCTTGAATAAACTATAATTAGTACTTTAATTTCTTTCTAATCTTTCATTTGTAACTAGAAGAGAATATATAAATACCCAATGAAGAGACATTAGATGGATTTAGATCCATGAGTGGGCTAACTTGAAAACTCATCAAGCAAAGGCACAAATCAGGTAAGGCTGACAGTACAAATATATTGATCACAATGCTCCTCATCATTCTAGTTATACCACATGTCGGATAATTAAAATGAAACAAATATACATGTAAATTATTTATCAGAAACTAAATTGAATTCCAGTTTACAATGTTGGTGATATCGTTGACTCTCTCCATCTCCAACCTCCACCCTGCTTTAGTGTTACTCTGAACTACTCTGTCCCTTTCACTGTCACTTGATTCGAGCTATAATATCACCATGAAATGCTAAAAATATTGCAGATCACACATGTTAAAAAGTGATGTATTGGTTTTGTAGAAGGCCAAGAACAATTTTTAAACAGTTAACAACATCCCAATTAAAAAAAAAGCTTAACAGTTGTTCATAACTTAACACATTATACCAAATCTGAAAGCCTGGTCAGAGGACCTCCTTTCCTAAACAAAAGGAAAACTAATGGTCTATCTTTATGTTAAATAAAAACACTTTATGGAGAATTAGCTACTCAATCAACCGTAACCAACTTAGCATGTACCCTTTACATTATTAGATTAAAAAAAAAGAAAACCTTAATTAAGAATAGTCTTCAGGTTATACTGCTCACAGCACATACATTCCGATCAAATCCTCACACATCCTTACTTGTATCCCAAACAAAAAAATCTAAGTATTGTTATATTTACTTTTGGGGTATTACTCTCCAGCAGTAATGTAACATAAAAATACACTTTTTTGAGAAAGTAGATTGGATTATGTAAGGATAAATCAGCAAGAAAACCGTCCCTGAATTATATGCAGAGAGGAGTGGAATGAAGACAAATCATTACAGAAAGAACTACCGTGGATTATTTGGGAATGACTAGTGGAAACACATGGTCAATGGCCAAGTCAAATTTGAATATGCTACTACCATAAGCAGCAAACATTCAGCTTCCGTCCATAGTGAAGATTGTTCTCAAATCAATAAAGTAGTCACAAAGATGTCCTTACACAATGCACACTTGGGTTAGGTCATCTATATCATACCACCAAATGGCATTTGTAAGCTGCCATCATGCCCTCTTCAATAACACACTGAATCTATCCTTGGAAACGTTACTTATTGAAAAGGTCTTTTGCAATTCCAACATTTTTTAATATGAAGACCAGGAGTAAAAGGAAAATAAGAGCAGACAACCTCCCCATTTTAACAAACAATCAAGTGTACTTTTCTCTACCAGGTCTTCTAACATTCGTAGAGAAACCCAGCAGCCTTCCAAAATAACCATCAGATTAACAATATATTCCTCTGCCTTTTTGGAGTGTTTCTGTTCCCTGACACAAGGTGGCCCATTTAAAATCTCGGTGAGAAGCTGGTGGAAGCGGATGGCAATCCCACTCAGGAGTCTTCATCGGCAAATTTTAACCGGAGTCCGGCAGCTGCCACATCTGCCTCCAAAACCAGCTACATTAAATTGAGGAATTTGCAGGAATGGAGTGGGAAATGGAGCTGCTCTATTTTAACTGCTCCCCCTGCTCCTTTCCTGGGTATCGGGGTATTAAACAGCTCCCTAACAAATTTAGTCTGATCGTGATGGATTTCACTAAAAGTCAGCTGCTTTCATATGAACATTTTTTACTCACCCAATTAAATTGAAAAAGTAGCATGCTGATAAGTCACACCATTATTACCTCTTAAAAAAATGCACTGGATAAACCACTGACATTTTGTACTTTCAAAGCCCAATTAAACCATTCATTTACACAACATTTTCAGTGATGCTTAAGAGTTTCTGTACAGTTCAACAAATTCAGGATATTTATGTGGAGCTTTCCCACAGTATGAAAAGCATCCCACAGACATCCATATATTGTTGAATTAATTGGCATTCAGTTGTGATATTACAAAATGTCAGCTTGTTCAAAATAATTACTTGCAAGTCTCACTTCCAGTTCTTTCCACATTTCATAAATTGCTAATCAAGCCATCTCTACACTTCAAGAGCAGTATACTGTCAATCAGAGGCCATTACAGAATATGGAACACTTATGAAGATGGTTTGTGATTATGTAAAATTAGAAACTGCATGCACCATTTTAAAGGAATTACATGATTTACTACAGGTACAATGGAGAAAAATAAAACAAAAGTGCAGCTGCAAAAGGTGCCAATCATTTTTTACTAAAAGATCATCACCCATATGCCATCTGTATATGCCTTGCAACATTAAAGTAACAGGTATTCAGTTTAGTATGGAACTTGGAATCATTTTGTAGAAAACTCTGCTGTGGTGAGTTCTGGTGGCTTCCATAATAATTCTCATTTTGCAAAGTAAACTGAATATTATTTGCACAATATTCAGAATGATCAAATCATATTTTTGGAAAAGGCGATCCAAGAGCAAATCAATTATAGCCATGTTTATAATGCTTTTTCCTGCCTACAACTGGATAACTGCCAGTCTTCTATTTCATTCATTGCTTTAATTTGTATCTTGACTTTAGCTTTATGGCACCAAATTGCATTCCTTATAACTTTGTATATCACCCAGAATGGCTTGATTGCAGCTAAAGCAGTGGATGTGAAGCACAATATACTCAACCTAAAGAAAGAATGTCTGCAAAAATATCTATTTTGCAGCCCTCTCAGTTGATTAATGCATCTTGTTCTTAATTCAAAGTTGCACTCATCACTTTAAGAAACTGAAGCTACAGGACAACAATACACAATTTTGGGAAATCTTCACCGTTTGTAGATTGCATATTACCGTTTGCATATTAATAGCTTAAATTATTACATTTTTATTTTAGAAATGCTTTACTTTGTAAGCCCATGACTACTGGAATGCCACCAGTGTTACAGATACATTGTGATTGTGTGTACTAGATCAAATTTTGTTAATATATTGTGGGCCTTAAATAAGTATTGCATAATCAATCTTTAGCACATATATCCTGTTTCTTTGCATTACAGTAAAATAAAACCATTGTTCAGTGATGCAGATTGTATTCTACATTAATGCAATTTTTTCGAATCTTAAGAATTACATTACTAATCCACATCCTTTTATTTATTAAAAAAAATATTTTGACATATTCTTCTTACTTAAATTTTGAAGCAGACAGTCTTCCTTGAAGTTGCTCACAAAATAACACATACAGCTACAGAAGGCGTTTGAGCAAATTCAAAAAAAAATCCACACAAATAAATAATGTAGTAAGTCATAAGTATCATTTATTGCAAACAATAGGACAGGGAATGGTTGAAAGCATGAAAAGTCAAAGCTAGGAATTTAAAAAGTTCTTACATTCTGCCTTAATGGCAGCACAGTTAATTGGAACAAATGGTCTCCTTGCCGCCTGTTTCAGTCGCAGAATATCTCTGCAGACATGCCTGGCAAGTTTTGTAAGACGTGTTGTCTGCAGAAAGAAAGACTGGCGGGTCTTCAAAGTGGACTTCGGACTATCGATGTGTATTGGCACACCATGCCCAGGTTGACCATGACGAAAGATGCCTCTTACGCGTGGCTCCTTTTTAAAATATGGAGAAAAACAACACCTAGTCAGTCAGCATTGCATGTTGCAAAATAAGAAGTATTGCTACAAACAGCACGCAAATCAAATTTGTAAAGTCAAATTCCTTAACTCTTGAATACACACTGGGTGGAAGGAACATACACCAAACAAACATCATTTGGGAGGCAGCAGAGACATTGAACACCAGCTCCTCCATTACTAATACAACAGATCCTGCTCTCAAAAGTCCCTTTTATTACGGTATTCTATGTTAATTTGTTCCAGATTCAAGCCTGATTAACCTGACCAGTTTGCATTTCAATTTAGCATGAGACAAACCTGAAACAAGCCCACATTTGCACACATGTAAAATAGTGAGTTGTGAGGAGGATGCAAAGACGCTGCAAGGCAATTTAGATAGGTTGAGCGAGTGGGCAAAACACATGGCAGATGCAGTATAACATGGATAAATGTTATGTTTTTCCTACCAAAGTGATAACTTAAGGACAAAGTATTATTTAAATGGTGATAGCTTGGGAAATGTCGATGTACAAAGGGACCTGGATGTCCTTGTACACCAGTAATTGAAAGCAAACATGCAGGTGCAGCAAGCAGTTAGGAAGGCAAATGGTATGTTGGCCTTCATTGCAAGAGGATTTGAGTACAGGAGCAAGGATGTCTTACTACAGTTATACAGGGCCTTGGTGAGACATCACCTGGAGTATTGTGTGCAGTTTTGGTCTCCTTACCTAAGAAAGGATATACTTGCCATAGAGGGAGTGCAGCGAAGGTTCACCAGACTCATTCCTGGGATGGCAGGACTGTTGTAGGAGGAGAGATTGGAGTCGACCAGGCCTGTATTCACTAGAGTTTAGAAGAATGAGAGGGGATCGCATTGAAATGTATAAAATTCTGACTGGGTTGGATATTCTGGATGCGGGGAGGATGTTTGCCCTGGCTGGGAAGTCTAGAACAAGGGGTCACAGTCTCAGGATATGGGGTAGGAAATTTAGGACCGAGATGAGCAGAAATGTTTTCACTCAGAGGGTGGTGAACCTGTGGAATTCTTTACCACAGAAGGCTGTGGAGGCCAAGTCACTGAATATATTTAAGAGGGAGATAGATAGATTTCTAGAAACAAAGGGCATCAAGGGGTATGTGGAAAAAGCAGGAATATGGTGTTGAGATAGAGGATCAGCCATGATCATATTGAATGGCGGTGCAGACTCGAGGGGATGAATGGCCTACTACTGCTCCTATTTTCTATGTTTCTATGACAATTTCCATGAAATATATGCCATATGTTATCACCAATCCACCTGAAAGATTTATAATCATCTTTGAGTTGCCACTGCATCCTGAAACTTGACTTTAACTTTACTTTGTCATACTTTAAGTGGGTTTTGTAGTGATTTTTAAATATAAAATGACATGATTATGCCATAATGGATTCCTGCAGCACCTTGAAGGTATATTAGTGATAGAAGCTATAGCATCTTTTCTCTATTAAGAAGGAAGTGATAAAAACATAGTTTCCATGATTTGCTAGATCAAAGTGCTAAAATTATGGCTTTACTGTGGTACCATGTGGGATTTATCCAAGTTGGAGTACTCAATCAGCATTAATTTGAAATCTTATTAAAGCAGGTCACACCTATTTTAGAAACAACGGGAGGTAATGGAATTTACTGAATAGAAACAATTTATGGCAGTGGGAAATATGTAGCAACAGAAATGGTAGAAAGAAGCTGGTCCATAAACCATGCGTGAACTCTTAAGTCTCAATAGCTAATCACAAGTATTAACATAATTTGAGAAATTCTGATTTTTCTGCTTGTTGTTACCGAAACATCGTGTGGGGGTGACATTTTTTCTGCCTCTGTTCGAGTAGGCATCTTCAGACCACCGTACTTCTTCCAGTATGTCCAGCATGAAGCACAAAGTCGACATTGCATATTAGGAGGACCCCAGGAATACCACTGCTGAGATTGTGTGGCTAAAAAAAAGGGAAAGATAAAATCACTTATTCCAATTATGAAAAGTTTTGAATATTTTAGCCTATAAAAATATTTACAATCTATTAACTGTGGAATGTTATAAGAAATTGCAATAACCAATATAGCTCTCCAGTAAGATCCAAAACAATTGATATTTTTCTAATTTTGTGACCCTTCCAATGGTTACATGGTTTACTGAATTATTTTCTGTCTGATTGCTTTAAATTTAAAACCCAAAATAGATTGTGACTGGTCCTTTGTACATGCTCCTGTTACAGATAAATCTGATGATACAGTTCCTTCCAGCATTTTAAACTTTTAAAATTCCTTTCAAGTATGAAATCCATTTAATTCAGACTTTATCCTTGGCGAAATCACTAGGTTACATGCAAGTGTTCTTAACCATCCTGATTTATTACATATATCAGAATGTCATTTGTGTTTCCTTTTATCTGACTGATTTATAGATGATAAATTTAATTCCTACTTTGTCACTATCTCCAATGTTGTGAGGAAACTATTACACATTTCAGCTGATTGCTCTCTCAGCATTCTTGCTGGCAATTGCCTACCTTTTAAATCTTTGCACATACATACATACACACACAAAAGACCCTGTTTGGTCGTTGGTCTAATACATTACTCTATTCTGAGGTGTACAGTACAAATTACAATTGCGTACCTGTACAACCTCTGGACAATACCTTTACTAAAATCTCACTGAAATGTCTGCTAATGCTCTTCTCTTGCAACAGAATTGTCATCCGAAGTTAGAGGCTGTAGATGTATAGTCAGGCAGAATCATATAAACCAAGAATATTAATGGTTTATTTGCTGAGAATTTTACTTTCCATTTACTCTTCTGAAATTAAGAAAAGGATCCAGCTTCAGACTGCAAGGCCGAGACTTTTCAACCCTAATTGATGAGGGTACAGCATCAGCAGGACAGGACTACCGACCACCACAGAGACATGCCCTTAACCTGCAGCCTTGCGGTGACTGAAATACAAGAAGCAGGCGCCCCAGCCTCCATCAATGATTGCTGCCACAATGGGAGTGGAGCTTTGCTGTGGCAGGTCTCATGCTACCTGCAAAAATGGAATTTTGGTGCCTGTTCTTCGCTATGTGGAAGGCCACTCTTTGAGCGCCAGCATAGGCAGTACAGGTTGAACCTCTCAAAACCGGCACTCTTTAATCTGGCAACCTCCCTTGACCGGCATCATTCCCGGCCCTGGGGAGGGGGGGCATGCGCAGAATGCGGCCAGGGCGTCGACAGCAGCGTTGTCAGCATGACCCTTTGTCGACATTTAATACAGCAGCCGTTTTCTGTTCTTTAAATCTTTCCTCCTCTCTCTGGCACTCTTTCCTTTCCTTTCCCTCCCCCCCACCCCCACCCCAAACGGTCGCTGGATCCGGAATGCTGCGGAGTAGGCTTCTGCACAACATCGTTGTCAGCAGTGGGTGAATCGGGACTAAATGCTGTGCAGTAGCCTTCTCCGCAGCACATGCGCAAATCCAGCTTCGGGGGCGGGATGCCATCTTGTGGAGCACCGTTCAATAAAACAATGCGGTGGGAGTTTTGGAGCCGAGCTTGGCGGAGACGGTCAGGGGTATGAGCGCCGTCATCAGGACTAGGTAAGTCGAAGGTCGGCGTGACCTCCCGTTGTCCAGTAAATTCTCTTGTCCGGCACAGGCAAGGTTCTGACAGTGCCAGATAAGAGAGGTTCAACCTGAAATGCCAAAAAAAAGTTATGAGGCCCCATCGTTGTTGGCATCCCTTGCATTCGCATTCAAAGGATGCAAACTGCAGGAAATGCATGAGGGGACATATTTCCTGCAGTTTGCATCACAGTATAGTATGCTC
The DNA here is from genome assembly GCF_044704955.1 of Pristiophorus japonicus. Classification (NCBI taxonomy): domain Eukaryota; kingdom Metazoa; phylum Chordata; class Chondrichthyes; family Pristiophoridae; genus Pristiophorus; species Pristiophorus japonicus. Next base: position 59,781,919 of record NC_091985.1, read on the forward strand.
ACCCATATAAGGGCAGGTATACATTCCACCGCGAGGCCCAGGAAATCGGGGATGGACCAAAAGGTAAGGACGTAGTGGAATACATCCCCGAGTACTTTTGTTGCAGTCCAACCCAGATCTGCTGAAAATTTGAAAGGGTGGGCAAGAAGTCTAGGCCCAAAGATCTTGGGAAATAAACACACCAGCCACAAAGATAAAGACAGACAAAAATAATACTGTGCACAATTTACAACAAGAGAGATATAGCATGTTGAAACCACTGTGATCGAAGATCACCAAGAGAGCCAACCTGTCTATTGCAACCACTTATGAATAATGAAATTGCATTAGACATTTTTGAAACTGTATTAAAATAAAACTTGGGTTAGTCACAGAAAGGTGATCGTTTCACCATCGATATATTTTTCCAAAATAGATGTGGTATTGACGAGAAAACAAGATAAACACAAATATAGTGCAAGTATAGCACAATAAAATAAATCTCCAGCTACCAGCTTTGAGTTCTGGCCATCAACCAAAACCCCGTGGGACCAATGCTGAAACTGCCCAAACTTATTTCACCTACTCTAACAAGTGAAAAGGAATTATTCTAACCAGTTATGCCACTTGGCCCAACACAATGTTTCAATTCGATCTTCCAAAAGCTCCCATAAAATGCAGACGGTCTTAGACTTCTGCCCTATAATCTCCCGAAATGTGGGTTGCCATTTACATTCCCCTTTCTGTTCATCCCGTGCACCTTAGTTCTCCAGTCCCTCAACTACTGCCATCAGTGGCAAAGGTCAGGATTCTGTGCTGCTCCCACTCCAGAGAACATTATGAAGAGGTGGGGTTATTGCAGCCCCCACAGAAAAGGGCTGCATAACTGATAATAACTGTTTTGCTTACACTATGAAAGCTGAAGTAACACTGTATCCTGTCACAGGAAAGAAATTGAAGGAAGACATAAGGTAGGATTTTACTGAATACTTAAATTAAAGTTTCCAATTAGTTTCTAGATAGCCAAATATATTAAATAAATTGAGTTTATTTTTGGTCACAGTAATCTCTTTCAGATTATGCCGCAAGTCTTAGGCTTAAATAATTTAGTTTTGACAGTACTCACTGTAACAACTCTCACAGGGCCGGCCTATGCCTGAGTTCTGATAAACCACTCCTCCAATTGGACCATTCACCACAGCAGGCTTTCCATTAATGCTTGATATCTGATTGGGGTTAGGTTTATTGCTATATTAAAAAAATATAAAAAAATGCTCATTTATTAGTAGAAGACAGTACAGGCATGACAAAAACTGCAGAGTTGTTAAAAATTACAAAATAAAACAAAATCAGCAGAATACAATTTTTGGAGGTACATGCAGCAGTGTCAATTTGAAATATGTCCAGAATTGAATTTCCAGCCATGTGATGTCAGCACTGAACACATTTTCACAACAGCAAAATCAGAATTTTAAACATTAAACTTCAAGGTGCTTAATATTTTTGCAATCCTGAGGCTCAAGCCACAGTTAATAGCCACTCAACAAATGGGTCAGCCAGATACGTTCTGAGAATAACCCCGTGCTCAGCCCAGCTGTTGGAAGGAACCTCTCATAAGAGCAAATAAGACACTTTTGTCATACTCTGCGGCGACTTGGCACTTTGCCTGTGCCTGAAGAAAAGTGATGCAAGAAGCCTTCTGACTTTTTACTAAACAAAAGAATCAGTTTGGCAAAAGTACTAATGACGGAGAATTAAATACAGCAAACCCCAATTTACACCCAATGTTTTATTTAGTACTCAAATGGGATTACAGAAACTTACAATTGAACTACAATACATCAGTGCTTTTAAATACTCCAATAAAAGAGTAAGGCACATATTTGATGTTCTGGCAAATTTTGTTTAACTTTTGTATCTGTATGTCAATGTAACAAGAAACATTATATGACAGAGTCACAATTTCTCATCAATCCAAATTATTAGTTTTGTCTTTTCAGTGTCAAATGCATTTTAAATTAATTTGTCAGTCCTGAAATTTGTCGAGGTGCAAAAAAGGGGGAGATAATTCAGCTTGTGTTTCAAGTAAGCTGTGATTTTAGATTAATCTTATTTGATGATATAATGCGACACATTTATTTTAATAAATATAAATAGTATATAAAAGCCGTATTTAAAATTGGAACCTTTAGTTTAATCTTTGTTTGCAGTTGTGGATATAGTATACCTTGCGTTTTTCTTTTCTTTTTATGCTTATTCAATCGTAGCCAGCGCATCTCCAACAATAGGTTCTCTTCCCACCCCTGTACCATTATCTCTGCAAACCACCCCCCCCCCCACCCCGCCCCCAAGGATATATCCTTGGGCATCTCCTCTTTCTCATCTACATTCTGCCCCTTGACAATATCTTTAGAAAATGTACACTGACTGCACCTAATTCTACCTCTCCACCACCTGTCTTAATCCTTCCACTGTCTTGTCATAGACTGCCTGTCTGACATCCTGTATTGGATGAGTCTCAATTTCCCCCAGTTCAACGTTGGGAAGAGCAAACCCATTGTCTTCATCCCGACACTAACTCTGCACCCTTTCCATCCCTCTCCTGCCCATTGTATCAGGATGAATGAGATTGCTTGTACCTCGACGTCCTATTCTAGCTGAGTTTCCGACTGTATAATCCTCTCCATCATAATGACCACTTATCGCCACTTCTGTAACATCGCCTGTCATCACCCCGCCTCAGCTAATTTGCTGCCGAAATCCTCATCCACACATTTGTCATATCCTGTCCATTCTCTCAACCTCCAGTCTCCAAATCTCTGCTGCCCATAGACTACTCCACACCAAATCTCGCTCACCAATCTCCACAATCCTTGCTGACTTGCACTGACTTCCAGTTCCCCATTACTTCCAATATAAATTTCTCAACCTCATGTTTAAGTCCCTTGATGGCATTGCTCATCCATATCTCTAACTTCCTCCAGCCATACAATCATTTTCCCCAACCCCCACCAAAACCATACCTAAATAGTTAACTATATATAAGAATTCCTACAACTCTAGCCTCGTGCATTCCCCAGTCTCCAATGAGAGGCGGGGGGAATTCTTTATTGAGGTAGACTTATAAATGAAGAATGCTATTCTGGCTCTCTGTAAATGTTGTAATCAATGTTTCGAACTTGCGACCTACAAAATATTATCTCCATAATAACATTTAATTATTAGGATGGTTTACAGACACTTACTATGTCGGGATGTACACCTGTTTCAGTTTGCTCTCTGCCTCAGCTGCCTTGAGACGCTTCTAAAAATAAAACAAAAAGTACAATTATAGGAGGAAATCATCCTGTTAGCATGATCTGTGCTACCTAATTTTCTGCTGAGTTACTCCAGCCTCCAAGCAGTATTTTTCATTATGTGGCCACATGAATAGTGTATTACATTATTTGGAATCACAATGAAATTAATGATTGCGTACTCTTGATTTCCTATTTAAAGATCAGTCTTTGATACCACACTGCTCCATAAACTTTTCTTTAAAAGTTATCCCCCTTCAAAGTAAATTGTGGCTGCAGTCCCAATTATTTTATTAAAATCTCTATTAAAATGAGTAGGAGCATGATTTTGTAAAATTGGTCCTAAAATGCTTTCCTGCACCAATGAACCCTCGTATATATCAACAAGGGAACTCTGTCATAACAACATAAGAAATAGGAGCAGGAGTAGGCCATTTGGCCCCTCGAGCCTGCTCCACTATTCAATAAGATCATGGCTGATCTGAATCTGGCCTCAATTCCACTTCCCCGCTCGCTCCCCATAATCCTTGATTCCCTTATCATTCAAAAATCTGTCTATCTCCACCTTAAATACATTCAAAGACCCAACCTTCACAGTTCTCTGGGGTGGAGAATTACAAAGATTCACGACCCTCTGAGAAGAAATTCCTCATTTCTGTTTTAAGTGGGCGACCCCTTATTCTGAAACTATGCCCCCTAGTTCTAGATTCCCTCATGAGGCGCAACATCCTCTCTGCATCTACCCTATTAAGCCCCCTTAGAATCTTATATGTTTCAATAATATAACCTTTCATTCTTCTAAACTTCAAGGTGTATAGGCCCAACCTACTCAACCTTTCTTCATATGACAATCCCTTCATCTCAGGAATCAATCTAGTGAACCTTCTCTGAACTGCCTCCAATGCAAGTATATCCTTCCTTAAATAAGAAGACCAAAATTGTACGCAGTATTCCAGGTGTGGTCTTACCGACGCCCTGTACAGTTGGAGCAAGACTTCCCTACTTTTATTGCAAAGGGGAGGGAGTATAAAGGCCAGCATTCCATTTGCCTTCCTGATTACTTGTTGTACCTGCATGCTAACTTTTTGCATTTCATGCACAAGAACCCCCAGATCCCTCTGTTTGCATTGTGTAATCGCTCCCCATTTTAATAATAATTTGCTTTTTTATTTTTCCTACCAAAGTGGATAACCTCACATTTTCCCACATTATAGTCCATCTGCCAAATTTTTACCCACTCATTGAGCCTATCTGTATCTCTTTGTAGATTCTTTGCAAAATTCTCACAACTTGCTTTCCCACCTATCTTTGTACCATCAGCAAATTTAGCTACGTTATACAAGGTCCCTTCATCCAAGTCATTAATATAAATTGTAAATAGTTTAGGCCCCAGCACTGATCCCTGTGACACCCCATTAGTTACAGTTTGCAAACCTGAAAATGACAGATTTATCCTGAGACCCTGTTTTCTGTTAGTTAGCCAATCCTCTATCCATGCCTATATATTACCCCCAACCCCGATAGCTCTTAGGTTATGCACCTTATCGAATGCTTTCTGGAAATCCAAATATATGACATCAACTGGTTCTCCTTTATCCACTCTGCTCGTTACATCCTCAAAGAACTCCAGCAGATTTGTCAAACATGAATTCCCTTTCATAAAACCATGCTGACTCTGCTTGACTGCATTATGATTTTCTGAATGTCCTGCTACTACTTCCTTAATGATGGATTCCAGCATTTTCCCAATGACAGATGTTAGGCTAACTGGTCTGTAGTTTACTGCTTTCTGACTCCCTCCTTTCTTAAATAGAGGTGTTAAATTTGCAGTTTTCCAGTCCGCTGGGATCTCTCCAGAATTCAGAGAATTTTGGTAGATTACAACCAATGCATCCACTATCTCTGCAGCCACTTCCTTTAAGACCCTAGGATGCATGCCATCAGGTCCAGGGGACGTCCACCTTTAGTCCCATTAGTTTGCTTAGTACTTTATCTTTAGTGATAGTGATTGTTTTAATTCTCCCCCGCCCCCCCCCGCAATAGCTCTTTGATTATTAACTATTGGGATGTTTTTAGTGTCCTCTACCGTGAAGACCGATACAAAATATTTGTTCAAAGTCTCTGCCATTTCCCTGTTTCCCATTATTAATTCTCCAGTCTCATTCTCTAAGGGACCAACTTTTACTTTAGCTACTCATTTCCTTTTTATATACCTTTTACTGTCTGTTTTTATATTTCTTGCTGTCATGATGTATGGAACTCTTGAATATTATGAATTAGTATAATTAGCAATTTCTCACCTGGAAATAGAAAACAATGATTTATTTAACTTGAGCTGTCTTAAAAAATTGACCAGCCCATCACCATCACTATTATACTCAACAGACTATTTCATAAATAAGGACCTTACACGTGTATTAATTTTGCAAGGATGAAATTACTACAATTGTAATCTTAAAGTTCTTTCAGTAAGCATAAGCTAGTCCTGTCATTTTTACAGAATACAATTTTAAATTGTTTCCTTCTGGATATTTTAACTTTGTATGAAATGGTTTCATTTAATATAAACTAGTTTCCCCCCCCCACCCCCGAAGAACAATTTGTGATGAGCATGCATTTCAACAGAATGATTATCAATTCAAAAAATTTGAAGCAGTTTAAGAAGTAGTCATGAAGGTAAATAATTGTCTTACCTGTTGTACATATCTGTCGGTAGTTTTCCACATGTAATAGTATTCTATGATGCTGGTGAGTGATTTCCATGGTAGCTATTAATAAGATATAGACAAACATACTACGCTATAAGCCAGGCAGCAATTATTCTGGTCTAAATGGCTTCAGAATATTAGCCTGTATTTTAAAACAAACTTTCAAAATGAAGAATACACATTAGTTCTTTCTTTTCATATTTTAATGTTAAATTGTACCTATCATGGAATTTGTTGAGAAAGGAGATAGTAAATTGTGGTTTATAGTGAGCAAAATAGACTTCAATTAAAACACAAAAGGTCCAAAAGATATAAACATCTATAAAAAGGTGCGCAGCCTTCTTCAGTGAAATCACTGGAGAATATATAGTGTGGTCACTGGGACACTTATGAATGGAATTGGCGAGAACAATGACATGAAGATAAGACTACCAAGAAGCGATATTAGAGGAGGATGGAATGATCAAAAATAAAAGGGATCAGTGAACAGCAGTTACAGAGGGCGTTATTAATTAATTGAGGCAGAGAAAAACAAGGTAACACTCCAGTAGGAGGCAATTAGCAGCTAGTTAAAACCAGTTCTGTAAACAACTGACCACTAATGAGTCATCTGACCTAGATAGTTTAAAAAGAGGCAGCTCGTGCAGAGCACGGAGTGCAGCAGCATTCGTGACTTTGGTAAGTGGGTGAGTTTGGGCAAGTGGGGGTGGCAGGTGCTGTGTTGTCTTGTTTTTCCTACCAGTGCTGACACTAGAGCAGCTGATAAAGAGTGCGAGAGTAGGAGACGGTGTCCCAGAGACCCGCCCAACCAGCTGCAGACAAAGACAGAGGGGGTGCGAAATCGAGAGGTGACGTCACAGCCAAGCTGGTAAGCGGTTGGCTGTTCGACTGGTCAGTATAACTCTCTTTTAGACTGACTTTTAGATTGGTTTAATTGGCAGCGAACTACTAAGTAGCTGTGTGGTGTTTTAAGTAAATTTTAGTAAGTAAATTAATTTAAGGGTTACGTCATGGCAAGAGAGCTCGGACCCATGGCATGCTCCTCTTGTGCTATGTGGGAAGTCAGGGACACTGGAATGTGTGCGGGAAGTGTGTCCAGCTGCAGCTCCTGACAGACCGTATGACGGCACTGGAACTGCGGATGGACTCACTCTGGAGCATGCGCGATGCTGAGAATGTTGTGGATAGCACATTTAGTGAGTTGGTCACACCGCAGGTAAGGATTCGGACAGATAGTGAATGGGTGACCAAGATACAAGGCAAGAGCAGGAAGGTAGTGCAGGAGTCCCCTGCGGTCATCTCCCTCCAAAACAGATATACCGTTTTGGATACTGTTGGGGGAGATGACTTACCAGCGGAAGGCACCAGCAGCCAGGTTCATGGCACCATTGGTGGCTCTGCTGCACAGAAGGGTGGGAAAAAGAGTGGGAGAGCTATAGTGATAGGGGACTCTATTGTAAGGGGAATAGATAGGAGTTTTTGCGGCTGCAACCGAGACTCCAAGTTGGTATGTTGCCTCCCTGGTGCAAGGGTCAAGGATGTCTCAGAGCGGCTGCAGAGCATTCTGGAGAGGGAGGGTGAAGAGCCAGTTGTCGTGGTACATGGAGGTACAAACGATATAGGTAAGAAGCGGGAAGAGATCCTACAAGCTGAATTTAGAGAGCTAGGAGTTTAATTTAAAAAGTAGGACCTCAAAGGTAGTAATCTCTGGATTGCTACCAGTGCTACATTCTAATCAGAGTAGAGGGAGCAGGATAGTTAGAATAAATACGTGGCTTGAGCAGTGGTGCAAGAGGGAGGGATTCAAATTCCTGGGACATTGGAACCAGTTCTGGGGGAAGTGGGACCTGTACAAAAGGGAAGGTCTGCACTTGGGCAGGACTGGAACTGATGTCCTGGGGGTAACATTTGCTAATGCAGTTCGGGAATGTTTAAACTAATATGGCAGGGGGATGGGAACCTATGCAGCGAGACAGGGCGAAGTAATATGGAGTCAGAAACAGATGGTAGAAAGGTAAAAAGCAATAATGGAAGGCCGAGTAAACATAGGCAAGAAACAAAAAGGGCCACACTACATCATAATTCTAAAAGGACAAAGGGTGTTAAAAAAAACAAGCCTAAAGGCCTTGTGTCTTAATGCAAGGAGTATCCGTAATAAGGTGGATGAATTAACTGTGCAAATAGATGTTAACAGATATGATGTGATTGGGATTACAGAGACGTGGCTCCAGGATGATCAGGGCTGGGAACTCAACATGCAAGGGTATTCAACATTCAGGAAGGATAGAATAAAAGGAAAAGGAGGTGGAGTAGCATTGCTGATTAAAGAGGAGATTAATGCAATAGTTAGGAAGGACATTAGCTTGGATGATGTGGAATCTATATATTTAGAGCTGCAGAACACCAAAGGGCAAAAAACGCTAGTGGGAGTTGTGTACAGACCTCCAAACAGTAGTAGTGATGTTGGGGAGGGCATCAAACAGGAAATTAGGGGTGCATGCAATAAAGGTGCAGCAGTTATAATGGGTTTCTTTAATATGCATATAGATTGGGCTAACCAAACTGGAAGCAATACGGTGGAGGAGGATTTCCTGGAATGCATAAGGGATGGTTTTCTAGACCAATATGTCGAGGAACCAACTAGGGGGGAGGCCATTTTAGACTGGGTGTTGTGTAATGAGAGGATTAATTAGCAATCTTGTTGTGCGAGGCCCCTTGGGGAAGAGTGACCATAATATGGTGGAATTCTACATTAGGATGGAGAATGAAACAGTTAATTCAGAGACCATGGTCCGGAACTTAAAGAAGGGTAACTTTGAAGGTATGAGGCGTGAATTGGCTAGGATAGATTGGTGAATGATACTTAAGGGGTTGACAATGGATGGGCAATGGCAGACATTTAGAGACCGCATGGATGGATGACAACAATTGTACATCCCTGTCTGGCGTAATTATAAAAAAGGGAAGGTGGCTCAACCGTGGCTATCAAGGGAAATCAGGGATAGTATTAAAGCCAAGGAAGTGGCATACAAATTGGCCAGAAATAGCAGCGAACCCGGGGATTGGGAGAAATTTAGAACTCAGCAGAGGAGGACAAAGGGTTTGATTAGGGCAGGGAAAATAGAGTACGAGAGGAAGATTGCAGGGAACATTAAGACGAACTGCAAAAGCTTCCATAGATATGTAAAGAGAAAAAGGTTAGTAAAGACAAACGTAGGTCCCCTGCAGTCAGAATCAGGGGAAGTCATAACTGGGAACAAAGAAATGGTAGATCAATTGAACAAGTACTTTGGTTCGGTATTCACTTAGGAGAACACAAATAACCTTCCGGATATAAAAAGGGTCAGAGGGTCTAGTAAGAAGGAGGAACTGAGGGAAATCCTTATTAGTCGGGAAATTGTGTTGGGGAAATTGATGGGATTGAAGGCCGATAAATCCCCAGGGCCTGGGTGGACTGCATCCCAGAGTACTTAAGGAGGTGGCCTTGGAAATAGCGGATGCATTGACAGTCATTTTCCAACATTCCATAGACTCTGGATCAGTTCCTATGGAGTGGAGGGTAGCCAATGTAACACCACTTTTTTTAAAAAAGGAGAGGGAGAGAAAACAGGGAATTATAGACCGGTTAGCCTGACATCGGTAGTGGGTAAAATGATGGAATCAATTATTAAGGATGCCATAGCAGCACATTTGGAAAGAGGTGACATGATAGGTCCAAGTCAGCATGGATTTGTGAAAGGGAAATCATGCTTGACAAATCTTCTGGAATTTTTTGAGGATGTTTCCAGTAGAGTGGACAAGGGGGAACCAGTTGATGTGGTGTATTTGGACTTTCAGAAGGCTTTTGACAAGGTCCCACACAAGAGATTAATGTGCAAAGTTAAAGCACATGGGATTGGGGGTAGTGTGCTGACGTGGATTGAGAACTGGTTGGCAGACAGGAAGCAAAGAGTAGGAGTAAAATGAGTACTTTTCAGAATGGCAGGCAGTGGGGTACTGCAAGGTTCTGTGCTGGGGCCCCAGCTGTTTACATTGTACATTAATGATTTAGACGAGGGGATTAAATGTAGTATCCAAATTTGCGGATGACACTAAGTTGGGTGGCAGTGTGAGCTGCGAGGAGGATGCTATGAGGCTGCAGAGTGACTTGGATAGGTTAGGTGAGTGGGCAAATGCATGGCAGATGAAGTATAATGTGGATGAATGTGAGGTTATCCACTTTGGTGGTAAAAACAGAGAGACAGACTATTATCTGAATGGTGACAGATTAGCAAAAGGAGAGGTGCAACAAGACCTGGGTGTCATGGTACATCAGTCATTGAAGGTTGGCATGTAGGTACAGCAGGCGGTTAAGAAAGCAAATGGCATGTTGGCCTTCATAGCGAGGGGATTTGAGTACAGGGGCAGGGACATGTTACTACAGTTGTATAGGGCCTTGGTGAGGCCACACCTGGAGTATTGTGTACAGTTTTGGTCTCCGAACTTGAGGAAGGACATTCTTGCTATTGAGGGAGTGCAGCGAAGGTTCGCCAGACTGATTCCCGGGATGGCGGGACTGACCTATCAAGAAAGACTGGATCAACTGGGCTTGTATTCACTGGAGTTCAAAAGAATGAGAGGGGACCTCATAGAAACGTTTAAAATTCTGACGGGTTTAGACAGGTTAGATGCAGGAAGAATGTTCCCAATGTTGGGGAAGTCCAGAACCAGGGGTCACAGTCTCAGGATAAGGGGTAAGCCATTTAGGACCGAGATGAGAAGAAACTTCTTCACCCAGAGAGTGGTGAACCTGTGGAATTCTCTACCACAGAAAGTTGTTGAGACCAATTCACTAAATATATTCAAAAAGGAGTTAGATGTAGTCCTTACTACTAGGGGGATCAAGGGGCATGGCGAGATAGCAGGATACCAGGCTCGAAGGGCCGAATGGCCTACTCCTGCACCTATTTTCTATGTTTCTATGACAAGAAGTCTCTTTATTGTGGGCAGGGTATAAACTAAACTGGGACTCAAACAGACGTAGGAGGTGGGCATAAATAAAGGAGACTATGAAGGTATGAGGGCAGAGTTGGGTAAAGTGGACTGGAAAATAGATTAAAGTGTAGGACGGTTAAAGAACAGTGGTGTACATTCACAACTCTCAAGAAAAATATATTCCAGTGAGGAGAAAAGAGTACAAGAGAAAAGATAGCCATCCATGGCTAACTAAAGAAATAAAGGACAGTATTTTCAATTAAAAACAAGGGCATACAAAGTGGTCAAAACTACTGGGAGGACAGAGGACTGAGAAGCTTTTAAAACCCAGCAAAGAACGACTAAAAAAATGATTAAGCAAGGGAAGAGACTATGGGCCCAAGTTTCCACAGGATAAAAAACAGGCGCCCCTCCGAGCTGGGTGCCCGTTTTTCGCGCCTAAGACGGCGCCAGAAAAAAAACGCGCTATTCTCGAGCGCTTTGCAGCTCCTTGTCTGTTTGGCGCGGCGCCCAGGGGGGCGGAGTCTACACTCGCGCCGATTTTGTAAGTGGGAGGGGGCGGGTACTATTTAAATTAGTTTTTTTCCTGCCGGCAACGCTGCGCGTGCTCGTTGCAGCATTCGCGCATGCTCAGTGTGAAAAAACATTGGCACTCGGCCATTTTTGTAGTTCTTTGTAGCTGTTTAATTTTTGAACATTTTTTAATAAAATCACATTGCTATCAGCACAGAGGCTACCCTTCTCACTGTCTCCTTCCCCTCCCTCCCCTCCGCGGCAACAAACGGCTCTCTCCTTCCCCTCCCTTCCCTCCCTCCACGGCAACAAGCCGCTGTCTCCTTCCCCTCCCTCCCCTCTCTCCACGGCAACAAGACGCTGTTTCCTTCCCCTCCCTCCACGGCTACAAGCCGCTGTCTCCTTCCCCTCCCTCCCCTCCACAACAATAAACCGCTTTCTCTCCCCCCCCCCCACCCCCCTCCCGCTCAGCGGCACGAACGGCTTTCTCTCCCCCCCCCCCCACCCCCCTCCCGCTCAGCGGCACGAACGGCTGCAGAATTCTCCCTGGCTGAAGCACTTTCACACAGGTAGGAAGATGGTTTATTTAATCTGTTCTTTGCTTATAAATGTTTATTCAGGTTGGATTTATTTGTATAAGTATAAATAAGGATTTATTATAGAATTTAATGACTTCCCTTCCCCCCCCCCCCCCATCTCGTTCTGGACGCCTAATTTGTAACCTGCGCCTGATTTTTTAATGTGTAGAACAGGTTTTTTCAGTTCTACAAAAATCTTCACTTGCTCCATTCTACTTTAGTTTGGAGTACGTTTTCACTGTGGAAACTTTCAAATCAGGCGTCAGTGGCCGGACACGCCCCCTTTTGAAGAAAAAATTCTGTTCCAAAGTAGAACTGTTCTACCTGACTAGAACTGCAGAAAAAAAAATGTGGAGAATTGCGATTTCTAAGATAGTCCGTTCTCCACCAGTTGCTCCTAAAAATCAGGCGCAAATCATGTGGAAACTTGGGCCCAATGAAAGTAAACTAGCACAAAATATAAAAACAGATAGCAAGAGTTTCTATAGGTATATAAAAAGGAAAAGAGTAGCTGAAGTAAATATTGGTCCTTTAGAGGATGAGACGGGGGAACTAGTAATGGGGAACATAGAGATGACAGAAACTCTGAACAAATATTTTGTATCAGTCTTTACGGTAGAGGACACTAACAATATCCCAACAGTAGATAGTCAAGGGGCTATAGGAGGGGAGGAACTTAACACAATCACAATCACTAAGGAGGTGGTACTCATTAAGATAATGGGACTAAAGGCAGATAAATCCCCTGTACCTGATGGCTTGTACCCTAGGGTCTTAAGAGAAGTAGCGGCAGGGATTGTGGATGCATTGGTTGTAATTTATCAAAATTCTCTGGATTCTGGGGAGGTCCCAGCAGATTGGAAAACTGCAAATGTAATGCCCCTATTTTAAAAAGGAGGCAGACAAAAAGCAGGAAACTATAGACCAGTTAGCCTAACATCTGTGGTTGGGGAAAATGTTGGGAGTCCATTATTAAAGAAGCAGTAGCAGGACATGTGGATAAGTAACATTCGGTCAGGCAGAGTCAGCATGGATTTATGAAGAGAAAGTCATGTTTGACAAATTTGCTGGAGTTCTTTGAGGATGTAACAAACAGGGTGGATAAAGGGAAACCAGTGGATGTGGTGTATTTGGACTTCCAGAAGGCATTTCACAAGGTGCCACATAAAAGGTTACTGCACAAGATAAAAGTTCACGGGATTGGGGGTAATATATTAGCATGGATAGAGGACTGGCTAACTAACAGAAAACAGTCGGGATAAATGGTTCATTCTCTGGTTGGCAAGCAGTAACTAGTGGGGTGCTGCTATTTACAGTCTATATTAACGACTTGGAAGAAGGGATTGAGTGTAACGTAGCCAAGTTTGCTGACAATACAAAGATGGGAGGCAAAGCAATGTGTGAGGAGGACACAACAAATCTGCAAAAGGACAGACAGGCTAAGTGAGTGGGCAAAAATTTGGCAGATTGAGTATAATTTTGCAAAGTGTGAGGTCATGCACTTTGGCAGAAAAAAATCAAAGAGCAAGTTATTATTTAAATGGAGAAAGATTGCAAAGTGCTGCAGTACAGTGGGACCTGGGGTACTTGTGCATGTAACACAAAATATTAGTATGCAGGTCCAGCAAGTGATCAGGAAGGCCAATGGTATCTTGACCTTTATTGCAAAGGGGATGGAGTATAAAAGCAGGGTAGTCGTGCTGCAGCTATACAAGATATTGGTGAGGCCACACCTGAAATACTGTGTGCAGTTTTGATTTCCATATTTACGAAAGGATATACTTGCTTTGGAGGCAGTTCAGAGAAGGTTCACTAGGTTGATTCCAGGGATGAGTGGGTTGACTTATGAGGAAAGGTTGAATAGGTTGGACCTCTACTCATTGGAATTCAGAAGAATGAGAGGTGATCTTATCGAAACGTATAAGATTATGAGGGGGCTTGACAAGGTGGATGCAGAGAGGATGTTTCAACTGATGGGGGAGACTAGGACTAGAGGGCATGATCTTAGAATAAGGGGCCGCCCATTTAAAACAGAGATGAGGAGGAATTTCTTCTCTCAGAGGGTTGTAAATCTGTGGAATTTTCTGCTTCGGAGAGCTGTGGAAGCTGGGACATTGAATAAATTTAAGACAGAAGTAGACAGTTTCTTGAGCGATAAGGGGATAAGGGGTTATGGGGAGCGGGCGGGGAAGTGGAGCTGAGTCCATGATCAGATCAACCATGATCTTATTGAATGGCGGAGCAGACTCAAGGGGCTGTATGGCCTACTCCTGTTCCTATTTCTTATGTTCTTATATAGTTGTAACACAATGATGCATTCAAGGACTTTCCAGAGCAAAAGTTGAATTGAATTAGGGCAGCGATTCGTGAGGATGGAGGGGTTCAAGTTGGGTTTTTTGAAAAAATGATAATGGAGGTGTTTTGCAGAAGGTGGGAACAATGTCAGGGGATAGAGATCGGTTGATATCAGCAAGAAAGGAAGCGAAGTTGGGTGGTTAGATGTTGGGTGAAAAGGTCAAAAGATCCAGTTGTGGGTTGCAAAATGAATTTGGTAAAGTCAGAAGATAGAAAAAAATAAGAAAAAGTTTAGATAGCCAGACATTTTGCAAGGTGAACGAGGCAAGGGATCAGAATCGAAGAGGTACGATGAGGGCAGATGTGCTCTTCTTCGTAGCCTTTATTTTGGACATGAAAAAATGGAGGGAGTGGGGAGGACAGAGGAAATAGTTGCTCATGGGATATTGGAAATTAGAGTTGCTTCTATTTGCCTATGGTAATTTTGGAATAGTAGGCAGAATTTAGCCAATGAGAAGGAATGACAGTGAATCTTGTTCAAGTGAAATGGGGCTGAAATACCATATTGGTCACATGCTGGGTACAATTAAACTTATAGGGGAGAAATTGGCCTCCTTTACACCTCCCATTAGCTCCTCAGGGGGACGATAACGGGGCATTACCGGCTCTGCAACCGGGCATGGTGAGAGTACCGCCACCCACGAACTTGCCTTGCAGGTTAGTGGCGGTGGTAAACCCTAACGCCACAATCTCTTGTGCCCCGGATATCATGACGTCATCTGGTGTGCAGTGCCCCGGTACCGCCCCAGATGCAAACTTCGGTTCTGTCAACTGCAGCATCACCGGACGTCAACAACGGCAGCTGCAGGAGGAGTTGTATGGTAGGCCAGCCACTTCGGAAGTGGTATTTCAAGGGATTGCCGGCGAGGTAGGGGAAAAAATGTTATTCAGCCCTCAAGTCACTTTTATAACATTTTCTGTTAAGAGTGTTTAGAGCTAATCATCGCAGATCCCAGGTGCTGTCGGTGAGCAGGGGATTTGAATTCTTGCAGAGCCTGCAGCAATGGCCCTTTCCCTTTCAGGGAGGGAAAGAGCCTCATTTCCCTGCAGCGCTGCACTGGACATTGGGCAGCGCTCTGCCGCTACCACCCCTCTTGCCTGGTTTAGTTTTCCAAAGGAAGTGGTAGCACTTCCTTTGGAAAGCAAACCAAGGAGTCTACCACGTGCACGAGTCAAAGGATGTCACAAAACCCCAGGGCGCAATTAAAGTGAAGGTCGGCGCGGGTCAACCTAGGTGGGATCCCGCCGCCCCGTGCGACAGGCGCATCACCGGCCCGTCTCACCCGTTCCGGTGGGGAGGTGGAGCACGAGCGTACGTGATGGTACCCGAAAGAGGGGTATGGAGAGAAAGCAGGAAAGGGGTACAGAGGGAATGATCAGCCATGATCTTATTGAATGGCGGTGCAGGCTCGAAAGGCCTACTCCTGCACCTATTTCCTATGTTTCATTTAGTTAAACTGGAAGTTTGTATCTGTTAGAATTGGGTAGCGCCCAGCGATACTTTTGCACTCCCGCAAAAGTTATCGCCTCAAACGTGGCGCTATGCAATTTCTAGCCCTTAATCTGTGAATTTGAAACCATGAAGTTGGCTGTTGTACTGGGAGAGCGGGCACATAAGTGGATGCTGCATGAGAAATAGCGAGGATAAGACCTTGAAGGTAGAGGCACGGCAATTACGGAAATGATCTGTGAAGGTGACAATATCATGGCAGATGAAAGGCCAAAGAAAAGGGAGGGTAAATTTGAGAGTTAGAGGATAGTTCTTCACAAGAGTACAAATAAAGTTGGTATACAAGGAAGGAAATGAGAAAGTGGTTTGAAAGCATTCTAATCTGCGATAGAAATCTCAAAGCACTTTGTGAGAAGGTCCAAGGGGTGACCTTGCATGTAGGTGAGGGAGTCAACGTGGAAGGTGTGCTTGAATGAAGCATGAAGGGAAAGGAAAGCAGTGGAAGCGGGAGAGTGGAAGTTAAGGTGAAGAGTGAAATAACCGAAGATAAGGAGTCATAAGGAGCAGAGACCAAGGAAAAAGGAAAGAGAATTAAATGAGGAAACGATTGAGAGGGTTTAGTTGGATGGTAGATGAGGAGGATTCTCAAGGAGAGATGGGCAGGATAGTAAAAGGCAAGGTGTTCAAAAGTGGAGAAAGAGCCAGAGATATAGGAATAGAACCTATTCCTGAAAATATAGATCTCTGAATAATGTAACATTTATAAACACTTCTTTCACAAAATAAATCTGGTTTGTTTCTCTTTTTCCACTTTCTTCTAATTCCCTTTTTCTTACTCACAAGAATGCATTGAGCTCCAAAGAGCAGACACCCTTTTATCATGTAGGACCCTTACAGCTCAGAGATGAATCGTTCATGGCATCAGAGCAAGGTGCATGATGAGTTGTCCTGTATATGAAAGAATCCCATTCCTACATTGCTACCTAATCTCTCTCAATGCATCAACAATCTGTAGAATAAAAGCTCTGATGTGCTTACAAAATCTTGTCGTATGTCATTGAAATCCTTGCCGTACTTTTCCAATGCCTCTTCAAAAAGGCTAGCTTCAGATGCTGACCATTCTTCCATTTCATCTCTGCAGAGAACAGGACCACCCTGTGGTACCAAGATGCTGATTGCATTTGTCAAGTCATAGTTGTGCTTGTGCAACGTGTCCATGGCATGGAACTAATGGAAGAAAATAAAATTAAAAGGTAAATACCATAAATGGTACAAAAGAAGGAAGTTTAGACTTCTGTTATGATGCACTGTGTAAAAATAAAATAGGATTATGTAATTATGCTATCTGATCTCTCATGGCATTGCTCACAGTTTGTCTGGCATGAAGTGAGGTTTTGATAAACATGATCTCATTCCAAGCTAGAGAACAGTGCACCTTAGAGGCTAAGGAATGGAGTACAGGATAGCTGGGATGCGAGCACAGGGTGAGATGGTCAGAGGCAGGGCACAACAGGGAATGGGGGAGTGAAGCATAACAAACATAAAAAAATAGGTGCAGGAGTAGGCCATTTGGCACTTCGAGCCTGCACCACTATTCAATAAGATCATGGCTGATCATTCCCTCAGTACCCCTTTCCTGCTTTCTCTCCATATCCCTTGATCCCTTTAGCCGTAAGAGTCATATCTAACTCCCTCTTGAATATATCCAATGAACTGGCATCAACAACTCTGAGTGAAGAAGTTTCTCCTCATCTTAGTCCTAAAGGGCCTACCTCTTATCCTAAGACTATGTCCCCTGGTTCTGGACTTCCCCAACATCGGGAACATTCTTCCCGCATTTTACCTGTCCAGTCCTGTCAGAATCCTATGTTTCTATGAGATCCCCTCTCATCCTTCTAAACTCCAGTGGATAAAGGCCTAGTTGATCCAGTCTCTCCTCATATGTCAGTCCAGCCATCCCTGCGAGAAGCAAGCAGTTGGAAAGCATTGGGTAGTGGAGTACAGCAGAGGAGTTGTTGAGGTGAGAGGGACTTCAATAGCACCGGGACAATAACAAATTATGGTGGAAGCTGCTCTGCAAATTTTATTTTCTTGGATCAGATTTGCAATCAGAAGGTTTTATTTGTTTTTCAATCATAAAACTGGTCTTTACATCACCAAATTTTTTAAAAAACTGGCAGCAAGACTTGTCATTCACTGAGTAAGCATGATTTCCTGTTTATAAGCCTACTTGTCCATGATTATATTATACTGAGAAGAGGAAGCTTTAATCTGCATTCGAGGACCGTAGTCTACCAGATTGCTAAGCACATTAATACTGGTGCATTTTGGGTGCCATAGTCAACCAGTGTGACCTTTGCACACATTAGAAGTCTGCTCTGTGGTTGAGCTTCTTTGCTTGGTGTTCAGTGAATTGAGCAGTCTTCTGAGATATTCAGAGGCATATGAAATACATGAAAGGCATCAAGGTAGACAAGTTTAATTATGTTGTTTACAAATTATGAAATTATGACCTCTCTGGTTGTGGCCTTCTACACTGTTCCAAAGAATCTCAATGTAAGCTCGAGGAACAGGACCTCATCTTTTCATTAGGCATTTTGCAGCCCTCTGGCCTTAACAGTCTTTAACAACTTAAAACCAAAATTACAGTTCCCATTTCCTCTTTGGGACAGTAGGTGCTGGCAATGTGAGATGCAGGTTGATACTTGAGGTGGGAACTCCGAATCAGAACTCTACTAGCAGGAAGGTCAGCATCCAAGGTGTCAACCTGCTTTATTTCTTCCACCAGACTCCTGGGACACTGGAGTCTGTTCTCCCTGTCAGTTTTTCATGCTTCCCTTTCTACCTATTCTTTTTCAGCTATTCACACACACTCTGTCTAGGTCTTGCATATGTGCTTTATTTTTTTGAGTTCTCTCATTGGGCCCAAGTTTCCACATGATTTGCGCCTGATTTTTAGGAGCAACTGGTGGAGAACGGACTATCTTAGAATTTGCAATTCTCCACATTTTTTTTTCTGCAGTTCTAGTCAGGTAGAACAGTTCTACTTTGGAACAGAATTTTTTCTTCAAAAGGGGGCGTGTCCGGCCACTGACGCCTGATTTGAAAGTTTCCACAGTGAAAATGTACTCCAAACTAAAGTAGAATGGAGCACGTGAAGATTTCTGTAGAACTGAAAAAACCTGTTCTACACATTTAAAAAATCAGGCGCAGGTTACAAATCAGGCGTCCAGAACGAGGGGGGGGGGAAAGGGAACTCATTAAATTCTACAATAAATCCTTATTTATACTTATACAAATAAATCAAACCTGAATAAACATTTATAAGCAAAGAAAAGATTAAATAAACCATCTTCCTACCTGTGTGAAAGTGCTTCAGCCAGGGAGAACGCTGCAGCAAGCCTCACAAAACGGGGGAGCCGACCGAACGCGGGCCGGGGGCGGGGGAGGAGGAGGGAGCCGACCGAACGTGGGCTGGGGGGGCAGGGGGGGCAGGGGGGGGAGGGGAGAGAGAGGAGGGAGCCGACTGAACGCGGGCCGGGGGGGGGAAGAGGAGGAGGAGGAGGGAGCCGACCGAACACGGGCCGGGGAGGGAGGGAGCCACCGAACGCGGGGGGGGGAGGGGGGGGGGGGAGGGAAGGGAAGGGAAGGGAGCCGACGAACGCGTGGGGGGCAGGAGAGAGCCGATGAATGCGGGAGGGAGAGAGCCGACCGAACGCGGGTGGGCGCCTACCGAACGCGGGGGGGGGAAAGAGCCGACCGAACGCGGGGGTGGGGGGGAGGGAAGGGAGCCGACCGAACGCGGGCGGGGGGAGGGAGCCGACCGAATGCGGGAGGGAGGGAGCCTACCGAACGCGGTGAGGGGGGGGGAAGGGAATGGAGCCGTTCCAGACGGCTGGCGGGAAAGAGAGAAGGCTGCAGGAAGCCTCAGAAATTGAGGAGCCATTTCCCGACGGCAAAAGGGGGAGGTCGTCGGGAAACGGCTGCCTCAACTTTCTGAGGCTTCCTGCACCCTTCTCACTGCTACAAGAAGCCTCTGTGCTGATGGCAATGTACTTTTATGAAAAAATGTTCAAAAACTAAACAGCTACAAAGAACTATAAAAATGGCCGAGTGCCAATGTTTTTTTCACACTGAGCATGTGTGAACGCTCCAACGCGCACGTGCAGCGTTGCCGGCAGGAAAAAAACTAATTTAAATAGTACCCGCCCCCTCAAACTTACAAAATCGGCAGGAGTGTAGGCTCCGCCCCCCTGGGCGCCACGCCAAGCAGACAAGGAGCTGCAAAGCGCTCCAGAATCGCTCGTTTTTTTTCCGGCGCCGTTTTAGGCGCGAAAAACGGGCGCCCAGCTCGGAGGGGCGCCCATTTTTTATCATGTGGAAACTTGGGCCCATTATGTCTCCTTTTGTCTTCTGCTAATATCACTTCTACCATTTAACCATCTCTGGTTCTTCACACAAGCACTTCACAGGTCATTCTACTGCTTTTCCAGTGCGTGTTTTTTCCCCTTTCCCTTGTTTTGATCCTTTTCAAATGCTATTCATCTGTAACATATTCCAGTTTCGAGGATGGGTCTTCGACCTGAAACATCGACTGACTGATTTCTGTTTCTCCACAGATGCTGCTTGACCTGCTGAGTGTTCCCAGCCTTTTTCTGTTTTTGATTTTTGAAAGCTCGACTGCTATATCAGAGTAATAAGCAAGAGAATATCTGCCCAAGTTTAAAGAGACATTGCCTCACAGAAAATCATTTGGTTTGCAAAATGAAGGACACAGACTAGAAGCAGTTTTGCAGATGCTCTTTTAGTCCAATGTTACCTGAAAATAGTTAATTCAACAGAAACTGTACTCTGAAAGCCACATACTTACAATGAACTCTACAATGAAATACAAACACCTAAGTAGATCTTTGAAAATTATATAAAAGGTTTCTTCCCGAAGATAGCATTTTGAAAGAAAAGGCAATTTGAAATGAATTTTATGCTTCTTAAGTTGCACTGAGGGTCCGTCCTATGTTTTGAAGACAGCACAATCTCTTAACAAAAGGTACAAAAGAAAACAGAAATTGGTTTCTATTTGAAGAAATCTATTTGTTTTTTTCTCTCTTCGAAATCAATGACAGAAAATCATGGGAGAAGTAAGCGTCACATCCTTACAAAGTGCCACGGCAACAATGAATTCATTACTACGAACAAAGAAATACATCTTTAGAAACATAGAAACATAGAAAATAGGTGCAGGAGTAGGCCATTCGGCCCTTCTAGCCTGCACCGCCATTCAATGAGTTCATGGCTGAACATGCAACTTCAGCACCCCATTCCTGCTTTCTCACCATACCCCTTGATTCCCCTAGTAGTAAGGACTTCATCTAACTCCTTTTTGAATATATTTAGTGAATTGGCCTCAACAACTTTCTGTGGTAGAGAATTCCACAGGTTCACCACTCTCTGGGTGAAGAGGTTTCTCCTCATCTCGGTCCTAAATGGCTTCCCCCTTATCCTTAGACTGTGTCCCCTGGTTCTGGACTTCCCCAACATTGGGAACATTCTTCCTGCATCTAACCTGTCTAACCCCGTCAGAATTTTAAACGTTTCTATGAGGTCCCCTCTCATTCTTCTGAACTCCAGTGAATACAAGCCCAGTTGATCCAGTCTTTCTTGATAGGTCAGTCCCGCCATCCCGGGAATCAGTCTGGTGAACCTTCGCTGCACTCCCTCAATAGCAAGAATGCCCTTCCTCAGGTTAGGAGACCAAAACTGTACACAATACTCCAGGTGTGGCCTCAGCAAGGCCTTGTACAACTGTAGCAACACCTCCCTGCCCCTGTACTCAAATCCCCTTGCTATGAAGGCCAACATGCCATTTGCTTTCTTAACCGCCTGCTGTACCTACATGCCAACCTTCAATGACTGATGTACCATGACACCCAGGTCTCTTTGCACCTCCCCTTTTCCTAATCTGTCACCATTCAGATAATAGTCTGTCTCTCTGTTTTTACCATCAAAGTGGATAACCTCACATTTATCCACATTATACTTCATCTGCCATGCATTTGCCCACTCACCTAACCTATCCAAGTCGCTCTGCAGCCTCATAGCATCCTCCTCGCAGCTCACACTGCCACCCAACTTAGTGTCATCCGCAAAGTTGGAGATACTACATTTAATCCCCTCGTCTAAATCATTAATGTACAGTGTAAACAGCTGGGGCCCCAGCACAGAACCTTGCGGTACCCCACGAGTCACTGCCTGCCATTCTGAAAAGTCCCCATTTACTCCTACTCTTTGCTTCCTGTCTGACAACCAGTTCTCAATCCATGTCAGCACACTACCCCCAATCCCATGTGCTTTAACTTTGCACATTAATCTCTTGTGTGGGACCTTGTCGAAAGCCTTCTGAAAGTCAAAATATACCACATCAACTGATTCTCCCTTGTCCACTCTACTGGAAACATCCTCAAAAAATTCCAGAAGATTTGTCAAGCATGATTTCCCTTTCACAAATCCATGCTGACTTGGACCTATCATATCACCTCTTTCCAAATGCACTGCTATGACATCCTTAATAATTGATTCCATCATTTTACCCACTACCGATGTCAGGCTGACCGGTCTATAATTCCCTGTTTTCTCTCTCCCTCCTTTTTTTAAAAAGTGGGGTTACATTGGCTACCCTCCACTCCATAGGAACTGATCCAGAGTCAATGGAATGTTGGAAAATGACTGTCAATGCATCCACTATTTCCAAGGCCACTTCCTTAAGTACTCTGGGATGCAGTCCATCAGGCCCTGGGGATTTATCGGCCTTCAATCCCATCAATTTCCCCAACACAATTTCCCGACTAATAAGGATTTCCCTCAGTTCCTCCTCCTTACTAGACCCTCCGACCCCTTTTATATCCAGAAGGTTGTTTGTGTCCTCCTCAGTGAATATCGAACCAAACTAATTGTTTAATTGGTCCGCCATTTCTTTGTTCCCCGTTATGACTTCCCCTGATTCTGACTGCAGGGGACCTACGTTTGTCTTTACTAACCTTTTTCTCTTTACATAGCTATAGAAACTTTTGCAATCCGTTTTAATGTTCCCTGCAAGCTTCTTCTCGTACTCCATTTTCCCTGCCCTAATCAAACCCTTTGTCCTCCTCTGCTGAGTTCTAAATTTCTCCCAGTCCCCGGGTTCGCTGCTATTTCTGGCCATTTGTATGCCACTTCCTTGGCTTTAATACTATCCCTGATTTCCCTTGATAGCCACGGTTGAGCCACCTTCCCTTTTTTATTTTTACGCCAGACAAGAATGTTGTAGTTCATCCATGCGGTCTCTAAATGTCTGCGATTGCCCATCCACAGTCAACCCCTTAAGTATCATTCGCCAATCTATCCTAGCCAATTCACGCCTCATACCTTCAAAGTTACCCTTCTTTAAGTTCTGGACCATGGTCTCTGAATTAACTGTTTCATTTTCCATCCTAATGCAGAATTCCACCATATTATGGTCACTCTTCCCCAAGGGGCTTCGCACAACGAGATTGCTAATTAATCCTCTCTCATTACACAACACCCAGTCTAAGATGGCCTCCCCCCTAGTTGGTTCCTCGACATATTGGTCTAAAAAACCATCCCTTATGCACTCCAGGAAATCCTCCTCCACCGTATTGCTTCCAGTTTGGTTAGCCCAATCTATGTGCATATTAAAGTCACCCATTATAACTGCTGCACCTTTATTGCACGCACCCCTAATTTCATGTTTGATGCCCTCCCCAACATCACTACTACTGTTTGGAGGTCTGTACACAACTCCCGCTAACGTTTTTTGCCCTTTGGTATTCTGCAGCTCTACCCATATAGATTCCACATCATCCAAGCTAATGTCCTTCCGAACTATTGCCTTAATTTTCTCCTTAACCAGCAATGCTACCCCACCTCCTTTTCCTTTTATTCTATCCTTCCTGAATGTTGAATACCCCTGGATGTTGAGTTCCCAGCCCTGATCATCCTGGAGCCACGTCTCCGTAATCCCAATCACATCATATATGTTAACATCTATTTGCACAGTTAATTCATCCACCTTATTGCGGATACTCCTTGCATTAAGACACAAAGCCTTCAGGCTTGTTTTTTTAACACCCTTTGTCCTTTTAGAATTTTGCTGTACAGTGGCCCTTTTTGTTCCTTGCCTTGGGTTTCTCTGCCCTCCACTTTTCCTCATCTCCTTTCTGTCTTTTGCTTTTGCCTCCTTTTTGTTTCCCTCTGTCTCCCTGCATTGGTTCCCATCCCCCTGCCATATTAGTTTAAATCCTCCCCAACAGCACTAGCAAACACTCCCCCTAGGACATTGGTTCCGGTCCTGCCCAGGTGCAGACCGTCCGGTTTGTGCTGGTCCCACCTCCCCCAGAACCGGTTCCAATGCCCCAGGAATTTGAATCCCTCCCTGCTGCACCACTGCTCAAGCCACGTATTCATCTGCGCTATCCTGCGATTCCTACTCTGACTAGCACGTGGCACTGGTAGCAATCCTGAGATTACTACTTTTGAGGTCCTACTTTTTAATTTAGCTCCTAGCTCCTTAAATTCGTTTCGTAGGACCTCATCCCTTTTTTTATCTATGTCGTTGGTACCAATGTGCACCACGACAACTGGCTGATCTCCCTCCCTTTTTAGAATGTCCTGCACCCGCTCCGAGACATCCTTGACCCTTGCACCAGGGAGGCAACATACCATCCTGGAGTCTCGGTTGCGGCCGCAGAAACGCCTATCTATTCCCCTCACCATTGAATCCCCAATCACTATCGCTCTCCCACTCTTTTTCCTGCCCTCCTGTGCAGCAGAGCCAGCCACGGTGCCATGAACTTGGCTGCTGCTGCCCTCCCCTGATGAGTCATCCCCCTCAACAGTACCCAAAGCAGTGTATCTGTTTTGCAGGGGGATGACCACAGGGGACTCCTGCACTACCTTCCTTGCACTGCTCTTCCTGTTGGTCTTCCATTCCCTATCTGGCTGTGGACCCTTTCCCTGCGGTACGACCAACTCGCTACACGTGCTACTCACGTCATTCTCAGCATCGTGGATGCTCCAGAGTGAATCCACCCTCAGCTCCAACTCCGCAACGCGGACCGTCAGGAACTGGAGGTGGATACACTTCCTGCACACATTGTCGACAGGGACACTGGAGTCATCCCTGAGTTCTCACATGGTACAGGAGGAGCATAACACCCGACCAAGCCGTCCTGCCATGACTTAACCCTTAGATACACTTAAATTGGCAACAACAGTGTTAAAAGTTACTCACTGATATAGAAGAGAAAAAAGAAAATCTACTCACCAATCACCAGCCAATCACTTACCCTCTTGGCTGTGATGTCACCTTTTGATTTCTTTCTACTTCTTTTTTGCCTTCTCCCTGTCGCTGCACAAGTACGCCTTTTATAGGCCTCTCCACGCACCTCCTCGACGCTGCTCCCGACTGCCGCCGACGCTGGGCCCCGGACTCCCTGCTGTGCCTTTTATAGGCCTCTCCACGCACCTCCTCGACGCTGCTCCCGACTGCCGCCGCGCTGGGCCCCGGACTCCCTGCTGTGCCTTTTATAGGCCTCTCCATGCACCTCCTCGACGCTGCTCCCGATTGCCGCCGACGCTGGGCCCCGGACTCCTTGCTGTGCCTTTTATAGGCCGCTCCACGCACCTCCTCGATGCTGCTCCCGACTGCCGCCGACGCTGGGCCCCGGACTCCCTGCTGTGCCTTTTATAGGCCTCTCCACGCACCTCCTCGACGCTGCTCCCGACTGCCGCCGAGTTTAGTTTGGTTCAATGCGACAGTAACGGATGTATTTCAGTTGAATAAAACATTACCTTTAGAAGTTACTTTAATTAATGCACAGGAGTTTGCACAAGATTTTAAAATTCTGTTCACCAGTACAACAACACTTTCCAGCAGAGTTTGATATATTCAACACAAAAGGCCCGATTTTTTTTAAAATCTTGCATTTATATAGCAACTTTCACAACCTCAGGACTTCCCAAAGCACTTTACAGCCAATTAAGTACTTTTGAGGTTAAGTCACTGTTGTAATGTAGGAAATGTGACAGCCAATATGCACACAGCAAGGTCCAACAAAGAGCAATGTGATAATGACCAGATAATCTGTTTTAGTGATGTTGGTTGAGGAATAAATATTGGCCAGGACTCTGCAAGGAAGGGAACTCCCCTGCTCTTTTTCGAATAGTGCCATGGGATCATTTACTTCCACCTGAACAGGCAGAAGGGACCTCGGTTTAATGTCTCTTCTGAAAGAAGGCACCTCCGGACAACACAGCACTCCCTCAGTACTGCTCTAGAGTATTGGCCTAGATTTTGTGTTCAAGTCTTTGGAGTGGGATTTGAACCCACAGTCTTCTGACTCGGAGGCGCGTGCGCTCCCAACTGAGCCACGGCTAATACCTCCCCTTTGTGCCTGACGAGAACGAGGCAAGCGAGGGGTTAAAGTAGAGGCAGCCTAGTACTCACCGTATCCATAACACGCTCATGCCTTGCGCCATTTTAACAGATGCATTTGACGCAACGTCAAGAGGCCCTTGTCACAGGCAGGCGAGGGCCTCACTGAAATTCAAATATTGGGATCCAATTATGTAATTAAAACCCCAAAATTTTAATGGCATCTCACACATCGGCCGCCAAGTGCCAGCCTCGCCAGCAACACCGGGTGCTGAGGAGCAGCAGTCCCAGAAAAGAGCCGAGAAGGTACGTTTTTTTTTCTATGGTTTCCCCATCAGTCAGGAGGAGCAGGAGTGCTCCATCGGGCCCCAACAAGAAAACCATGGGACTTTCCTGCCCTGGGCTCTTCTCCCTTCCCCTACCGTGTCTGGCCTCCACTCTCTCCAATCCATTTGTCTGACTGCCAGGGACCAGGTAATGAGGTTCAGAAGCTAAGATGACATGGACATCATGCTGGCGAGTAGGGGTGAGCCCACCACTCATATCTCTCACCCCAGGTTAAAATTGGGGCTTAAGTTCCTAAATCTATCAAGGCTTGGTTTTACTAGCTCTGAAAACAGGAACTACCCTAAAAAGTTGCTGTAATTATAGAATGCATATTTCATCAGATAATTTCTTCTGGCACCAGGTTATGTGGTATTTCAAATACAGAAAGTGTTAATTACTAAACCCTACTTCTTTAACGTCTGCAATATATGGCATTCAGAGGAATCATGTTCAAAATTCTTCTTGAGCATGCTTTTAAAATCTGCAGCAAATGTTATATGCACTTCTCGTCTACGCTGTTACTTTGAAAACCTTTCAGAGAGCCTCCTAAAAGCACAATACTGAAAAAAATTGTGCAAAATTAATTTGCAAAAAAAAGGCTAAACGGCAACCTATAAAGAGCATCAAATACACAAAAAGCAGAATAGAAATAGATCACAGGAGTGACAAGAAACATCTACAGAGAGTTGAGTCATTTTGAGCAATTACTCTTAAATTGGTTGTTTTATTTATTTAAAAAAGGATTTGCTGCATTATCAGCAAATAGTATTGAATCTTAAAGTCAAAAACGAGGAGGTTCTAAGTGTTTGTCAGGCTATGTCCCAAGGTGTCTGGAAAGGGGCCCCTATGAATGATAGATAGTATGTTGTTTATAGTTGGAACATGTCTTAATTTTTGGAACTGCAAATTCCTTAGCAAAGTCAAGACTGGCTAGACATGAGAGGGTTCTGATTAACTAATCATTTAAATAAAAGTAGATATATAGGATTTACAGTCTGTAAGGGGTATAGACTTGTAGCAGGCAAAGAGCAGACAGATAGGTGGTCAAGAATGGAGATACTGTAGGTAGTGAATTGATCTGACACGTAAAACGGTCCAGATTAAGAGGGCTCATCAGTATTAGGAGGATCTGAGGAATTGGTGAAGTTCCTCTACCTTACGGTATGGATTATAATTGCCTATTCTATGTAACACTTGCTTATGTATGTAAAGCACACTTATAACACAATTGAGCCCGATGGTTAATGAACCATCCTTAACCTTAGTAACACATAACAAAGACAGTAGGTTAGCAGTTCAGATACATTTTGACTAGAGTCTCTGGGGAAGAGATAAGAAAGCCAGTGTTTAGGAAGAGAGTTATTTCAGACGTCATGGGGACTAAGGCAGGGAAGGAGAGAGGAAGAGAGGGAAGGAGGGAGGGAAGGAGGGAGGAAGGGAGGGAAGGAGGGAGGGAGGGAAGGAGGGAGGGAGGGAAGGATGGAAGGAGAGAGAGGGGAGGAGAGAGGAGGGAGGGAGGGGAGGAGAGAGGAGGGAGGGAGGGGAGGAGAGAGGAGGGAGGGAGGGGAGGAGAGAGGAGGGAGGGAGGGGAGGGGAGAGGAGGGAGGGAGGGGAGGAGAGAGGAGGGAGGGAGGGGAGGGAGAGGAGGGAGGGAGGGGAGGGGAGGGAGGGGAGGGGAGGGGAGGGAGGAGAGAGGAGGGAGGGAGGGGAGGAGAGAGGAGGGAGGGAGGGGAGGGGAGGGAGGAGAGAGGAGGGAGGGGGGGAGGGGAAGAGAGAGGAGGGAGGGGAGGAGAGAGAAAGGGGAGGAGGGAGGGGAGGAGAGAGGAGGGAGGGAGGGGAGGAGAGAGGAGGGAGGGAGGGGAGGAGAGAGGAGGGAGGGAGGGGAGGAGAGAGGAGGGAGGGAGGGGAGGAGAGAGGAGGGAGGGAGGGGAGGAGAGAGGAGGGAGGGAGGGGAGGAGAGAGGAGGGAGGGAGGGGAGGAGAGAGGAGGGAGGGAGGGGAGGAGAGAGAGGAGGGAGGGAGGGGAGGAGAGAGGAGGGAGGGGAGGAGAGAGGAGGGAGGGAGGGGAGGAGAGAGGAGGAGGGAGGGGAGGAGAGAGGAGAGAGGGAGGGGAGGAGAGAGGAGGGAGGGGAGGAGAGAGGAGGGAGGGAGGGGAGGAGAGAGGAGGGAGGGAGGGGAGGAGAGAGGAGGGAGGGAGGGGAAGAGAGAGGAGGGAGGGAGGGGAAGAGAGAGGAGGGAGGGAGGGGAGGAGAGAGAAAGGGGAGGAGAGAGAGAGAGAGGGAGAGAGAGAGGAGAGAGGGAGAGAGAGAGGAGGGAGGGAAGGAAGGAAGGAGAGAGGCGGGGGGGGGGGGGGAAAGAGAGAGGGAGGGAAGGAGGCTGAACGGCCGGGATCAAGACCTCAGGCTAGATTTACAGGTAGGTGGCGTCGGGTCTCGGAGGTCCGGGGAGTCACGGAGGTCCGGGGGAGTCGCGGAGGTCGGGTCGCCGGGGGGGAGAGAGAGCGGGGGTCGAGTCGATTCGGGAGGAAGCAGGAGTTGGGCGTGGGAGGAGTCTTATTCACGCAGCCCCAGTGAGGCCATTCGGCCAGGGCTAGGGGCTGCGTGCTTCGGGCCCCTCCCACACAGTTTTGGGCGCCTGGAGCTACTGCACATGTGCGCACAATGTAGTGCGCATGTGCAGAGGTCCCGGCACTGTTTTCAGCGCAGGGACCTAGCTCCACCCCCAACAGCTCGTGCTGCGCTGCGCCCGGCTGCAGAAGACCTGCAGGGTGCCGGAGAATAGGAAAGTTTTTTTTAGGCGCACTTTCTGGCGCGACAAACGGGCATCCAGGTCCGGGCTGCGCCGTTTTAGGCGCATCCCGAAACTTAGGCCCAATGTGACTTCGCTGATAAACAGTAAACCAACCGGTGCTTTTGTGGGAGAGGCACACACTTCGGTTTGTTGTATAATTGTGGGTGAGAACCATTGTTCTGGGACCTCTTCCCTTGCATGTGCTCAAATAAAACCGGTAAATCGAAGATTTCGTCTGGTTGATTCCGTGGTCATTATACGGGCGGGAATGTCAATTCCTTATATCAGGGAGTCCGCCATGAAGGAGAGAAGTCTTCTTTTAAACCCTACACATTCTGAGATAGGTTATTCAGAACAATCTGGGCGATGAGTCCAAATGAGACTGCCAATAGCAATGGGGTCCCACATTGAAGCTCAAGTACTTTCTTGAACTTTTCCTTCCAGAAAAGGATGGAATGTATCCATCTTCTTTGTAGAGGGAGTAGAACAATGTACCCCGTATTTTGTTTTTGGGCCCATTCAAAAGTCCGCAAATCCACTGTTTTTTCAATTTAAAAGCCGGCTCACCGGTTGCGCGAGGTTCCTGAGAGCACTGTGCGGCCACGCAGCTTAAAGGGAACACTGGAGTATATATACTGGAGTTTATATAGCATATTTCACAGCCTTGGAGCATTCTAAAGCACTTCACAGCCAATTAAGTACTTTTACAGTGGAGTCACTGTTGTAATGTAGGAAAACATGGCAGACAATTTGCAAACAGCAAAATCCCACAAACTGCAATGAGATAAATGATCAGATAATCTGTTTTAGTGATATTGGTTGAGGAATAAATGTTGGCCAGGACACTGGGAGAACTCTCCTGCTGCTCTTTGAATACTGCCATGGCATCTTTTAAGTCCACCTGAGAGAGCAGACAGGGCCTAAGTTTAACATCTCATCTGATACTCTGCTTCTCCTCAACCAGTTCTTCGACTCACTCACCCTCCACAGCTATCTCTGAAACTGGATGTTAGTTCAGCAATGCTCCAAGTTGACTCCACACAATCTACAAGTCAACATCATCAACTTCATAGTAAAAGGGGAGGATATACCTGGGTGTCATGGTATATCAGTCATTGAAGGTTGGCATGCAGGTACAGCAGGCAGTAAAGAAGGCAAATGGCATGCTGGCCTGCATAGCGAGAGGATTTGAGTATAGGAGCAGGGAGGTCTTACTGCAGTTGTACAGGGCCTTGGTGAGACCACACCTTGAGTATTATGTGCCGATTTGGTCTCCTAATCTGAGGAAGGACATTCTTGCTATTGAGGGAGTGCAGCGAAGGTTCACCAGACTGATTCCCAGGATGGCAGGACTGACATATGAAGAAAGACTGGATTGACTAGGCTTATATTCACTGGAATTTAGAAGAATGAGAGGGGATCTCATAGAAACATATAAAATCCTGACAGGAATGGACAGGTTAGATGCAGGAAGAATGTTCCCGATGTTGGGGAAGACCAGAACCAGGGGTCACAGTCTAAGGATAAGGGGTAAGCCATTTAGGACCGAGATGAGGAGAAATTTCTTCACTCAGAGAGTTGTTAATCTGTGGAATTCTCTACCACAGAAAGTTGTTGAGGCCAGTTCGTTAGATATATTCAAAAGGGAGTTAGATGTGGCGCTTGCGGTTAAAGGGGTCAAGGGGTATGGTGAGAAAGCAGGAATGGGGTACTGAAGCTGCATGATCAGCCATGATCATATTGAATGGGTGCAGGTTCGAAGGGCCGAATGACCTACTCCTGCATCTATTTTCAATGGGCCCAAGTTTCCACACGATAAAAAACGGGCGCCCCTCCGAGCTGGGCGCCCGTTTTTCGCGCCGAAAACGGGGCCGGAAAAAAAACGCGCGATTCTGGAGCGCCTTGCAGCTCCATGTCTGCTTGGCGCGGCGCCCAGGGGGCGGAGCCTACCACTCGCGCCGATTTTGTAAGTGGGAGGAGGCGGGTACCATTTAAATTAGTTTTTTTCCTGCCGGCAACCCTGCGCGTGCGCGTTGGAGCGTTCGCGCACGCGCAGTGTGAAGGAAACATTGGCACTCGGCCATTTTTGTAGTTCTTTGTAGCTGTTTAATTTTTGAACATTTTTTAATAAAAGCACATTGCCATCAGCACATCAGCACTGAGGCTTCTTGCAGCAGTGAGAAGGCTGCAGGAAGCCTCAGAAAGTTGAGGCAACCGTTTCCCTCCCCCCCCACCCGCCGTCGGGAACGGTTTCCTCCTTCCCCCCACCGCGGGAACGAACGGCTGCCTCAACTTGAGGCTTCCTGCAGCATTCTCCCTGGTTGAAGCGCTTATAAATTTTTATTCAGGTTGGATTTATTTGTATAATATTTGTATAAGTATAAATAAGGATTTATTATAGAATTTAATGACTTCCCTTCCCCCCCCCCCCCCCCCACACTTCCCCCCACCTCGTTCTGGACGCCTAATTTGTAACCTGCGCCTGATTTTTTAATGTGCAGACAAGGTTTTTTCAGTTCTACAAAAATCTTCACTTGCTCCATTCTAAGTTAGTTTGGAGTACGTTTTCACTGTGGAAACTTTGAAATCAAGCATCAGTGGCTGGACACCCCCCTTTTGAAGAAAAAATTCTGTTCCAAAGTGAAACTGTTCTAACTGACTAGAACTGCAGAAAAAAAAATGTGGAGAATTGCAATTTCTAAGATAGTCCGTTCTCCACCAGTTGCTCCTAAAAATCAGGCGCAAATCATGTGGAAACTTGGGCCCTATGTTTCTATCACACAACGGGACCACTGATTTTAACTTTGGACACTCTGTTATTGTCTTCTCCCTATCCTCTGTTTGCAACCATGCCTACGTGTCCATTTGCATGTGCATTTTTGCTGTCGCTCTGGACCTGAGCCCATTATTTCTCTTGACCCCTTCTCTCCTATCTCCTCCATTCTCTGCATCCCAGTCATACCACCTTTCATTTATCCTATCCACACTTGCCTATACAATTGTAAGCCAAAGAATCACCATCAATGGCTTCCCCCCTTTGCACCGATGCCCCTGGATTCCCCCAAGGATACACCTTGGTCCCCTCCTATTCCTCACCTACATGCTGCCCCTCAGCGACATCATCCAAAGACATGATATCAGTTTCCACGTACGCTGACACCTTTGTCTACCTCACCATCTCCTCTCTCAATCCCTGCGTTGGCAACCTACGTGTCCGACATCCAGTTCTGAATGAGCCAAAAGTTCCTCCAATTAAAATAGAAACAAGAAAATAGGTGCAGGAGTAGGCCATTCGGCCCTTCTAGCCTGCACCGCCATTCAATGAGTTCATGGCTGAACATGCAACTTCAGTACCCCATTCCTGCTTTCTCGCTATACCCCTTGATCCCCCTAGTCGTAAGGACTACATCTAACTCCTTTTTGAATATATTTAGTGAATTGGCCTCAACAACTTTCTGTGGTAGAGAATTCCACAGGTTCACCACTCTCTGGGTGAAGAAGTTTCTCCTCATCTCGGTCCTAAATGGCTTACCCCTTATCCTTAGACTGTGACCCCTGGTTCTGGACTTTCCCAACATTAGGAACATTCTTCCTGCATCTAACCTGTCTAAATCCGTCAGAATTTTAAACGTTTCTATGAGATCCCCTCTCATTCTTCTGAACTACAGTGAATACAAGCCCAGTTGATCCAGTCTTTCTCGATATGTCAGTCCCGCCATACCAGGAATCAGTCTGGTGAACCTTCGCTGCACTCCCTCAATAAGAAGAATGTCCTTCCTCAAGTTAGGAGACCAAAATTGTACACAATACTCCAGGTGTGGCCTCACCAAGGTCCTGTACAACAGTAGTAACACCTCCCTGCCCCTGTACTCAAATCCCCTCGCTCTGAAGGCCAACATGCCATTTGCCTTCTTAACCGCCTGCTGTACCTGCATGCCAACCTTCAATTAAGCATTGGGAAGACTGAAGGCATCATCTTTGTCCCCCACCACAAACTTTATTTCCTTGCAACCAATTCCATCCCTCTCCTCGGCCACTGTCTCAGGCTGAACCAGATTGTTCACAACCTCAGTATCCTACTTGACCCCGAGCTGAGCTTCCAACCCCATATCCTCTCTATCACAAGGACGGTCTACCTCTGTTTCTATAAAATTCCACTTCTCTGTCCCTACCTCAACCCATTTGCAGCCAAAGCCCTTATCCATATCTTCAGTCACCTACAGACGCGACTATTCCAATGTTCTCATGGCCAACCTTCCATCATCTACCTTCCATAGACTTCAGTTCATCTAAAACGCTGCCGCCTGTAGCAAGTCCCACTCACCCATCACCCATGTGCTCACATTTGCTCCCAGTCCACCAATGCTTTAAATTTAAAATTCTGATCCCTGTGTTCAAATCTCTCCATGGCATTGCCACCCATCCCTACCACTTCACCCCCCCCCCCACCCCATCTCTGTAATCTCCTTCAGCCCAGCAACCACCCCAGAACTCTACCATTCCCCCAACTGTGGCCTCTTGTGCATCCCCTACACCCTAGCATTGGCAGCAGTGCTCTGGATTTTCTTCCATAACCGTCTCCTCCTTTAAAACCCTCCTTAATTCCAAACTCTTTAATCAAGCTTTTATTTAGTTCTCCTACTATCTCCTTCTTTGGCTCGTTGTCAATTTTTGTCTGATTGCAGGTCAAAGTGCTATGTAAATGTAAGTTATTGTGGTTGTAGTAGTATATCATGGCACAGTGTACAGAGAGGAGCTTCTGTTAAAGCAGAAACCATGTGGTGAATACACATCCCATTTATACGGCAATAGCTGAATTAATTGTGGTACTCTACTCTGTGTCTTCATTCACAATCTAACCTGTTTGGAGTGCAGAATTTAGAAAGTTTATAATCCACTAAAGGTGGGTTACAAATGCCAGTTTATTCCGAACTGCCAAGTAGTACCAGCAGGTTATGAGTAAGTCAGTGAAAATTAATGACATAATGTAACAGAAAGCTTGGCTGTTCCAGATGGGGCTTAACATAAAAGGCATTTTTAAAATATTCATCAATTGGCAGGAAACATCTGTTAATCCTCACTTCAATAATTAATTCAGCCCTTATTCAATATGGTTCCAACAAGGTATTTTTCATTAAATAGTATGAGATCCACCCGCCCTGATGTTTGTTCAAAGTAACCTTTTCAAATCACTGCCTGCTGATAGACCCAGTGAAGTATGCGACTGTTATTCTCAGAATTCCATTTGCTACTTATTCATTAGCTTGCACTTCACATCAAGCAACTAAGAGCACCACGACCCAGCATCCTTTCACAGCAAGGCTAAACATAACATTAAAAAAGAGAGAAATTCACGAATTAATTTGTTGAGTGAAGTCCTGCTATAACAAGACTTATTAGTTAATGCAAGCTCCCATGCAACACAGTTATCCTCTGACAAAATTCATAACTAGTCCCAGACACTGATAGCATTCAAACTGTAAAATGTAAGGGTGGAACTTTCTGCTTCTGTGCCTGTCAGCCATGATTTTCCTTCCAATCACTTTAAGAAAATCATGGGCTGGCAAGGGCAGAAGCAAAACTACAACTCTGGTTGTTGTTTTGATGAAAACATAATTAAAACATTCCACTCTATCCAGGTATAGTCTTTCTCCTATTGGGGACAAAATTTTAGTTTCTATCTAGTGTATATTTTCAGATTACCTGCAGTCTCAAGAAACAATGATAAAAATACAGTAATCTCTCCTGTTTACTCTATCATTTGGGGCAACAACACTTGCCATCTTGATGTTTTGCATCATTACAAATATAATTCTGTACATGTAAAACAGATTAAAGATTGGTTCTAAAGGATTAGCAAGCTTTTCCACAGCCAAACTACTCTAAGTTAGAACATAAATTATACATCTGTGCAATACATGGAATATAAATTATAATAATTCTTGGAATAATGAAGGCATTCTAAGAGCTAGAAATCAAAAGATAGAGTAAATAGAACAGTCATACAATTGTAATGAGGAGAGATCTAGGCATTATTGTAGGTTAAATTAACCATGAGGCAAGTGGTGCTTGCTGTTATTTATGTGTAAATGGTACAGCAAGTTCAGGCGAGGAGCAAATGCATGGTTACATGCCAACATACAAAAGCTGCAGTCTGAGTTGCACCATTTCGCAGTTAGCTTTACGAAAACGGTATTTCTCTGTCTGCCTCACCACTGGCATTAATTGAATGTCGTGAAGTTGCTTCAGTTGCAATAGATAGTGAACTAAACTCGCCACAGAAAGTTGAGTCGTCATTTCAAGCACAAATACCCTTTTAACAATGTGATCATTGTTAATTACTGCCAATCAACCTCTCTCGCACTGAAAATGAACAAGTCCCTCGAGTATTAATTGTTGCAGATTTTTAAAATGTCAAATTTTAAATTAAAACTTTTTTTTCCATTTCCTTTCTGTCTCTTTTTCATCTCTGTTAATCCAATCTTTCGTTTCCTCTCTTTATTCGGTTTCCATTCCTCATTTGACATTGAATTCATCCACTCTTAATTTATATTTCTTTCTCAGTCTTTGCTCTGTTCATTTCTCAACCCTTCGATCTAGTTGGTTAACAAGATACGCAGTTGCATGCCCTAACGATATACCCTGTTGCTTGTCCTGTTGAATCAGGTCCCACATGCTCTTTTTCCCTCACTGCAACATTATCAAGCTCGCAGGGCAAAAATGTTTTGGGCTGAAGAGTGCAGAGGCCAAGATGGTTTGCTGCACCAAAATCTGGCCCAGTATTGCCTTCAAGGGGAAACAGAGTTGAGCAATCAAACTGATTCCAGATATCAGAAATTCAAATTATGAACAAATGATAAGGAAATTAGGCTGGTTTTCTTTTGAAAAATGACTTTAAGATGACATAATTGAAATTAAGATTTCAAGTAAATTGCCTGTGATGTACAGATTCAGTAAATTAATTTAAGTTTTTTTTTTACATGCGCACTCAAGATGGTGACCGAATTGGGAAAAATACCTTATGGCCAAAGCTTGCCATATGGCATTTGAGAATAACACTTAATGAGAAGTACTGATGTGGCAATTTATAGTGGGAAATAGCAATGGAAAAGAATGACCAAAAATTGTAATAATAGGAAGTAAGATTTGTGGACAGAAAGTGTGTGTTCTATGCAAATTGCTTGATAATATGTAGATGAACGGGAGTGACAGAAGTTGATGCAGGCAGATTATTCACTGGGCCAGCTTTAGCAAATCATCATGAATCAAGAGTTGGAAATTGATACAACCAAGATCAGGACTGCCATAAAACAGAGACAAACATGAAGGGAAATAAAAGAAATACCGATTCTGGATGGATTCAGTGTGGTAAAAGTAGCTCAGATGCCTGTAAAGCTACCCAAAAGGTAACAGTAACAAAACAAAGCCAGGAACTGTCCATCAATGCAGGAAGAAACAAGGACACAAAAGAAAAGGTGACTAGAACACTCATGAAGTTAGCCTGCACAAAGGAGCAGCTTTAAAGTAAAGAGCCTGCAATCACACTGGACTCTTTGCTAAAGAAAGTGGATAAGCAATGTACATCATATGAACAACATCTACAAAATGGTGAGCTGTCTCCCTGGATCTGGAGTAGAAACATAGAAAATAGGTGCAGGAGTAGGCCATCCGGCCCTTCGAGCCTGCACCACCATTCAATATGATCATGGCTGATCATGCATTTCAGTACCCCATTTCTGCTTTCTCTCCATACCCCTGGAACCCTTTAGCCATAAGGGACACATCTAACTCCCTTTTGAATATATCTAACGAACTGGCCTCAACAACTTTTTGTGGTAGAGAATTGCACATGCTCACAACTCTCAGTGAAGAAGTTTCTACTCATCTCGGTCCTAAATGGCTTGCCCCTTATCAAAGAAACATAGAAAATAGGTGCAGGAGCAGGCCATTCAGCCCATCGAGCCTGCACCACCATTCAGTATGATCATGGCTGATCATGCAACTTCAGTACCCCACTCCTGCCTTCTCTCCATACCCCCTGATCCCCTTAGCCGTAAGGACCACATCTAACTCCCTCTTGAATATATCCAACGAAATGGACTCAACAACTTTCTGCGGTAGAGAATTCCACAGGTTCACCACTCTCTGGGTGAAAAAGTTTCTCCTCATCTCAGTCCTATATGGCTTACCTCTTATCCTTAGACTGTGACCCCTGGTTCTGGATTTCCCCAACATCGGGGGCATTCTTCCTGCATCTAACTTGTCCAGTCCCGTCAGAATTTTATATGCTTCTATGAGATCCCCTCTCATCCTTCTAAACTCCAGGGAATACAGGCCCAGTTGATTCAGTCTCTCCTCATATGTCAGTCCTGCCATCCCGGGATTCAGTCTGGTGAACCTTCGCTGTACTCCCTTAATAGCAAGCACATTCTTCATCAGATGAGGAGACCAAAACTGCACACAATACTCAAGGTGTGATCTCACCAAGATCCTGTACAATTGCAGTAAGACCTCCCTGCTCCTATACTCAAATCCTCTCGCTATGAAGCCTACCTTCAGTGACTGATGTACCATGACACCCAGGTTTCGTTGCACCTCCCCTTTTACTAATCTGTCACCATTCAGATAATAATCTGCCTTCCTATTTTTACCACCAAAGTGGATAACCTCACATTTATCTGCATTATACTGCATCTGCCATGCATTTGCCCATTCACCTAACCTGTCCAAGTCACCCTGCAGCCTCTTAGCATCCTCCTCACAGCTCACACTGCCACCCAGCTTAGTGTCATCTGCAAACTTGTAGAACACATCATATGATTACACAGGATGTACTGTTCAGAAACTGGCCATTCAGCCCAACCAGTCCATGCCACTGTTTATGCTCCACTCGAGCCTCCTCCCGTCTTTCCTCATCTAACTCTATCCGCATAACCTTCTATTCCCTTCTCCCTCATATGCTTGTCTAGCCTTCCCTTAAATGCATCTATACTATTCGCTTCAACCACTCCCTGTCGTAACGCGTTCCCATTCTCACTAATTTTTGGGTAAAAAGTTTCTTCTGAATTCCCTATTTGAATTCTTAGTGACTATCTTGTATTGATGGCCTCTAGTTTTGCTCTTCCTCACAAATGGAAACACTATCTGTGTGTCTACTTGTTTTGATAACCTTCCATAATTTTAAAGACCTCTATTAGGTCACCCCTCAGCATTCTCTTTTCAAGAGGCAAGAGACCCAGCCTGTTGATGCCTTCTTGATAGGTATAACCTCGCATTTCTGGTATAATGCTTGTAAAACATTTTTGCACCTTCTCCAGTGCCTCTATATCCTTTTCATAATACGGCGATGAGAATTGTGCACAGTACTTCAAGTGTGGTTCAATATAAGTTTAGCATAACTTTTCTACTTTTCAATTCTATCCCGCTAGAAATAAACCCTGATGCTTATTTTTTTTTTTTTTTTAACGGCCTTATTAACCCGTGTCACTACTTTTAGTGATTTGTGTATTTGTACTCCGAGATCCCTTTGGTCTTCTGCCCTATTTAGATTTTTATTTTCCAAGTAATAAGTGACCTCCTTATTTTTCTTACCAAAATGTAATACCTCACATTTATGTGTTGAAATGAATTTGCCAATTATATGTTCATTCTGCAAGTTTATTAATGTCTTCTTGTAATTCATTGCAGTCCTCCTCAGTATTGACTATTCCCTCCAATTTTGTGTCATCGGCAAATTGAGAAATTGTGTTTTTGATTCCAAAGTCTAAATCGTTAATATAAGTTGTGAACAACAGTGGTCCCATCACTGATTGTGTGGAACACCATTACTCACCTTCTGCCATGAGTTTAGCTGCCCTTTACCCCTACTCTCTGCTTTCTGTTTTGCAGCCAGCTAGCCATCCATTCTGCTACTTGTCCCCCAACGCCGCATTCTCTTACCTTATTCATTAGTCTATGTGGAGCCTTATCGAAGGCCTTTTGGAAATCTAGATAAATTACATCTACTGTGTTATCCTTACCTCTTCAAAGAATTCAATGAGGTTGGTGAAGCAAGACTTTCCCTTTTGAAATCCATGCTGACTATTTATTATTATATTTTTGGTTTCTAGATGTTCTTCTATTTTTTCCTTTAGTGGGGATTCCATTACTTTTCCTATCACTGATGTTAAGCTGACTGCTCTATAATTCTCTGGACATGTTCTATCTAAGAGAGAGAATTTTTTTTAGAGAGTTTGGAAGGGATACTGAAGGGAACAGGAAGAGACCCAGTGAGCGTGGTCCATGTAGCAACAGATGACATAGGGAGAAAAAAAATAGGGTCCTTGAAAGTCACTTACGCATGGATAGCCTCAAAAATTAAAAGGGGATGCAAAGTTATCAACTCTGGTATACTTTCTGTATTTGGAAAGGAGTTAAATCGGCCCAAATAGGAAGACATAAAAAACAGAGTGTATAACCAATAAGGTGACGCTCATAAATAACTGGAGGTACTTTCATAAAAATTAGGGTGATGGGCTGCACCTAAACCAGGTAAGGGCAAAGAGATTTATGATGAACATTGAGGCAGCAATTGAGAATCATTTAAACTAGATAGGTGAGTGGGGTAGGCAAGAGGAAACAACAGGACCTCTGCTGTCTGAGCAACTGAAGAGACAACCCTGTACTCAGAGATGACAGGGTCACAAATGTTACTCCCAGCAGAACCAACTGTTTCCCCGCCCCGAAAGATAAAGAGCTACAGTACTGAACTCTCTCTTCCCAATGATCACTTCCATCAAGTCCAGAAGTTTCCACAGTCTGCTTCACCGTACTTCACACTGGGGACCTGGGCAACAGTGCCCTTTCCTGTTTAACTAGCCAACATCCTAAACTGCCCAAAGCCCATGGAGAATTAGGCCATACTCACCTCAGGGGTGACAAATAACAAGATACAGTTAGTATAACACAGGTCAGCACGACTCCCTACCACAGAAAATGGCCCAAGACCAAAACCTGGCACCTGTAGAAAACCATCGAGACCCAAGGTCAGAAGTCTAAAAACTCCCATGAAAACGATCAAAAAATGTGCACATAGATCCCAGGCAGGACAGCATGCTAAGCCAAATGCTCTACCGAAGAGGGAGGCATTGAGATGGCCATTAAAACAAAATCCATGACTTTGACGATCCCACATTAATATCCAGATTTTTCATATCCCAAATGTCTAGAGAAGAACAAACCAATGTTCTTCTAACAGGAGACCCTCCAATTCTCCTAATCCCAGACAGTAGGGAGGACCTGATACAAGAATGTGGCCACAAAAAGACCTACAGAAGAGGGCTATTTTTTCCCCCCACCCCTATCAAGCCCACATGCCCGAAGTCCTCAACATCTAGACCAAGGAAATGATAATATCCCAAACCAGTTCATCTTAGTCTCGAAAGGTCTTACCCCCTGAATTTTACAGAAACAAAAGGCTTTTGCAAATATCAAATGTCCTCTGTAACCAAGGCATAATTCAGAATGAATTACTGAGTTCTCTCCCACCAGGACCAACTCAGTGCAAAGACTATCCTCCCTCGACCCCGCCCCCTGCCCCCCAGCCACATCAGAAAAACTAGCATCCAACCCTCTAGCCACCAGAATAGCATCCCAGATGCACAACACACCTAGCAGTGGATAACCGCCTGGGACTGGCCAGAATGCAGGATACCCACAGATATTTACACAGACCAGGGAAAAGAGAACAAAGCCCAACACCAAATGGTAAACTACAATGAACCTATGAACTCTCACCACAGACAGGCAAAACTGCTGTAACCTCACTTGGCAGATGCTAACCAATTAATGCCGTTCAAACATGGTAACTGATTGAACATAGGAACAGGAGTAGGCCATTCAACCCCTCAAATTTACTCTGCCATTCTATTAGATCATGGCTGATGAGTACCTCAATTATATTTACCAGCATTTTCTCTATATCCTTGATACTCTTACAGTCCGGGGAGCGTCGAGAGACGCGGGAGTCGAGAGAGGCAGCGGCCTATAAAAGGCTCAGCAGTCCGGGGAGCGTCGAGAGAGGCTGGAGTCGAGAGAGGCAGCGGCCTATAAAAGGCTCAGCAGTCCGGGGAGCGTCGAGAGAGGCAGCGGCCTATAAAAGGCTCAGCAGTCCGGGGAGCGTCGAGAGAGGCAGCGGCCTATAAAAGGCTCAGCAGTCTGGGGAGCATCGAGAGAGGCGGGAGTCGAGAGAGGCAGCGGCCTATAAAAGGCTCAGCAGTCCGGGGAGCGTCGAGAGAGGTGGGAGTCGAGAGAGGCAGCGGCCTATAAAAGGCTCAGCAGTCCGGGGAGCGTCGAGAGAGGCGGGAGTTGAGACACGTACCGGTGCAGCTCCAGCTGAGAGAAGTCAAAAAAGAAGTAGAAAGAAATCAAAAGGTGACGTCACAGCCAACGTGGTAAGTGATTGGCTGCTGATTGGTGAGTAGTTTTTCTTTTTCTTTATTAGTCAGTAACTTTTAACATTGTTGTCGGCAATTTAAGTGTATCTAAGGGTTAAGTCATGGCAGGACAGCTCGGTCACGTGATATGCTCCTCCTGTACCATGTGGGAACACGGGGACAACACCAGTGTCCCTGACGACTACATGTGCGGGAAGTGTGTCCACCTCCGGCTACTGACGGTCCGCGTTGCGGAGTTGGAGCTGAAGGTGGATTCACTCTGGAGTATCCACGATGCTGAGAATGACGTGAGTATCACGTGTAGCGAGTTGGTCTTACCGCAGGAGAAGGGTCCACAGCCAGCGAGGGAATGGAAGACCAGCAGGAAGAGTAGTGCAAGGAAGGTAGTGCAGGGGTCCCCTGTGGTCATCCCACTGCAAAACAGATACACTGCTTTGAGTGCTGTTGAGGGGGATGACTCATCAGGAGCAGGCAGCAGCAGCCAAGTTCATGGCACCGTGGCTGGCTCTGTTGCACAGGAGGGCAGGAAAAAGAGTGGGCGAGCGATAGTGATAGGGGATTCAATTGTAAGGGGAATAGATAGGCGTTTCTGCGGCCGCAACCGAGACTCCAGGATGGTATGTTGCCTCCCTGGTGCAAGGGTCAAGGATGTCTCGGAGCGGGTGCAGGACATTCTAAAAAGGGAGGGAGAACAGCCAGTTGTCGTGGTGCACGTTGGTACCAATGACATAGGTAAAAAAAGGGATGAGTTCCTACGAAATGAATTTAAGGAGCTAGGAGCTAAATTAAAAAGTAGGACCTCAAAAGTAGTAATCTCGGGATTGCTACCAGTGCCACGTGCTAGTCAGAGTAGGAATCGCAGGATAGCTCAGATGAATACGTGGCTTGAGCAATGGTGCAGCAGGGAGGGATTCAAATTCCTGGGGCATTGGAACCGGTTCTGGGGGAGGTGGGACCAGTACAATCCGGACGGTCTGCACCTGGGCAGAATCGGAACCAATGTCCTCGGGGGAGTGTTTGCTAGTGCTGTTGGGGAGGAGTTAAACTAATATGGCAGGGGGATGGGAACCAATGCAGGGAGATAGAGGGAAACAAAAAGGAGGCAAAAACAAAAGACAGAAAGGAGATGAGGAAAAGTGGAGGGCAGAGAAACCCAAGGCAAAGAACAAAAAGGGCCATTGTACAGCAAAATTCTAAAAGGACAGAGGGTGTTAAAAAAACAAGGCTAAAGGCTTTGTGTCTTAATGCAAGGAGTATCCGCAATAAGGTGGATGAATTAACTGTGCAAATAGATGTTAACAAATATGATGTGATTGGGATTACGGAGACGTGGCTCCAGGATGAGCAGGGCTGGGAACTCAACATCCAGGGGTATTCAACATTCAGGAAGGATAGAATAAAATTAAAAGGAGGTGGGGTAGCATTGCTGGTTAAGGAAGAGATTAAGGCAATATTTAGGAAGGACATTAGCTTGGATGATGTGGAATCTATATGGGTAGAGCTGCAGAACACCAAAGGGCAAAAAACGTTAGTGGGAGTTGTGTACAGACCTCCAAACAGTAGTAGCGATGTTGGGGAGGGCATCAAACAGGAAATTAGGGGTGCGTGCAATAAAGGTGCAGCAGTTATAATGGGTGACTTTAATATGCACATAGATTGGGCTAACCAAACTGGAAGCAATACGGTGGAGGAGGATTTTCTGGAGTGCATAAGGGATGGTTTTTTAGACCAATATGTCGAGGAACCAACTAGGGGGGAGGCCATCTTAGACTGGGTGTTATGTAATGAGAGAGGATTAATTAGCAATCTCGTTGTGCGAAGCCCCTTGGGGAAGAGTGACCATAATATGGTGGAATTCTGCATTGGGATGGAGAATGAAACAGTTAATTCAGAGACCATGGTCCAGAACTTAAAGAAGGCTAACTTTGAAGGTATGAGGCGTGAATTGGCTGGGATGGATTGGCGAATGATACTTAAGGGGTTGACTGTGGATGGGCAATGGCAGACATTTAGAGACCGCATGGATGAACTACAACAATTGTACATTCCTGTCTGGCATAGAAATAAAAAAGGGAAGGTGGCTCAACCGTGGCTATCA
Source organism: Pristiophorus japonicus (assembly GCF_044704955.1). NCBI lineage: Eukaryota > Metazoa > Chordata > Chondrichthyes > Pristiophoridae > Pristiophorus > Pristiophorus japonicus. The sequence goes on from NC_091985.1 coordinate 59,825,849, forward strand.
AGGGAAATCAGGGATAGTATTAAAGCCAAGGAAGTGGCATACAAATTGGCCAGAAATAGCAGCGAACATGGGGACTGGGAGAAATTTAGAACTCAGCAGAGGAGGACAAAGGGTTTGATTAGGGCAGGGAAAATGGAGTATGAGAAGAAGCTTGCAGGGAACATTAAGACGGATTGCAAAAGTTTCTATAGATATGTAAAGAGAAAAAGGTTAGTAAAGACAAACGTAGGTCCCCTGCAGTCAGAATCAGGGGAAGTCATAACGGGGAACAAAGAAATGGCGGACCAATTGAACAAGTACTTTGGTTCGGTATTCACTGAGGAGGACACAAACAACCTTCCGGTTATAAAAGGGGTCGGGGGGTCTAGTAAGGAGGAGGAACTGAGGGAAATCCTTATTAGTCGGGAAATTGTGTTGGGGAAATTGATGGGATTGAAGGCCGATAAATCCCCAGGGCCTGATGGACTGCATCCCAGAGTACTTAAGGAGGTGGCCTTGGAAATAGTGGATGCGTTGACAGTCATTTTCCAACATTCCATTGACTCTGGATCAGTTCCTATCGAGTGGAGGGTAGCCAATGTAACCCCACTTTTTAAAAAAGGAGGGAGAGAGAAAACGGAATTATAGACCGGTCAGCCTGACATCGGTAGTGGGTAAAATGATGGAATCAATTATTAAGGATGTCATAGCAGTGCATTTGGAAAGAGGTGACATGATAGGTCCAAGTCAGCATAGATTTGTGAAAGGGAAATCATGCTTGACAAATCTTCTGGAATTTTTTGAGGATGTTTCCAGTAGAGTGGATAAGGGAGAACCAGTTGATGTGGTATATTTGGACTTTCAGAAGGCGTTCGACAAGGTCCCACACAAGAGATTGATGTGCAAAGTTAGAGCACATGGGATTGGGGGTAGTGTACTGACATGGATTGAGAACTGGTTGTCAGACAGGAAGCTAAGAGTAGGAGTAAATGGGTACTTTTCAGAATGGCAGGCAGTGACTAGTGGGGTACCGCAAGGTTCTGTGCTGGGGCCCCAGCTGTTTACACTGTACATTAATGATTTAGATGAGGGGATTAAATGTAGTATCTCCAAATTTGCGGATGACACTAAGTTGGGTGGCAGTGTGAGCTGCGAGGAGGATGCTATGAGGCTGCAGAGCGACTTGGATAGGTTAGGTGAGTGGGCAAATGCATGGCAGATGAAGTATAATGTGGATAAATGTGAGGTTATCCACTTTGGTGGTAAAAACAGAGAGACAGACTATTATCTGAATGGTGACAGATTAGGAAAAGGGGAGGTGCAAAGAGACCTGGGTGTCATGGTACATCAGTCATTGAAGGTTGGCATGCAGGTGCAGCAGGCGGTTAAGAAAGCAAATGGCATGTTGGCCTTCATAGCAAGGGGATTTGAGTACAGGGGCAGGGAGGTGTTGCTACAGTTGTACAGGGCATTGGTGAGGCCACACCTGGAGTATTGTGTACAGTTTTGGTCTCCTAACCTGAGGAAGGACATTCTTGCTATTGAGGGAGTGCAGCGAAGGTTCACCAGACTGATTCCCGGGATGGCGGGACTGACCTATCAAGAAAGACTGGATCAACTGGGCTTGTATTCACTGGAGTTCAGAAGAATGAGAGGGGACCTCATAGAAACATTTAAAATTCTGACGGGGTTAGACAGGTTAGATGCAGGAAGAATGTTCCCAATGTTGGGGAAGTCCAGAACCAGAGGTCACAGTCTAAGGATAAGGGGTAAGCCATTTAGGACCGAGATGTGGAGGAACTTCTTCACCCAGAGAGTGGTGAACCTGTGGAATTCTCTACCACAGAAAGTTGTTGAGGCCAATTCACTAAATATATTCAAAAAGGAGTTAGATGAGGTCCTTACTACTAGGGGGATCAAGGGGTATGGCGAGAAAGCAGGAATGGGGTACTGAAGTTGAATGTTCAGCCATGAACTCATTGAATGGCGGTGCAGGCTAGAAGGGCCGAATGGCCTACTCCTGCACCTATTTTCTATGTTTCTATGTTTCTAGGACAAAATTCCATCAATTACCATCTTGAAAATTTCAAGTGATTTCAGGATCCACAGAAATTTGAGGAAGATAGTTCTGATTTCTACTGCACAGTGAAAAAAATGCTTCCTGATTTGCCTCCAACTGGCCTAGCTCTAAATTTAAGATTTTACCGCCTTGTTCTCTATTTGTTAGTTTCAATATATGTTCTGGATATACATTTCTGAACTTATTTTAACATTAAAATGCTTGAAATATTCATTGTATCACTGGAACATGCCAGCTTGTTTCCTATGGTAACATGCGCAGCACTATAAATCAAGGGTGTGTGCATACATGGTATGCAATGTGATGATGTTGACACTTAGTTTTCAGCATTGATAACCCCTGATTAGTCTATAGGAAAACAGTGTTGAACTTACCAGAGTTATGTCCCTTGAAGCAGCTGCTGCACTCATGTGTAAACTGGGCTGTCTGACAGAACTGCTACAATCCAGAGCTCGAGCAAATGTACCCACAGCACTGTCAGAGGAAAGAGACAAGGGAAATGGTCAAATAATTTTCTCTATTTATATGCAGCTTGAGAGCTTATGCATACCGTTGTTAGTAGGCAAACAGATATGAGATTTTATTTTGCTTTTGAGACGATATGTCACATCAATGCTTACAACTTATTCCATAATGAACAATTTTCAAACCTCTTATGTAAACGCATGTTCCCGGTTCTCGACCTGAGAGTTGGGGCAGAGACTGAAAACATTTCTACAGGAACCAAAATATATACATTCAATATATGCTCAATTTGAAAACAAACAAATTGGGTTCTGGATATGATTGCTCTAAGGGTAACAGCAATTAGATCTCTGGCACCTTCAATCATTTTTTTTATATTCGTTCCTCAGATGCAGGCATTGCTGGCAAGGTCAGCATTTATTGTCAATTCCTAATTGCCGTCGCAGTCCTTGTGGTGAAGCTGCTCCCATAGTGCTGTTAGGGAGGGAGTTCCAGGATTTTGAAGCGACAATGAAGGAATGGCGATATATTTCCAGTCAGAATGGTGTGTAACTTGGAGGATAATGTGGAAGTGATGGTGTTCCCATGCACCTACTGCCCTTGTCCTTATAGGTGGTAGAGGCCACAGGTTTGGGAGGTGCTGCCGAAGAAGCCTTGGCGAGTTGATGCAGTGCATCTTGTAGATGGTACACACTCCAACCATGGTGCGATGGTGGTGGAGGGAGTGAATGTGTAAAGTGGTGGATGGGGTGCCAATCAAGCAGGCTGCTTTGTCCTGGATGGTGTCGAGCTTCTTGAGTGTTGTTGGAGCTACACTCATCCAGGCAAGTGGAGAGTATTCCATCACACTCCTGACTTGTGCCTTGTAGATGGTGGAAAGGCTTTGAGGAGCCAGGAGGTGAGACACTCGCCACTGAATACCCAGCCTCTGACCTGCTCTTGTAGCCACAGTATTTATGTGGCTGGTCCAGTTAAGTTTCTGGTCAATGGTGACCCCCAGGATGTTAATGGTGGGGGATTTGGCGATGGCAATGCTGTTGAATGTCAAGAGGTGGTGGTTAGACTTTTGCTTGTTGGAAATAGTCATTGCCTGGCATTTGTGTGGCACGAATGTTACTTGCCACTTATCAGCCAAAGTCTGTATGTTGTCCGGGTCTTGCTGCATTCAGACAGAGACTGCTTCATTATCTGAAGAGTTGCGAACAGAACTGAACATTGCGCAATCATCAGCGAACATCCCCACTTCTCCGCTTATGATGGAGGGAAGGTCATTGATGAAGCAGCTGAAGACGGTTGGGCCTAGGAGACGGTTCTGAAGAACTCCTGCAGTGATGTCCTGGGGCTGAGATGTTGACCTCCAACAACCATCTTCCTTTGTGCTAGGTATGACTCCAACCAGTGATGGTTTTCTTGCTGATTCCCATTGACTTCAATTTTACTAGGGTCAAATGCTACCTTGATGTCAAGGGCAGTCACTCTCAACTCACCTCTGGAATTCAGCTCTTTCAGCTAAGGCTATAATGAGGTCTGGAGCCGAGTAGTACTGGAGGAACCCAAACAAAGCAGTGCTGCTTGGTAGCACTGTCAACTACAGCTTCCATCACTCTGCTGGCGATTGATTGGTGGTGCCCTCCTGTATGGCTCAGAGACATGGACCATGTACAGTAGACACCTCAAGTCGCTGGAGAAATACCACCAACGATGTCGCCCCAAGATCCTACAAATCCCCTGGGAGGACAGACGCACCAACATCAGCGTCCTCGACCAGGCCAACATCCCCAGCGTTGAACCACTGACCACACTTGATCAGCTCCACTGGGCAGGCCACATCGTTCGCAGGCCAGACACGAGACTCCCAAAGCAAGCGCTCTACTCAGAACTCCTTCACGGCAAGCGAGCCAAAGGTGGGCAGAGGAAACGTTACAAGGACACCCTCAAAGCCTACTTGATAAAATGCAACATCCCCACCGACACCTGGGAGTCCCTGGCCAAAGACCGCCCTAAGTGGAGGAAGACCATCCGGGAGGGTGCTGAGCACCTCGAGTCTCATCGCCAAGAGTGTGCAGAAATCAAGCGCAGGCAGCGGAAAGAGCGTGCAGCAAACCAGTCCCACCCACCCCTTCCCTCAACGACTATCTGTCCCACCTGTGACAGGGACTGTGGCTCTCGTATTGGACTGTTCAGCCACCTAAAGATTCATTTTGAGAGTGGAAGCAAGTCTTCGTCGATTCCGAGGGACTGCCTTTGGTGATGATGATGATTGAGAGTAGACTAATGGGGCGGTAATTAGCCGGATTGGATTTATCTTGCTTTTTGTGGAAAGGACCTACCTGGACAATTTTCCATATTGTCGGGTAGATGCTAGTGTTGTAGCTGTATTGGAACAGCTTGGCTGGAGACGCGGCTAGTTATGGAACACAAGTCTTCAGCACGACAGCTGGGATGTTGTCGGGGCCCATAGCCTCTGCTGTATCCAATGCGTTCAGCTGTTTCTTAATATCACACAGCGTGAATTGAATTGGCTGAAAACTGGCTTCTGTGAAGGTGGTGACCTCAGGAGGAGGAGATAGATGATCCACTGAGCACTTCTGGATGAAGATGGTTGCAAAAGCTTCAGCCTTGTCTTTTGCACTCATGTGCTGGGCTCCGCCATCATTGAGGATGGGAATATTCATGGAGCCTCCTCCTCCCGTTAGTTATTGAATTGTCCACCACCATTCACGACTGGATATTGCAAGACCGCTGGGCTTTGATCTGATCCGTTGGTGGTGGGATTGCTTAGCTCTGTCTATAGCATGCTGCTTCTGCTGTTCAGCATGCATATGGTCCTGTGTTGCAGCTTCCCCAGATTGACACCTAATTTTTAGGTACGCCTCCTGAAATGCTCTTCTGCATTCCTCATTGAACCAGGGTTGGTCCCCTAGCTTGATGGCAACGGTAGAGTGAGGCATATGCTGGGTCATGAGGTTACAGATTGTGGTGGAATACAATTCTGCTGCTGATGGCTCACAGCGCCTCATGGATAACCAGGTTTGAGCGCTAGATCTGTTCTGAATCTATCCCATTTAGCACGGTGGTAGTGTCACACAACACGATGGAGGGTGTCCGCAATGTGAAGATGAGTCTTCGTCTCCTCAAGGACTATACAGTGGTCACTGCTACCAATACAGTCACTGACAGATCTGCGACAGGTGGATGGATGAGGACAAGGTCAAGTAGGTTTTTCCTTCGTATTGGTTCTCTCACCACCTGCTGCAGACCCAGTCTGGCAGCTATGTCCTTCAAGACTTGGCCAGCTTGATCAGTAGTGCTGCTACCGAGTCACTCTTGGTGATGGACATTGAAATCCCCCACCCAGAGTATATTATGTGCCTTTGCTACCCTCAGTGCTTCACTTTTTAAAAAAAGGAGGGAGAGAGAAAATGGGTAATTATCGACCGGTTAGCCTGACATCAGTAGTGGGGAAAATGTTGGAATCAATCATTAAGGATGAAATAGCAGTGCATTTGGAAAGCAGTGACATGATTGGACCAAGTCAGCATGGATTTATGAAAGGGAAATCATGCTTGATGAATCTTCTGGAATTTTTTGAGGATGTGACTAGTAGAGTGGACAAGGGAGAACCAGTGGATGTGGTGTATTTGGACTTTCAAAAGGCTTTTGACAAGGTCCCGCATAAGAGATTGGTGTGCAAAATCAAAGCGCATGGTATTGGAGGTAATGTACTGACGTGGATAGAGAACTGGTTGGCAGACAGGAAGCAGAGAGTCGGGATAAACGGGTCCTTTTCAGAATGGCAGGCAGTGACTAGTGGAGTACCGCAGGGCTCAGTGCTGGGACCCCAGCTCTTTACAATATACATTAATGATTTAGATGAAGGAATTGAGTGTAATATCTCCAAGTTTGCAGATGACACTAAACTGGGTGGCAGTGTGAGCTGTGAGGAGGACGCTAAGAGGCTGCAGACTGACTTGGACAGGTTAGGTGAGTGGGCAAATGCATGGCAGATGCAGTATAATGTGGATAAATGTGAGGTTATCGATTTTGGGGGCAAAAACACGAAGACAGAATATTACCTGGATGGCGGCAGATTAGGAAAAGGGGAGGTGCAACGAGACCTGGGTGTCATGGTTCATCAGTCACTGAAAGTGGGCATGCAGGTACAGCAGGCGGTGAAGAAGGTAAATGGTATGTTGGCCTTCATAGCTAGGGGATTTGAGTATAGGAGCAGGGAGGTCTTACTGCAGTTGTACAGGGCCTTAGTGAGGCCTCAGCTGGAATATTGTGTTCAGTTTTGGTCTCCTAATCTGAGGAAGGATGTTCTTGCTATTGAGGGAGTGCAGCAAAGGTTCACCAGACTGATTCCAGGGATGGCTGGACTGTCATATGAGGAGAGACTGGATCAACTGGGCCTTTATTCACTGGAGTTTAGAAGGATGAGAGGGGATCTCATAGAAACGTATAAGATTCTGACGGGACTGGACAGGTTGGATGCTCCCGATGTTGGGGAAGTCCAGAACCAGGGGACATAGTCTTAGGATAAGGGGTGGGCCATTTAGGACTGAGATGAGGAGAAACTTCTTCACTCAGAGTTGTTAACCTATGGAATTCCCTGCCGCAGAGAGTTGTTGATGTCAGTTCATTGGATATATTCAAGAGGGAGTTAGATATGGCCCTTATGGCTAAAGGGATCAAGGGGTATGGAGAGAAAGCAGGAAAGGGGTACTGAGGGAATGATCAGCCATGATCTTATTGAATGGCGGTGCAGGCTCGAAGAGCCGAATGGCCTACTCTTGCACCTATTTTCTATGTTTCTATGTTTCCAAGTGGTGTTTAACTTGGAGGAGTACCGATTCATCAGCTGAGGGAGGGCGGTATGTGGTAGTCAGCAGGTTTCCTTGCCCATGCTTGACCTAAAGTCATGAGTCTTCATGGAGTCTCCCAGGGCCACTTCCTCCCAACTATATACCACTGTGCTGCCACCTCTGGTGAGCCTGTCCTACCGGTGGGACAGGATATATCCACTTACAGTGATGGAGGAGTCTGAATTTTCTAAAAGTGCAGCTTTGAAATGATAGATAGTAGAGGTTTATGTTCAGTATCAAAGAAGAAAGAAGTTGTTTATACTACTGAAAGATAAGATGGGTCAATTTATTTGTATTTTTATTTCCTCACAACTGTTGAAATTTATTGTCTTTATTCTATTATAAATTTTGTTTTCAAGAGTATATAGTGGAGTAGCTAGAGAACTAACATAGCCACTGAAAGAAATGGGAAAAATACCTTCAACAATTTGATCGGTTTGTGGTAGTTGACAGTTATTCATTGTCTTTGATTTAATGAAGGGAAAATAGAAATGGAGTAAATATTTTTACAGAAAAGTGTTTACTGGGGATGGGGAGATTTAAGTCAATCAAATTTCTACTGTAGAAACAGTTAAAAAATGTTGCCATGTCACAAGATCTTTTCTCATGTCTGTGGAAGCACACCAGAAAAGTGTATGCAGGATTTTCAGCTTTTCGCTCTACTTTTTCAACTCCCCCCACCTCCTCTCCCCCTCTTTTATAGTTAGGTATTGGACAGTATCGGTACACCCCTAAGATGCCCCGACCACTTAATGGAAGTGACCAGTGTACCCAAAAGAATATCTAAGTCAAGACCCAAAATTTGAAACTATGTTAATTTGAAACTGTTATTTGAAATGAAGAGTTACGTTTCTTTTGGGGTTTCACAACACTCTGATTCAAAAATAGAGAAACAGAAGGAGCACTTTTTTTATACTGAAGGAAAGACAACAATGACAATAGTAGTTATTGCCAAACCTCATGATATAAAGGATGCAAACTGTTGCAATAGATAGCACATAATAAAGGGAAATCTATACCACTTTAAAATGCAAGTTGAGAACAAAGAATATGTTTAACAGACATTACTCATAGAGCAGTTGTAGCCAAGGACAAATCTGGAGTTGCCATGGAACTAGCAGAACTAACCAGAACTTTCGAGATAAGACCCTCATCAAACTGCAACAAGTAGTAACCATGAAGTAACCCCACTAAACTTTGAACCAATCATGAACAAAGAGAAAAGCCATGCTTGAATGAACCAATGTTTAAGATATACACGTGAACGCCACAAGAATCAGAACACAAAAAATATAAGAACTGACACAGTCGGCCAGGATAAACGTATCCTGGTCTAATGAAGAGAAGATGTCTCAAGATTTCAACAGAATTCAAGTGATCGTCGACTTGGCCATCAGACGCTTGAAGAATCCAGTTATTTAACGTGAGTGTTAGTGGTTAAATAAAAGATCTTTGAGAGATGGTGTATCTGTGTGGTTTTATGTTGAAGTGGATTCAGGTCTATGAACCCTACCTAATGTAGGAGGTGTGAAAGTCGTAAATAATTCCTACAATAACATAGCTTCAAATTTTGGGTTTTGACTTAAGATATTCTCTTGGGTACACTGGTCACTGCCATTAAGTGGTTGGGGCATCTTAGGGGTGTACCAATACTGTCCAATACCTAACTATAAAATAATGTAATCCAGAAGTGTAACAACTGTGATCTGAAATGGCCATAAAATAACAATTATATTACAAAATAACACTACGCTTCCCCGCACTAAAGGGTCACCTACTTAATTTAAACAAAATAACTTCTAACTATTTTCCTACATCCTAACTCGAGTCTTGGTGAAAGCCTGCCCAATCAGCTTTCTATTTAAAAACCTGACTGTCAGTTTGAGTTTATTATTTTATCTCCCTGTGTTCACAACCAAGGGAGAGGACCTGTACCAGGCAATCCCAGCCAAGTGCCGAGGGCCAGAGACTTCCTCACACAACAGGTGTGAGGATGTCTATCGATTACAGGGATAGATTAATGAATTGTCTTTGGGAAACTACCTCATTAGCATTTTAATCATTTTTTTCCCCCTCTTTGAAAAACATTCATTCAAATATAACTTTCCAAATATAACTTCTAAATTCTCTCTACAGAAAAATGGTCAAAAAACCCAGAAGTTCACTTATAGAAGCACCCAACCTTATTCCCCAAACCTTCGAAAGAGCAAAATCATTTCTATACTTCTTCGAATTCTAAAGCTTGTCTTAAATTGTACTTTGTGGCATTAAGAATCAAAGCATCATACAGTAAAGAGGCCATTCGGCCCATCATGCTTGTGCCGACTCTTTGAAAGCTCTATCCAATTAATCTCATTCCCCTCCTCTTTTTCATAGCCCTGCAAATGTATCCATTTCAAATATATATCCAATTTCCTTTTAAAGTTATTACTGAATCTGATTCCACCACCCTTTCAGGCAGTACATTTCAGATCATAACAGTGCACTGCATATAAAAAAATTCTCATCTCCCCTTTGAATCATTTGCCAATTATCTAAGTCTATGTCCTGATTACCAAGCCTCCTGTCAGAAGCAAATACCAACTTGAGAAGACATCATTTGGCGTGAGTTAATTACATTTGAATGTTGCTACTGCTCACTATTGAGCATATATGTAATCTCCATTGCAAACTAGATTTCAGAAGACTTTGAAAGTTCCAGAATTTAATGGCACCATTTTCATTTTTGAAAGAAATTTGAGGAAAATGACAAACTTAAAAATATATATATAACAAGCATCATTCGCTTCTAGGTTGGTATGGGAAGAAAAATCAGAATATTTCCAAAAGATATTTCTGCAAATCTAATAAAATAGAATTGATACAAAAAATTGCTCTGAATAGCAGAAAGGGAAAAAGCAGCTTTTCTCATACCACTGTCAGATGCAAAATAAAAGCACAACTACATCAAATGTAATTAAATGGATTTCCTGCCTCAGCTGGCAACAGCAATAAGCAAAATAAATGTACCTTCATATGCACAATAGCCTCAAGCATCAAATTACAACTGAACATTTGTGACAGCCTCTCTTTCAAAATTTCAGTCACACCCCCACAACTTCCATAATACCACTGTTGCTTAAGGTCACATTCTTTTTCAAGTGCCTGTTGCTTTTTTTGGTTACTTTTTTGGGAAGAGGTGATTGGGAAAACTGATTCATTTACTGCAACTCACCTTGCCAAATTATCTCTGTCAGCTTTCAATTCCAATTGCAGTACATAAAGGCAGCCTTTCATGACATTGTTCCACTTTTAGACAAATGCACTGTTTCATTCTATCAACTACACAGTATCAAATAAAACTATGTAAAGTAACACAAACTAAAGTGGAGAAGCAGACTGATTGAAATAGAAATAATGGGCTCGATTTTCCCCAGTGATTTGTGCCGTTTCTTTGGAGCAGGCTGCTTTTTCTGGCCTAACTTAAAAATCCACAGTTTCCCCAATCAATTTGCACCAGCATAACTCAGTTAGTCACGTTTTTTTCAGGTAAGTTTTTTTTTTCGTCCAAAGTGGGCGTAACCAGCCACCTACACCAATTCTGGCCATTTAGTGAACTTTGGTCAGCTGATAGTTACTCCAGTTCTGCTTAGGCCAGCGTATGTCTCCTCTCAAGAAAACCCTTGCAGAGCACTCACTCGGGGACCGGAGAGGGTCGGCGGGGGAGGGAGCAACTGTTTTATCCAGAAAGACCTGGGCATGGCGATGCCTCTGGAAGTGCCACAGCTGTTTTGGAGGTAAAAGAACATGGAGTATCAGGAGGACCATTACTCAGATAACTCCGAAGTGACGACAGAAGCATGAATCCAAACTCAACTTATCAATAAAGTGTTTGCAACTGTTTAACAATCTCCCTTTGTCATCATTTAACCGCACCTTCACAAAAATTACAAGTCCTTTAATCCAGTACGCATCCTATATCATCACATCATAGAAACATAGAAAATAGGTGCAGGAGTAGGCCATTCGGCCCTTCGAGCCTGCACCGCCATTCAATAAGATCATGGCTGATCATTCACCTCAGTACCCCTTTCCTGCTTTCTCTCCATACCCCTCGATCCCTTTAGCCGTAAGGGCCATATCTAACTCCCTCTTAAATATATCCAATGAACTGGCATCAACAACTCTCTGCGGCAGAAAATTCCACAGATTAATAATCTGAGTGAAGAAGTTTCTCCTCATCTCAGTCCTAAATGGCCTGCCCCTTATCCTAAGATTGTGTCCCCTGGTTCTGGACTTCCTCAACATCGGGAACATTCTTCCCGCATCTAACCTGTCCAGTCCCGTCAGAATCTTATACGTTTCTATGAGATCCCCTCTCATCCTTCTAAACTCCAGTGTATAAAGGCCCAGTTGATCCAGTCTCTCCTCATATGTCAATCCAGCCATCCCTGGAATCAGTCTGGTGAACCTTCGTTGCACTCCCTCAATAGCAAGAACTTCTTTCCTCAGATTAGGAGACCAAAACTGAACACAATATTCCAGGTGAGGCCTCACTAAGGCTCTGTACAATTGCAGCAATACTTCCCTGCTCCTATACTCAAATCCCCTAGCTATGAAGGCCAATATGCCATTTGCCTTCTTCACCGCCTGCTGTACCAGCATGTCAACTTTCAATGACTGATGAACCATGACACCCAGGTCTCGTTGTATCTCCCCTTTTCCTAATCTGCCGCCATTCAGATAATATTCTGCCTTCGTGTCATTGCCTCCAAAGTGGATAACCTCACATTTGTCCACATTATACTGCATCTGCCATGCATTTGCCCACTCACCTAACCTGTCCAAATCACCCTGCAACCTTTTAGCATCCTCCTCACAGCTCACACCGCCACCCAGTTTAGTGTCATCTGCAAACTTGGAGATATTACATTCAATTCCTTCATCCAAATCATTAATGTATATTGTAAAGAGCTGGGGTCCCAGCACTGAGCCCTGCGGCACTCCACTAGTCACTGCCTCCCATTCCGAAAAGGACCCGTTTATCCCGACTCTCTGTTTCCTGTCTGCCAACCAATTCTCTATCCATGCCATACATTACCCCCAATACAATGTGCTTTGATTTTGCACACCGATCTCTTATGTGGGACCTTGTCAAAGGCCTTTTGAAAGTCCAAATACACTACATCCACTGGTTCTCCCTTGTCCACTCTGCTAGTTCCATCCTCAAAAAACTCCAGAAGATTTGTCAAGCATAATTTCCCCTTCATAAATCCATGCTGACTTGGACCGATCCTGTCACGACTTTCCAAATGTGCTGCTATTTCATCCTTAATAATTGATTCCAACATTTTCCCCACTACTGATGTCAGGCTACCCGGTCTATAATTACCCGTTTTCTCTCTCCCTCCTTTTTTAAAAAGTGGTGTTACATTAGCTACCCTCCAGTCCATAGGAACAGATCCCGAGTTGATAGACTGTTGGAAAATGATCTCCAATGCATCCACTATTTCGAGGGCCACTTCCTTAAGTACTCTGGGATGCAGACAATCAGGCCCCGAGGATTTATTGGCTTTCAATCCCATCAATTTCCCCAACACAATTTTCCCCCTAAATCACATCGGAATTTTTTGGCCCTACATGGTCATCCAAACCAACATAACATGAATGAATAACCAAGCATGACATAAGTCTACAGTTTTCTGTATGACTATAATTTCCATGAATAACTAATTACAAGCAACTTAAAAGTGACCATAAACCATCCCATTCTTTCCTTACTCTATGCTTACCCTGGATATCAAGCTGCGCCCGCTTAAGATCCCGGTCCTAGTCTGGAGGCCTCTCGATTGCCAACTCGGAGCTGTACTGCGCATGCACGTCCATTGCAGCGATGTCAACAACTTATGTTTTTTTCCCAGCGCATGCGCAGAAGGCCCAGCTGCGTTTTTCGGCGTAGACAGCAGGCTCGACCCCGAGGTGACTGGCCACGCTACGCGGCTCCTGATTACAGTATTAACATTGGGGGAAGTTTGGACATTTTTTTTGGCGCATTTATGGACCTAAATAACCAGCGCAACTCTGGCAATATGCCAGAAAATGAGCTTGGGCAAATTGAGCCCAATATTTGTAATCCTAGCCATTCCTGTTCACCATTCCAAAACAAAACTAGATTTATGGTTGACAGAGCCCATTTCCTGTATTTATCCCCTCACCCCTTTCCCTCTCTCCCAGAACCACGATAGGGCCCCCCTTGTCCTCACCTTGCACCCCATCAGCCTCCACATTCAACAGATCATTCTCTGCCATTTCCACCACCTCTAGCGTGATGCTTCCACTAATCACATCTTCCGCTCCCCTCCCAACATCCCTCTGCAACACCCTGGTCCATTCTTTACCCCCAACATCTGCTCCCCTTCCCACAGCACCATTCCATGCAAGTGCAAGAGATGCAACATCTGTCTATTTCACCTCCTCCCTTCCCACAGTCCAGGCCCCCAAACAAAAGTAAAATTCCAGAATACCAAGTAATAAGAAATTAATTTGATTTTTCAGCTATCTTAAATCAGTGGTCTTTTTTTTAAATTCATTTACACGATGTGGGCATCGCTGGCAAGGTCAGTTTCCCTCACAGTGACATTGTCAACTCACACTTTCAGTAACTTGCCATGCAAAAAATTTAAAAACCTAAATGTGCAAGAATGGAACTAATGGATGATGCCGTTAGGTGCCCTGCTGCAACAAAATTAGGCCCATTGTTAATTGTTCCTTTACCAATGTACCATTCTCGCCCAATTGCCTAGATAAGCAAGGAAATGAATTAGAGAGGCACTCTGGGTAATCGGCCATTCAATGTTTGAAGTTTGTGGCACATGTTCCCTCTAATCATGTGAGAAAAGGAAAGAACTCACCATGTAAGAAAACAGGCCCCAGTGCGCATCTCACCATGCTTGCACACCATTCTTTAAAGAAATTGACCTGCCAAGATCACGACCACAAGTAAAAATAACCTTTAATATATATTAAATGTTTTGCTCGTAGCACAATTTCCTGTGTGTGTCTCACTTCTTGTCTTATGTCTGTCATGTCTAGAAATGACTTTTAACCTATAAAGACCTTTTCTTTTAGTCCTCCCAACATGACATGGCACTACTGCCCTTCAAGATCCATATCTACAGGCATGTTCTATTTAAATGTTCTATTTATTTTTAACTTCCCTGCAGCTCAGTATTTTTGTTATGCAAAGTTAAATATCATGTTGACCTTTGCCTTAGACTGGAAATGCACAACAGAAGTTGGCAGTAGGTTCATACGGTTTGCTACATTGAATAATTTTTCATTTTGCAAAATGCAGCATGTTCCAGTCATTAAAATGATGAGGGATAATGAGGGAGGAATAACTTTTTTGAGGTAGCTCAAGTTTAGCTATCTCAAGAAATTACAGTGTTAGCATTGTGATTTGTTAACTTATGTTTTAAAATTGGTATCTGATTACAATGGAAAGATTTTTTTTAAAGAATGCCATAACATGTATAAGCAGGATTCAGCACAATCTCTGAAGTGAATGTTGTGACTTTCTGTGAATTTGGCTAATTAAGTTATTCGACATGATAACTGTAGAGGGCAGCATCAGTTCCATCAAACATTCACATTTTAACTTTATTGAATCAAAGATTTAGATAACACTATTAGTAAACTTAATTGTGAGTTTCACATTTTTTTCTTGAAAATAAAAGCAGAGTAAAAATAATTTTAATGTTTTTATTTTGCCCGTCAATTCTGTAGGCGTATTCTGCAAGATTGCTCACAGAAAAAAAATCTATCTTGTAACCGAGTCTCTGTTTCTTTCCCATGCTGGAGTTCTTTGCATGACTCTTTCTTCGTCTTCCATCTTTTTTCTTTCTCTTTCTCGCGTACTTTGCTAATTATAGGGTTTCGCTTTGTCTGACACTTTTTCTCAAACCTCTACTCCCCTCTCTTTTGAATGTCTCTGCATAGCTCGCATACACATTCCTGTGCTCAATATCTGTCTCTTATCTTTTTATGACACATATTATGTAGGAAAATGGGTTGAAAGCAAGAGTGGGATGGCATGTGACTGTTTGAAATAAGATGTGGTTAATGGTTAGGCTAGGAGGAAAGTTGCAGCAGAAGTATGGGTTCGAGGGAGTGAGCAGAGTGGCCTTGGCCTGGTTGTAATAACAGGGATGGAATGTGGGAGCACAGGGGTCTGGGAACATCTGCTGAGATTGCTGTCTGGGACACTCTGGCTGCATGAGTAAACACAAAGGACAGCAACTACTTCATGGGCACAAACGAGCAGACAGGACAAAAAACACTCAGGACAGTCAAGCTGGAAGGCAATCTGATCAACAACATTCTCGAGGCAGGACAGTGCACAGGCAGGTTTAAAATTCCTGGTCCACTGGAAGCTGCTATCAATTTCCCCCCAAGCTCTCCCCACTTGCCTAACGTCAATCCTCTCCAAAGTTCAGAGTTTCCCACTTATTTGCATCAGGACTATGTAGCTGCATAACCCTTTTATCCACTAAAATAGCGCAGGGGTGGGAGAAAAAAGATTGTGTTTAATTCTGACAATTATTTTTATCTGTTATGTGACAAACCTTACTTCTAGTGGGCTCAATTTTCCCCAGTGATTTGTGCCGTTTTTTTTGAGCAGGCTGCTTTTTTTGGCCTAAGTTTAAAAAAACGGTTTCCCCGATCAATTTGCACCAACGTAACTCAGTTACGATTTTTTTTTTTAGGTACTTTTTTTTTCCAATTCTGGACAGTTAGGCAAGTTTGGCTAGCTGAGAGTTACTCCAGTTCTTCTTAGGCCAGCATATGAAGCCTCTGCAGAAAAACCTTCTGGAGAGTTAAGGAAATCGGTGTAGGTAAGGAAATCAGCGCAGGTTAGTGCAGCAGATGCCCAGACAGCAACAGGAGAGGTAAGAGATAGGGGGAGAGGGGGGCGATGGGAAGCCTTTCAGTATAGTTAGGTGCAGGGACTGGGAGGAAGGAGGCCATTTGGCCTGGGATAGGTGCAGGGGAGCGGAACCGAGAGGCTACTCGGGTCCAGGGTCAGGCGGGGGAGCGGACTGGGTGGCCACTCGGCCTGGGCTAGGGGTGGGGGAGCGGAATCGGCAAGCCACTCGGGGCTAGGGTTGGGTGGGGGTGCGAGACCGGGAGGGGGGGGGGGGGGGCCACTTGGAGCCAGGGTCGGGTGGGGGGGGCGGACCTTCAAGCCCTTCGGCCAGGGGCAGGGGAGCAGGACCAGCAAGCCACTCAGAGAGCTAGGGTCGGACAGGGGAGCGGGACTGGCAAGGCACTCGGGGCGGGCTAGGAAAGCAGACCGGCAAGCCCTTCGGCCAGGGCTAGGAGTGGGGGAGTGGAAGCGGCAAGCCACTCGGGGCTAGGGTCGGACAGGGGAGCGGGACCGGCAAGGCACTCTGGGCTAGGGAAGCAGACCGGCAAGCTCTTCGGTCTAGGATAGGGGCGGGGATTGGCACCGGCATCGGGAGGGGACTTTAATAATTGGAGGTAAGTTGCTGCAATGTATTTTAGTGTGTTGCGAGCTGGCTGTATGTTTCACTTTCCAGCCTCAACCCGCATTGTGTCCCTGGTTACTGTGGCAACCCGATCTTTTTGGCGCAGATCAAGGCTCCACCCCCAAAACTAATGGACAGGTTAGGTTGTGCCAAAATGAAGAAATCCAACGGGGAAACTTAGGACATTTTTCTTTGGTGTACTTGGGCCCAAAAAAAACGGGCGCCAAAAAAAAGCTTTAGGGAAAATTGAGCATTAGGTTTCTCAATTTATTGTCCATGATGGTTACTAAAAGACACTTTCAAGAAATATTTGGTGTAATTTCAGTAATTTGTCTTTTTTTCTCATTTGTATTTTGTGCTAACAAGGTCATTGTTAATTGGTTTTTTCATGTCTTTATTAATTTTTCAATAGAATGTTACATACCCATATTGCCTGCTTTTGACAAGGTCGCTCCCTACCTGTTCAAATGTGATTTATTCAGGTTTTATGAGATTTGAGCCAGACACAAGTGTGACACATAGTCTGCATATCAAATGTAATACCTAAAGTGTGATGGACACAGGCACACATTACACACGGAACTGTTTTGTTTAAATCCAGTTTTCCCAATAGAAACTGGAGACAAGAACTTGCTGAAATGTATCATTTAGCCCCTCAAGCATGTTCTGCCATTCAATGAGATCATGGCTGATCTGTGAACTAATTTTCCCATTGCCCCATATCCCTTAACACCTTTGGTTAACAAAAAACTATCAATCTCAGATTTAAAATTAACAATTGACCTCGCATCAATTGCCGTTTGCAGAAGGGAGTTTCAAACTTCTCCCAACCTTTGCATGTAACTTCACTCTTGAAAGGCCTGGCTCTAATTTTTAGACTAAAGCCCCTAGTCCTAGACTCAACGAGGGATCACTAGATTGATTCCTGGGATTAGAGGATTGTCCTATGAGGCGAGATTGAGTAGAACGGGCCTATATTCTCTGGAGTGTAGAAGAATAAGAGGTGATCTCATTGAAACGTATGGGGCTAGACTTTCCATTATGATCGCTATCGCCCAAGAATTGGCAATATTTCCAGCGTTAGTGTTTTTTTTATTTTTTAGGATCACAGGAATGTCGCCCATTTTATAAACCGCTAGTTTTACCTTTATAATTTGGGCGATAGCCTTAGCAATGTGAAATGGGTGATAGCGATGTATTCAGTCGTGCAAGGCTGGTGCCCATAGCAATGGTCATGAGCATGCGCCTTTTTTTTTCCAGGCAAAGAACTTTTCCCGTGATTCGGGAGGTCAAGAGTCATTTGCATATGCTCAGAAGGCAAAGGAAGGGAGAGAGAGAAAGGATTTTTGAAGGAAGGTTTGTGGAGGCTTGTGAATTTGAAGGAATTGAGAAAAAAAGTAATCGGATAACAGAGATGAAACACGAGGAGTCGGGAATGAGGCCGTCGTCCACGAGGTGGAGACTCAGTGGGTCCAATTAACCCGGGATGGCCGTGGATCCCGCCCCCCGCACCCCACCCCCCCCAAGAGTATACCAGCGAATATGGGCGGATATCGCCATGATAGTCTCATCGGCAGCCCCCGATAGAAGAGAGCCAGACCTGTGCTGCAAGCACTGGAACAGTCTTGGTTCATCCGCAAGAGTAAGTATTAAATTATTAAATTTATAATTGTAATGATGCACTGACTCATTAATTAGAATGTAAATCTGCCAGATTGTAATTAAGCTGCGTTATCTTAGGTAGCTTCCCTGTTAATATTTGGACTGGGGTCAGACCCTGCACTCTTTAACTCTAATCTTACTGAGATCCCTTAAAATTAATCGACAGTATTAATTATTATATAAACGCTTTGATCAAAAATTGGGGTCAAAGGAATGACTGGAAACAGACAGACTGCAAACACTCAGCATTTCTACCATTTTAGTTTAGAAGGAGAATTATTAAATTATATCGCTGCTTGTGTGCTGTGAGCAACTCTTTAACTTGGGCACCGTCTCCTTTTTGGTTGGACTGGTGGATGGGGGCACGTCTGAGCGCTGAGGGAGCCGATCAGCTTTGCCCACACTGTGAGAGTCTCTCCAGCTGCTGTCAGTAGCACAGTGACCCAGTCTGGACTGGGGGAGAGCTGCTCTGGTTCACTGTCTGCTCTGGGACACTAGCTCCGGCCACACGGAGGTCTCCGAGCACAGCCCAGGGACACAATGCCCCCTCCCCTCATGGTCCTGTCGTTGCCAAGCTCACCAGCGGTCCTGATTCCCCCTCTCGGGGACCTCCATCAATTGCAATAACCCAGCTCCCTTCCCTCCCCATAGGTGCCGAATGGCATGGCCCATAGATGGGGCCTTTCCTGGGGATTGTATGCAAGAGGGTTGGTGTCAAGTATTAGTTCCTAAACACGATCTTATTAAATATTTTCTCTGAACATAGATGTTATTAACCATGCATCCATTGGATACAAACCATATTAGCATATAACATTAACGATGAATAGCATGTGAGGTGACTAATTGTGGATTACAGTATCTGTTGTGTTTCCGTAATAGTATCTTAGCAATTAGCTTATGCCATGCTCTTGTCACATTTGCAAAGGAAGATATCTAAGAATCAGGCGGAGCGGAGGAGGGCCTGCTGACCTTTACGCATTGACCGATCTCGAGCAGCATGCCGCAGCCTTAGTAGGCACGTATAATCGTTCTGCCACCCATGGTGGTGCAGATCCCGTTCTTGCACCACATGAGTAATGTGTAAAGCAGTGGCAATTTAAAGTAATTTAATGCCATTTGATTATAATACATGAATGATGTAATGTCATGCATGCAGCTTCTGCACTCTTCTGTACTCATGTTAATCATATGTAACGTCTTCCGTTCACATTTATTGCAGTAGTGTTGCTCCTCATACATATGCCTGCGTAGCGCAAGCATTCTCATGTCTCCCTTTCTCTTCTACTAACCTCAATTATGTTTTCCAGCTCCCCAGGTGCAATGGGAGGTCCCTGGAGCATCACCCCAATCGCTGTAGGTCGTGTTGACCACAGGGGAAGAACAAGAGACGACCGAGGAGGATGATGAGCCTGAAGGGTCGTCTTTAGTACCTGCGGCCACATCATCCACAACGGATGAAGTTGCGGGGTCAAGCGGCTTGCAGCAAGGCACTCCGAGTCGTCCAGTGCCCACGCCGACCCCGCACAGCGACAGGCAGATGTGAACAAAGACATGGTGTCTCTGTTGAGGGCGAGCATCAACATTGGTTGAGAGCTCCTCCAAGCAATTGGTGGGTTGACCGGCAACATTGCCACAATATCTGCCACTCGGAGGACATGGGGCAGATGGTTGAGGCAATGCGGCGAACGGCCGACTCCGTCGATGCCATGCGGCAGGCGATAGTTTCGGGATACGGCACTGCACCCCAAGGTGCCGTACCACCATCAACTTCGATAGATGTGAGTCAGGAGGAAGCAGTTGCTTCTGACTCGGAAGAAGTTTCTTCAGAATCGTCTTCTCCTCAGCCTCCTGAAGTCGATCTGCAACGTCACCCCCAGCCCGGCCCCCCCCGCCCCGCCCATAGCAGCAGTCCTCGAGGTGCTCTACTGCAAGATGACTTAGCTCGTTACTCGGGGCGTAAGTGGAAAAGGGGGGTGGGTTATAGGTAAGGGAGGGAAGAGTGGCTGCAGGTAGGGACGGGGGGTCTAATCTATTTTAATTAGAATTGTTGACTGTTCTTATTGTTATTAAAAATTTGTTGAATGTTGGGGGTGGTGGGAGGGTGTTTTTGTAGTGTTATCGGGATTGTAAATTTATTGTTGGGTGAAAAATGTTGTTGACTGTTGAGGGTGGGGGGTGGGGGAGATGGGTGTTATAGTTTGTTTTAAAAATTTTACATCAATTGTTACATTATTAAAACATTTTTATTGAACTTTACAATTGCTGTGCAGTGTCTTCTATTAACGTAAGGTTAAATATCAATACAAGAGTTGCAAACAATAGCCAGGCCAGGCAAGGATGAAAGATAATGCAACTGTAACCAACGTAACTTCACATTCATTTATAAGTCTTGCAGCTGCTTAACTACCACGGGGCTTTTCCAGTGGTGTGGGGACCGGGGGGGGGGGGGGAGGCATGGGTTCATCGCTAGGCTTTTTTCCTCCCCAAGGTCCTCGTCCTCTGCCACCTCCCCCCTCTCCTGAGATGGACCGGCAGTCCCATCTGGCAATTGTTGTCCTCTCCTGATAGCTAGGTTATGCAACATGCACCACACCACAATGGACTCAGCAACCTGCTCAAAGTGGTATTGTAGGTTGCCTCCTGAGTGGTCTCGGCACTTCAGAACTCCAATTGTCTTTTCAACTATATTGCGTGTGGCTATACGGCTTTCGTTGTAGCGCTCCTCGACTTCTGCCTGGGGCTTATGCAGGGGAGTCAAGAGCCAGCTGGCAAGGCCATATCCTTTAACCCCCAGCATACAACAGTGACTTTGTGGCTGACTCTTAAACAGGTCAGAAATGGTGCTCTCATGCAAGATGTGCACATCATGGATACTCCCTGGAAAATTTGCATTTACTGCCATGGTTATTTGCTTGTGGTCGACAACGAGCTGCACATTCAGGGAGTGGAATCCTTTTCGTTTCCGAAACACCTCTGCATCTTGTAAAGGTGCTCGCAGGGCGATGTGCGTACACAGTCTATTGCTCTCTGCACCTTGGGGAAGCTTGCTATTCTCGAGAACCCCAAAGCCCTCTCACTCTATGCCTCCCTGATCATAGGGAAGTTTATAAAGTCCATCCTGCATGCGTGAAGGGCTTCAGTCACCTGTCAAATGGAGCAATGTGTGGTGTGCTGAGAGAAGCAGCAAATGTTGCCAGCTGAGGCCTGAAAGGAGCCCGATGCATAGAAGGAAAATGCCGCAGTAACGTGAACCTCATCAGGCAGTGCGGTCCTGATGGTGCTGGTCGGCTGCAGATCTCCCTTAATTAGCTGGCATATCTCACTGATGACCACCTTTTGGAAGCGCAGCCTTCTGATGCACGTATTATCGAACAAGTCCAGGTACGGTCGCTTTTGTGTTGGGTGTAATGTCTCCGCCTCCTCAGCAGTCTGCCACCTCTTTGATTGGGCACACAATGCTCTTCAATGAACCTTCTCCCATTTCTATTCTGTAGCATGTAAACAGTCATCAATACTGGTTGAAAAATTACAGGCCCCATCACTATAAATCATTATAAATGCCCTAATCTGCCTTCAAAATTCTTAAATTGTGCTCAACAAATACAATATAAACTTGAAATTAACCACAATGTGATTAGATGATCGGCAAGATTCTAAAACGCCCTTAAAAACACCCACGAATTACTTCAATGGACCCATCCACTTCAAGCAACCTTTTATTAAACTTCCTCCACACTGCCGGGTTAAGACCAGGTGAGTGCAGCTTTTCTTGAGTGTCTGTTTGGGCGAGCAATCATTTGGGCTCAATATGGGCGAAATGCTAAAAGTAACGCTCGGCGATAATCTGGGCGACATTTGGGTGCTAGTTTCCATTATAAACAGTATTCTGGGCCTTGCACGAGTGATGACCTCAGATTTTTTTTTAAATAGGCCGGGCGATTCCGCTCTTTCGTGTATGCCGACAGTTGCGCCGGTGATAAATGGGTGATAATCAGGCGCTAGTTTCCATTTATCATCGAATATGGACGATAAACTGAATCTCGGCGCTTATATGAGCGCTAAATGGGCGCTAAATGGGCGATTATGTGCCGAAAGTCTAGCCCTTAAGATTCTAAGGGGGACTGACAGGATAGATGCTGAGAGATTGTTTCCCCTGGCTGGAGAGTCTAGAACTAGCGGTCATAATCTCAGGATAACATAGAAACATAGAAAATAGGTGCAGGAGTAGGCCATTCAGCCCTTCGAGCCTGCACCACCATTCAATAAGATCATGGCTGATCATTCACCTCAGTACCCCTTTCCTGCTTTCGCTCCATACCCCTTGATCCCTTTAGCTGTCAGGGCCATATCTAACTCCCTCTTGAATATATCCAATGAACTGGCATCAACAACTCTCTGCGGCAGGGAATTCCACAGGTTAACAACTATCTGAGTGAAGAAGTTTCCCCTCATCTCAGTCCTAAATGGCTTACCCCTTGTCCTTAGACTATGTCCCCTGGTTCTGGACTTCCCCAACATCGGGAACATTCTTCCTGCATTTAACCTGTCCAGTGCCGTCAGAATTTTCTATATTTCTATGAGATCCCCTCTCATCCTTCTAAACTCCAGTGAATAAAGGCCCAGTCAATCCAGTCTCTCCTCATATGTCAGTCCTGCCATCCCGGGAATCAGTCTGGTGAACCTTCGCTGCACTCCCTCAATAGCAAGAACGTCTTTCCTCAGATTAGGAGACCAAAACCACACACAATATTCCAGGTGAGGCCTCACCAAGGCCCTGTACAACGGAAATAAGACCTCCCTGCTCCTATACTCAAATCCCCTAGCTATGAAGGCCAACATATTATATGCCTTCTTCACCGTCTGCTGTACCTGCATGTCAACTTTCAATGACTGATGTACCATGACACCCAGGTCTCGTTGCACCTCCCCTTTTCCTAATCTGCTGCCATTCAGATAATATTCTGCCTTCGTATTTTTGCCTCCAAAGTGGATAACCTCACATTTATCCACATTATACTGCATCTGCCATGCATTTGCCCACTCACCTAACCTGTCCAAGTCACCCTGCAGCCTCTTAGCGTCCTCCTCACAGCTCACACCGCCACCCAGTTTAGTGTCATCTGCAACCTTGGAGATATTACACTCAATTCCCTCATCCAAATCATTAATGTATATTGTAAATAGCTGGAGTCCCAGCACTGAGCCCTGCGGCACCCCACTAGCCATTCCGAAAAGGACCCGTTTATCCCGACACTCTGCTTCCTGTCTGCCAACCAGTTCTCTATCCACGTTAGTACATTACCCCCAATACCATGTGCTTTAATTTTGCACACCAATCTCTTGTGTGGGACCTTGTCAAAAGCCTTTTGAAAGTTTAAATACACCACATCCAGCAGTTCTCCTTTGTCCACTCTACCAGTTACATCCTCAAACAATTCTAGAAGATTTGTCAAGCAGGATTTCCCTTTCATAAATCTATGCTAACTTGGGCCGATCCCGTCATTGCTTTCCAAAGGTGCTGCTATTTCATCTTTAATAATTGATTCCAACATTTTCCCTACTACTGATGTCAGGCTAACCGGTCTATAATTACCCGCCTTCTCTCTCCCTCCCTTCTTAAAAAGTGGTGTTACATTAGCTACCCTCCAGTCCACAGGAACCGATCCAGAGTCAATAGACCGTTGGAAAATGATCACCAATGTATCCACTATTTCTAGGGCTTCTTCCTTAAGTACTTTGGGATGCAGACTATCAGGCCCCAGCGATTTATCGGCCTTCAATCCCCTCAATTTCCCTAACACAATTTCCCACCTAATAAGGATTTCCTTCAGTTCCTCCTTCTCAGTAAACCCTCAGTCCCTTAGTATTTCCGGAAGGTTATTTGTGTCTTCCTTCCTGAAGACAGAACCAAAGTATTTGTTTAACTGGTCCGTCGTTTCTTTGTTCCCCATTATAAAATTCACCTGAATCTGACTGCAAGGGCCCTACGTTTGTCTTCACTAGTCTTTTTCTCTTCACATATCTATAGAAGCTTTTGCAGTCAGTTTTTATGTTCCCAGCAAGCTTCCTCTCATACTCTATTTTCTCCTTCCTAATTAAATCCTTTGTCCTCCTCTGCTGTATTATAAAATTCTCCCAGTCCTCAGGTTTGCTGCTTTTTCTGGCCAATTTATATGCTTCTTCCTTGGATTTAACACTATCCTCAATTTCCCTTGTTAGCCACGGTTGAGCCACCTTCCCCGTTTTATTTTTACTCCAGACAGGGATGTACAATTGTTGAAGTTCATCCATCTGATCTATAAATGTTTGCCATTGTCTATCCACCGTCAACCCTTTAAGTATCACTCGCCAGTCTATTCTAGCCAATTCACGTCCCATACCATCGAAGTTACCTTTCCTTAAGTTCAGGACCCTAGTTTCTGAATTAACTGTGTCACTCTCCATCTTAATAAAGAATTCTACCATATTATGGTCCTTCTTCCCCAAGGGGCATCGCACAACAAGATTACTAATTCGTCCTTTCTCATTACACATCACCCAGTCTAGGATGGCCAGCCCTTTCGTTGGCTCCTCGACATATTGGTCTAGAAAACGATCCCTAATACACTCCAGGAAATCCTCCTCCACCGCAGTTTGGTTAGCCCAATCAATATGTCGATTAAAGTCGCCCATGATAACTGCTGTACCTTTATTGCACACATCCCTAATTTCTTGTTTGATGCTGTCCCCAACCTTACTACTACTGTTTGGTGGTCTGTACACAACTACCACTAGTGTTTTCTGCCCTTTGGTATTCCGTAGCTTCACCTATATCGATTTCACATCATCCAAGCTAATGTCCTTCCTTACTATTGCATTAATTTCCTCTTTAACCAGCAACGCCACCCCACCTCCTTTCCCTTTCTGATATCCTTGCTAAATGTTGAATACCCCTGAATGTTGCGTTCCCAGCCTTGGTCACTCTGGAGACATGTCTCCGTGATGCCAATTACATCATATCCGTTAACTGCTATCTGCGCAGTTAATTTGTCCAGCTTATTGCGAATACTCCTCGCATTGAGGCACAGAGCCTTCAGGCTTGTCTTTTTAACACCCTTTGCCCCTTTAGAATTTTGCTGTAATGTGGCCCTTTTTGCTTTTTGCCTTTTGCCTTGGTTTCTCTGCCCTCCATTTTTACTTTTCTTCTTTCTATCTTTTGCTTCTGCCCCTATTCTACTTTCCTGTCTCCCTGCAGAGGTTCCCATCCCCCTGCCATATTAGATTAACCCCTCCCCAACAGAACTAGCAAACACTAGTGACATTGGTCACTAGGACATTGGTTCCGGACCTGCCCAGTTGCAGACCGTCCGGTTTGTACTGGTCCCACTTCCCCCAGAAACGGTTCCAATGTCCCAGGAATTTGAATCCCTCCCTTCTGCACCACTCCTCAAACCACGTATTCATTTGAGCTATCCTGCGATTCCTACTCTGACTAGCACGTAGCACTGGTAGCAATCCTGAGATTACTACTTTTGAGGTCCTACTTTTTAAATTTAGCTCCTAGCTCCCTAAATTTGTTTTGTAGGACCTCATCTCGTTTTTTTACCTATATCGTTGGTACCTATATGCACGACAACTGGCTGTTTACCCACCCCCTTCAAAATTTCCTGCACCCGCTCCAAGACATCCTTGACCCTTGCACCATACCATCCTGGAGTTTTGATTGCGGCCGCAGAAACATCTATCTATTCCCCTTACAATAGAATCCCCTATTACTATAGCTCTCCCACTCTTTTTCCTGCCCTCATGTGCAGCAGAGCCACCCACTGCTCGCACTCCCGCCTCCTCGACGACTGCTGGGCCTATATAGGCCGCTCCGACGTTCCCGGACTCCCGCTGCTCGCACTTCCGCCTCCTCGATGACTGCTGGGCCTTTATAGACGGCTCTGACGTCTCCGGACTCCCGCTGCTCGCAATCCCGCCTCCTCGACGACTGCTGGGCCTTTATAGGCCGCTCCGACGTCCACGGACTCCCGCTGCTCGCACTTCCGCCTCCTCGATGACTGCTGGGCCTTTATAGGCGGCTCCGACGTCTCCGGACTCCTGCTGCTCGCACTCACGCCTCCTCGACGACTGCTGGGCCTTTATAGGCCGCTCCGACGTCCCCGGACTCCCGCTGCTCGCACCCCCGCCTCCTCGACGACTGCTGGGCCTTTATAGGCCGCTCCGACGTCCCCGGACTCCCACTGCTCGCACTCACACCTCCTCGATGATTGCTGAGCTTTTATAGGCCGCTCCGACGACCCCGAACTCCTGCTGCTCACACTCACGCCTCCTCGATGATTGCCGGGCCTTTATAGGCTGCTCCGATGTCCCCGGACTCCCACTGCTCGCACTCACGCCTCCTCAACGACTGCTGGACCTTTATAGGCCGCTCCGACATCCCCGGACGTCGGAGCTGGCCTTTTAAGGGGCTGGCCTTTTAAGTCTGAGATGAGGAGAAATGTCTTCACTCAGAGGGATGTGAATCTCAGTCGAGAGTATACTCAAGACTGAAATCAATGGATTTTTGTACACTAAGAAAATCAAGGGGAATGGGGATAGAGCAGGAAAGTGGAGTTGATGTAGAGGTTTAGCTATGATATTAGTGTGTGGCAGCGCAGGCTCGAGGGGTTGTATGGCCTATTTCTGCTCCGATTTCTTATGTTGTTATTTCTTATTGAAGGCACATTCAATGGAAACATCCATAATTCTATGGAGAACACTGTTAAAACCAACATTGATTTCGAAGTTCATATGAAAAGTCCCCTTTGTGTACTTCAAAACAAGGAGATGCTCATACCAGTTTTCCATACAAAGAAAGATTGTAGACCCATTTAATCATTAGATACACTCTGATAGAGTTGTTTGTGATTGAGTTAAGATTGCAGACAAACCAAGACGGTAGGAGCATCACAGTTTTTAGCATAGTTCTCACCTCAGTACCAACAAAAAAATACTTCCATTTGGAATGATAAACCATTAGAAAGGAATAGTTTCTTATTGGAAAGAGATATCAATCATTAAGAATTTTTTTAATCCTTAGGTCCAATGCACAACCAACACTGCTCAGCTCTGGCAGACTCAAAAATCAAATCATCTTCAGTCCATTAAAGAAGTGGCTAAATTAATGTCCTCTCCACCTGAATGTATGCTCAGTGCAGCCTTCGGGCGTCTGAGGAAAAGAGTGTTCGAAGACCAGGCCTTCAAATCTACCACCAAGCTCATGGTCCACAGGGCTGTAGTAATACCTGCCCTCCTGTATGGCTCAGAGGCATGGACCATGTACAGTAGACACCTCAAGTCGCTGGAGAAATACCACCAACGATGTCTCCGCAAGATCCTACAAATCCCCTGGGAAGAAAGGCGCACCAACATTAGCGCTCTCGTCCAGGCTAACATGCCCAACATTGAAGCACTGACCACACTCAATCAGCTTCGCTGGGCAGGCCATATAGTTTGCATGCCAGACACGAGACTCCCTAAGCAAATGCTTTATGCGGAGCTCCTTCACGGCAAACGAGCCAAAAGTGGGCAGCGGAAACGTTACAAGGACACCCTCAAAGCCTCCCTGATAAAGTACAACATCCCCACTGACACCTGGGAGTCCCTGGCCAAAGACCGCCCTAAGTGGAGAAAGTGTCGAGTCTCAACGCCGAGAGCGTGCAGAAATCAAGCACAGGCAGCGGAAAGAGCATGCGGCAAACCTGTCCCACCCACCCCTTCCCTCAACAACTATCTGTCCCATCTGTGACAGAGTCTGTGGCTCTCGTATTAGACTGTTCAGCCAGCAAAGAACTCACTCCAGGAGTGGAAGCAAGTCTTCCTCGATTCCGAGGGACTGCCTATAATGATGATTCAGTAATATCCCCGCTCCCTAAGAGAATAAAAGGGTCCTTAACAATCCTGAGCAATCCTTGAAAATGGTTACTCTGTCCAATGACAGTGTCCAGTGAGGCATTTACCATCAGCTAAATAGATCGATAATTTGAACCCAGCCACCTTTACATAGAAGTGGGAACAGAAACTTCCAAGTGAAAAGCAATATAACACAAAAATTTAACATACACACAAGTCAATCTCCTGTGTCGATCCCCATAAGGAGTCAAGACCAAAAGTGCAGTCTTCAGGTGAAGAAGTTAAAGACCGCCGGATGTTAGACAAGAGGGTATAGACACCACGTTAAAGTCATACATTCTGAGCTGGATTTTCCAGTCCTTTGCGCTCCTGGTTTCGCCCTGTAGCGGCGTGAAAGGCAGCCTCCAGCGCCCCATCGCGATCCTCTGGTCCGGTTTTGTGACGGAATTGCGCCAGGTGTGCAACGCCTCTGGTTGCAACACCGGCATTAGTTTGTGTTATGTATGTGAACCTAACTTATGTGTAACACTTGCCACTAGGCAGCACACCTGTGGGAGACCTATGGGTCACCTGTGTACCCTGGAGCAAGCAGGTATAAAAGGCAGTCCATCATGCTGCTGCCTCACTTTGGAGTTATATTAAAAAGGACATGGTCACAATGGTTTGAGCTTACAACACAGTCTCGTGGAGTTATTCTAAACTTAACAGTTTGGACTTTTGCGTGATCCGCCCGCCCGGAAGTGCGCCCGCAATGACTGCCCGGGAAATCAGTGCAGTCCAGCAAAGCCGGCCCGCAATGACTGCCCGGGAAATCAGTGCAGTCCAGCAAAGCCGGCCCGCAATGACTGCCCGGGAAATCAGTGCAGTCCAGCAAAGCCGGCGGCACAGAGGAAGGTGAAGTACTCCAAAGGTAAGTGCAAGTGTTTGTTCTTTTAATTGTTTTAGCAATTTGTGTTGTGGTGGCGTGGGCAATGTTTTGGAAATGTTTTGCCATTTTTGTTTTCAAGTTGTCCCTCCCCCTCAGGCCTCTCTCGGAGCACACACGGCCCGGCACTTTAGTTCACGAGTTTCCCATCCTTGCACCACGAAAAGTGTACAACGCCTCCCTTAGCGCTGTGCCCCCTAACGCAGGG
Organism: Pristiophorus japonicus; assembly: GCF_044704955.1. NCBI lineage: Eukaryota > Metazoa > Chordata > Chondrichthyes > Pristiophoridae > Pristiophorus > Pristiophorus japonicus. The sequence goes on from NC_091985.1 coordinate 59,855,439, forward strand.
CCCAGATGAAGAAACTTCCTTACCAAAGCGCAAACTATTTCCGGCCGGCAACTTTCCCGCCCCGAAAACAGAAAAGTCTAAAACCCAGCCCCTTGACTTTTATTCCATTATTAATTCCTGCTATATTTACAATGGATACTACATATTTAAGTTTGTCGTACTGTGACTGCACCCTGCTGCTTGTAGTAACTTATAGAATGGGAAAAGTTGACAGGAAGTGTGCGGAAATGTAAATTTTTTTATATAATACTAGTCAATGCTGCGTGGCGTTGCATACAGGGAATCAAGATCATGTGTAGTTTTCAGGTGAAGTGGGAGAAAGTGCAGGGCATCGAAGTAATTCAGTTCCCATTTTAAAGATGTGAATTCTGTCCTTACTTTTATATTTCTATTTAACTTCCTGTGTTCACATTTATAATTTACATAAGAGTCTCTTATAAACGTGGGCATACCAATTTATAATGGGGAAAAGATGGCAGGAACTGCGTGCAGATACAAGATTTTCAATATATTATTATAAATTAATGTATGATGCCACCTTGAGAACACTGCAAAACCGTTTTCAAATCAAAGTAACAATACTTAATGAAAGCACATGAGTTACTTCAGAATCAGACCGTGTGAAAAGAAACCCTCCACATGGTGACTCATGAAGTGTCCACGATTCGAGTATAATGAGCTCTTTCTTGTTCTATTTGTTACTAATGATAAACAGGATGCTGTATATACATGCTGTACATCCTGTTTATCACTGGCAGTAAAAATTAGAACAAGTTAAAGCTCAAACTGGGGATACTTCATGGAGGATCTTGTTCTGATTGGAAAAAACACCAAGAACTGCACACTGCACCCATTCTTTTTGGAGATAAACTGAATCTTCATTTGTTTGTAATACCCCTAAATGCAAAGATATCTACGACTCTACCGGGTCAGACAGGATAGCTGTGTATGAAGCATAAGAATAAGATTTTCAGTGAATGAATGAATGAAGACAACCTTATAAGGTGAACTATCTTCTTTCATTCAAGCATCCTCTGCACAACATAGGAACATACCTAAGTAGTGCCATTTGGGAGGGGTCTTCCCTGCAGAGAAGCCATTAACACCAGCTGCTAAAATATCAGCATAGGCAGTCCCTTGGGGTCGAGGATGACTTGCTTCCACACTAAAAATGAATACTCAGATGACTGATGAACTCATTTTAAATGGTGGAAGATGCCTATGCGTGAATTCTTTTAACGTGCGGTGGCCGTTGCGTGCCAGGCACCATATAGGCTTGACGGAGCACAGTCTTGGTTCAGTGGCAAGGGGATTCAAGACGACTGGAGGTCAGGCTTACCGCATGTGCCAATACATGCACACAAACTCCTACTGTCTTCCTTCCTTCCTCCTTCCCACTGGATCTCTCTCTACGTGGAATTCATAGTACACAATGTGAGCTTCCCGAACTCACAGCCTCGCTATTGGCCCGTGCTGTGCCTTCACTTGGTCTTGTCCACACTGCTCCACCTCTGGACCCCGACCTCTCCGCTCCTCTGTGCCTCGTCCGTCCCGACCTCCGCATTGTTGATTCTGCTGCTGCGGTGGCTAGCTTTTTTTGATTTGCCCACAGCTCCAGCCTCGCACTCCAAACTGCTCCTCTGACTGTCCCATGTTTGGAGTGCGAGGCTGGAGCTGTGGGCAAATCAAAAAAGCTAAAACAGAACTCTATTGTATGCAGTAATCAAACCTTTATAGTAATCCTTAGTATATTACTATATGGGGTAGCAATTGGTCTCCGTTGCACACGTTCTCCAGGGCAATAACCAAAGTAATTTTGGTACCTGATCAGCAATGGCATTACCACCATATTGAACACCGCTTAATTGGTGTAAGCGGCTTTGCAGGCAATAGGCACCTTACATATGTTAATTAGAGGCCTAATGCCTGTTGAAGGACCCCGCTGTAAAATTAGCTTATGATGAGTAGAGCAGATGCTTGGACTGCCACTCTCAGAATTCTTCAATGGCTCCTGTGGCCGCTCATATTTTTAAAAAATCTTCCTGTGGAGTCAAATTTCTGTGTGTGTGTAGAAATTACTCCACGTGGCAGCCAAAAATTATCAAGCTGAAATTGTTTGAGAGATGTTCAGAAGTAGGCGTGCAATGGGTGGATTTACCTTTGTTCTGATCCGCGAACAAATCTAATGAATAAGATCAGAATAAGATGTGGAGTCGGGGATAAGTACCAGAATGGATAGACAGAAAGTAGAGAGTAGGGGTAAAGGGTAGCTATTCACAGTGGCAGAAGATGTAAAGTGGAACCTCACAAGGATCAGTGCTGGAACCACTGTTGTTCACAACTTATATTAATGATTTTGTCTTTGGAATCAAAAACACAATTCCTAAATTTGCAGATGCCATGCAAATTGGGGAGCGGGGGGGGGGGGGCGGGGGGCGATAGTCAATTACAAGAAGACATTAATAAACTTGCAGAATGGGCATATAATTGGCAACTGAATTTCAACACAGTTAAATGTGAGGTATTATAGTTTGGTAAGAAAATAAGGAGATCGTATAATTACTTGGAAAGTAAGAATCTGAATAGGGTGGAGGAGCAAAGGGATCTTGTGTACTAATACACAAATAGCTAAAAGTAGTGCTGCCATAAAAAAGCAAACCAAGCTCTAGGGATAGAATTGAAAAGTAGAGCAGTTATGCTAAAGTTGTATCAAATCTTGGAGTACTGTGTACAGTTCTGGTCGCCATATTCTAAAAAGGATAGAGAGGCATTGGAGAGGGTACAAAAAAGATTTACAGGGATGATACCAGAAATGCGAGGTTATACCTATCAGGAAAGGATGAACAGGCTGAGTAGAAAAGAGAAGGCTGAGGGGTGACCGAATAGGTCTTTAAAATGATGAAAGGTTTTGATAGAGTAGACACAAAGTGTTTCCACTTGTGAGGAAGGGCAAAACTAGAGGCCATCAATATAAGAAAGTCACTAAGAAATCAAATAGGGAATTCAGAAGAAACTTATTTATCCAGAGGGTGGTGAGAATGTGGAACTCACTACCATAGGGAGTAATTAAGGTGAGTATAGATGCATTTAAGGGAAGGCTAGATAAGCATATGAGGAAGAAGGTACAAGATCTGACATAATAATAGTGGAAAATGCACTCATCCACTTAGCTAGCCAATACTTGGTTACTGGTTTGCTTTGGGTCTCTCCACCACAGAAAAAATATAACCATTGCAACTTCTGTAATTGTTTTGTATAAGAAACATAATTTACAGCTGTATGAGGATCAACTTAATGAAAATGACGATCCACTTCTATCTGCAGTGGTTAGATATGTTGATCATCAGTAAGTCCCTTAGATTCCATTCAACTTTGTCCTTGGCTATTTTAAGACCATTCATGTAATTTGTAGGTCCACCATTCTGACATGTGCACTACTTTACAATTATCCACCCTAATCCCATTTGTCATTGTTCCACCCACTTTGTCCAACACAAACAGTATATTCAATTTTTTTTTTACTTGACAACATAAATATGCCAGTCTTTTTTTCCTGAACTCACCGTGCAACGACCAGGAACTGATCAATTTGTCGATCATTCAATGGGTTGTCAGGATCCCAAACCTTAATCTCCATCTTCGATTGATCTCTGGCATCTGATTCACCTACCAAGAATAAACAGAATATGATTAACACACTATTATTTCACACAGGAAGCATATACAATAAATAGCCACTGGTATTGCTTCAGGGACAATCATACAATCTACAGTGCTTTCCAACCTGGTACATTGGAATGTTCGCAAATTCAAAAGTGACCTAGATAAATTGTGGTGGAAGAGTGTGAGGGTGCTATTTTTTTTTAAATAGCCAGGTGGAGCACAAAGGTCTTTTCCAATCCCACACATTCTACAACAAAAGCAAAATATTGTGAATGCTGGGATCTGAAATAAAAATAAAAAATGCTGGAAATCTCAGCGGATCAGGCAGCATCTGTGGTGAGAAACAGAGTTAACGTTTCAGGTCATCGACCCTTCGTCAAGCTGGCAAAAGTTCGAAATGTAACAGACTCTTAAGGAAGTGCAGGGGCACTGAAAGGGGAGGGGAGGAAAGAACAAGAGGGAAGGTCTGTGATAGGGTGGAAGGCAGGAGAGATTTGAGACACAAAAGGGATGATGTTCCAAATTGAGATGGGAATGTCACAAGTTAGGAAACAAAAGATGAGTCTAAATAGGGTGTCAATGGCAGGGTATCAGCTGCCACGGGAAACAGAATTTAAAAAAAATAAATAAAAAATATAGATAAAATAAAAGGGGGGGGTTGTAAAAAAAAAAGGGAGGAAAGGGAACAAATTTTGGGCAGAGATTATGGTCTGAAATAGTTGAACTCAATGTTGAATCCAGAAGACTGTAAAGTGCCCAAACAAAAGATGAGGTGCTGTTCCTCGAGCTTGTGTTGAACTTCATTGGAACAGTGTAGGAGGCCGAGGACTGAGGGGTCAAAGTGGGAGGGGAACGAAGAATTAAAGTGACAAGTGACCAGAAGCTCGGGGTCATGCTTACGGACTGAATGGAGTTGTTCCGCAAAGCGGTCACCCAATCTGCATTTCGTCTCCCCAATGTAGAGACCACCACATGCTGAGCTGTGAATACAGTATACTAAATTGAAAGAAGTACAAGTAAATTGCTGTTTCACCTGGAAGGCGTATTTGGGACTATGGACAGTGGGAAGGGAGGAGGTAAAAGGGCAGGTGTTGCATCTCCTGCGTTTGTATGGGAAGGTGCCATGGGAAGGGGAGAGGGTGCTGGGAGTGACTGTGGAATGCACCAGGGTGTCATGGAGGGAGTGGACCCTTCAGAATGCTGAGAGGGGAAGATGTGATTGGTGGTGGGATCACGCTGGAGGTGGTGGAAATGGTGGAGGATGATCCGTTGGCGTGGAGGCAGGTGGTGTGACAGGTGAGGTTATAGTGAATTTTTGTCAATAGCTTATCCCCATAAATGGAAACATTTATGGAAGGGAAGGGAAGAGTCAGAGATGGACCATGTGAAGGTGAGGGAAGGTTGGAAATTGAATGCAATGTGAATGAAATGTTCTAGTTCAGGGCAAGAGCAGGAGGCAGCACCGAAACAGTCATCAATGTAGCGGAAAAAGAGATGAGGGCGGGGACCCCGAGTAGGACTGGAACAAAGAATGTTCCACATATCCCACGAAAAGGCAGGCATAGCTAGAACCCATGCGGGTTCCCAAAGCATCACCTTTAATTTGGAGGAAGTGAGTGGAATCAAAGGAGAAGTTGTTCAATGTGAGAACAAGTTCAGCCAGTGGTGGGAGGGGGGAGGTGGATGGGGACTGTTGGGCCTCTGCTCGAGGAAGAAGGGGACGCCCTCAGGCCATCTTGGTGGGAGATGGAAGTGTAGAAGGATTGGACGTCCATAGTGAAAAGGAAACAGTTGGGGCTAGGGAACTGGAAACTGTTAAAGTGGCGGAGGGCATCAGAGAAGTCGCAGGTGTAGGTGAGAAAAGACTGGACAAGAGGAGAAAAGAGAATTGAGATAGGAAGAAATAAGTTCCGTGCGACAAGAACAGGCTGAAACGAGGAGTCTACCAAGGCAGTCCTGTTTGCGGATCTTGGCAAGGAGGTAGAAGCGGGCTGTGCGGGGTTGAGGAACTGTGAGGTTTGGTGGCTGTGGAGGGAAGATCTCCAGAGAAGATGATGTCAGTGATGGTCTGGGAAATGATGGCTTGATATTTGGTAGTGGGGTCATGGTCCAGGGGGAGGTAGGAGGAGGTATCAGAGAGTTGGCGATCAGCCTCTGCAAGGTAGAGGTTGGTTCATCAAACAACAACAGCGCCACCCTTGTCAGCAGGTTTAATGACAAAGTTGGGGTTGGGTCGGAGAGAGCAGGGTGCTGCAAGGTCAGAGGAAGGTAGGTTGGAGTGAGTGAGGGGAGTAGAGGAATTGAGACGGCCGATGTCCCGTCGGCAGTTCACAATGAATAGATCTAGAGAGGGTAAGAGGCCAGAGGGAGGGGTCCAGGTTGAGCGAGAATTCTGAAAATGGGGAGAAAGGGTCAGTTGTGCAGAGGGAATACTCCTGGCCGAAAAAGTGGTAATGGAGATGAAGGCGACGGAAAAAGAGCTCAGCATCGTGCCGAGCTCACAATTCATTGAGGTGGGGATGTAAGGGGGATAAAACTCAGGCCTTTGCTGAGAACTGATCGTTCGGGGTCAGAGAGGGGAAGGTCACAGGGGACAATGAAAACACAGCAGGGGGTGAGATTGGAAAAAGGGATGGGATCAGAGGGAAGTGAAGGGGAAGAAGGTTCCAAAGGGGCGTTGGTGTCCAAGAATTGGTGCCCATACATTCCTGTATGTTTTGAGAAAAATCAAGAACTGAATTGACTTCTGCTATTCATGACTAGCCAAGAGGCATTCATTTGATCGAAAACAGAAATTTATAGGGGTTGATTTTAAGAAGAACCACTTTGTACTTCCCGAAAAAAACATAACTTTTCAAAAAAAATAACAATATTTAATCACTCAAGACCTGCCAACCTGAAAGACAGCCAAGTGCTGAAGGAAACAAGGTGTAGCCAAATGCTGCTTTGAGTTGTCACCGATCTCTAATTTTATTTTGTTTGATACAAAATACAAACAGTAATCTAATAAGGTAAGCATATCGATGTATTAAATTTGGACTGATCAGGTTACTGACCCTGCCAGAGCACCAAAATGACCCCAAGTAAGGACAAAGATAACACCCTCTATTTGCTGTTCATTTAGCAAGAAGCTGATACATGCAACGGGATTTGAATTTAAATTATTACCAATACCTGGAGCACAAGAAATGAAAATTGTTTTCATGGCGAAGAAATTTACGAAACAACATTGTCCAAAATCAAGACACGATGGCCCAAAAATTGCAGTCCCCACATAGCTCGAGAGTACGCCGCGGACCTGCCAATCGAATATGCACCGACCTGATGGGGGCCCTCCTTCGTAAACTTGCACTCTGATGATGCGTACTAGAGGGCAGCGCAATGGCCCATGGATCCCAGAGGTGCAGCCTGTGCGGAAGTGTACCTGGAATCACGTGGGTCTGATCCTCCAATCAGGAAACAGATTTAGATTTTACATTATTTCTAAAGGGAATCCCATAATCAGATTTAATTACAATGACTTTACAGGACTGGAAGTTAAATCCTAATTAGGTTCACTCCACCAACTTCCATACATGTTAGTTCTGTCAGTAAAAATTTAATTTTGTTGATAATAACTATCAACATCATTAAAACTCCAAACTCTAACTTAGCTGTGGCTCAGTGGGTAGCACACTCGCCTCTGAGCCAGAAGGTGGTGGGTTCAAGTCCCACTCCAGGGACTTGAGCACAAAAATCTAGGCTAACACTCCAGTGCAGTACTGAGGGAGTCTGCACTGTCGGAGGTGCAGTCTTTCGGATGAGACGTTAAACCAAGGTTCCGCCTGCTCTCTCAAGTGGACACAAAAGATTCCATGGCACTATTTCGAAGAGCAGGGGAGTTACAGATGAGCTTATTTGCACAGCAAATGTTCTGATTGGCTCTCCATGATCACACGACCTGATTGCTGATTGGTCTCCTTGGAGGATAAGACACACCTAGCAGTTTATCTCGAATGTGTAAGAACATAAGAAATAGGAGCAGGAGTAGGCCCCTCGAGCCTGCTCCGTCATTCAATAAGATCATGGTTGATCTGATCATGGTTGATCTGATCATGGACTCAGCTCCACTTCCCTGCCCGCTCCCCATAACCCTTTACTCCCTTATCGCTCAAAAATCTGTCTATCTCTGCCTTAAATATATTCAATGACCCAGCCTCCACAGTTCTGTGGCGCAGAGAATTCCATAGATTTACAACCTTCGGAGAGAAGAAATTTCTCCTCATCTGTTTTAAATGGGCGGCCCCTTATTCAAGACTATGGGCTAGATTTTACACTTTTGTGCATATCGCCAAAAAATAGGCGTTATTTCCAGCGTGGGCGGTAAAAATGGGTTTTCAGATCGCCGGCGTCGCGCCCATTCTTAAAGCACCTAGTCTCCAGTTTTGAAATTGGGTGTTACTGTGAGCGATTTATGAAATAGGCGGTAGCGTTAAATCTCGCTGACTTTCTGCTGTAAAGTGTCACCGTCCTTAGCAACGGCATGCGTCCTTAGCAACGGCATGGCAACGCTCAATTCCCGCGATTCCGGCGGTCAAGGGTCATCGTGACATGCGCAGAGGAGGAGACAGAGAGAGAGGGAGCTGAGAGGGACTGAAGACGTGTGTGGGTGTGGTGTGGCTGCTTTGGGAGGAAGGAGGGAGAGTTTAGAGCTTTACAGCAAATAAGGAAACAAAAATTAGCTGTTACCAGCCAGATATTTGCCCGAATTTGGCCTATAATGGAGGGAGAGGAGGAGGCATCACAGCACGCTGTGGAGACTGACGCTGGCGAGAGCAGTGAGGTGGGAGAGGAACACATTGGAGGGCGCAAAAGAGCGAGGAGGTTCTCGGACGAGGCAAATGCCTCCCTCCTGCAGGAGGTCGAGTTACGTTGGGGTGATTTGACACAGGGAGGGTGTGGGAAGCCCATCCCACAGGCCTACCAGAAGATATGGGCCGAGATAGCAGAGATGCTCTCGTCGGCGACCAACGAGGCACGTGAGGGCAACCAATGCCGCAAACGATGGAACGATCTTGTGGGATCCACAAGAATAAGTATTACATTTATTTACATGTACTTATGTATTTATATAATTTGATTTGTAACAGTCATGAGTGACTATCAGCAGATGCGAGGTCTTTAACTTTTACCGGGAATGTTTTACTCAAAGCCTGCGGTCACGGTGCACATCTTTAGGTAAAGACTGATAATTATCATAATAATTATGATTACATCTGTCGATTATGTGTTGTATCAGTCTCTGTGACAGTACCTAGCAATGATCTCATGTCATGTCGTCCTGTCACCTTTTACAGAAGAAGCTATTGACGATGAGATCCGTGCATAGGCGAATGGGTGAGGGGGTCCACCAGTGGATCAGGAGTAGGCCATAAGGTCCCTCGAGCCTGCTCCCCCATTTAATAAGATCATGGTTGATCTGATCATGGACTCAGCTCCACTTCCCTGCCCGCTCCCCATAACCCCTTATACCCTTACCGTTTAAGAAACTGTCTATTTCTGTCTTAAATTTAATGTCCCAACTCCCATAGCTCTCTGAGGCAACGAATTCCACAGATTGACAACCCTCTGAGAGAAGAAATTTCTCCTCATCTCAGTTCTAAATGGGCGGCCCCTTATCCGAAGATCATGCCCTCTAGTTCTAGTCTCCCCCACCAGTGGAAACATCCTCTCTGCATCCACCTTGTCAAGCCCCCTCATAATCTTACATGTTTCTATAAGATTACCTCTCATTCTTCTGAATTCCAATGAGTAGAGGCCCAACCTACTCAACCTTTCCTCATAAGTCAACCCGGGATCAACATAGTGAACCTTTTCTGAACTGCCTCTATAGCAAATATATCCTTTCGTAAATATGGAAACCAAAACTGCACGCAGTATTCCAGGTGTGGCCTCACCAATACCCTGTACCACTGTAACAAGACTTCCCTGCTTTTATTTTCCATCCCTTTTGCAATAAAGGCCAAGATATCATTGGCCTTCCTGATCACTTGCTCTACCTGCATACTATCCTTTTGTGTTTCATGCACAAGTACCCCCAGCGGTGTACTGCAGCACTTTGCAAACTTTCTCCATTGAAATAATAACTTGCTCTTTGATTTTTTTCTGCCAAATGCATGACCTCATTTTCCAACATTATACTCCATCTGCCAAATTCTTGCCCACTCACTTAGCCTGTCTATATCCTCCTGCAGCCTTTTTATGTTCTCCTCACACATTGCCCATCCTCCCATCTTTGTATTGTCAACAAACTTGGCTACGTTACACTCAGTCCCCTCTTCCAAGTCGTTAATATAGATTGTAAATAGTTGGGGTCCCAGCACTGATCCCTGCGGCACTCCACTAGTTACTGCTTGCCAACCAGAGAATGAACCATTTATTCCGACTCTCTGTTTTCTGTTTGTCAGCCAATCTTTTATCCATGCTAATATATTACCCCCAACCCAGTGAACTTTTATCTTGTGCAATAACCTTTTGTGTGGCACCTTATCAAATGCCTTCTGGAAGTCCAAATACACCACATCCACTGGTTCCCCTTTATCCACCCTGGTCATTATATTTTCAAAGTATTCCAGCAAATTTGTCAAACATGACTTCCCCTTCATAAATCCACGCTGACTTTGCCTGACCAAATTTTGCTTTTCCAAATGTCCTGTTACTGCTTCTTTAATAATGGACTCCAACATTTTCCCAATCACAGATGTTAGGCTAACTGGTCTATAGTTTCCTGCTTTTTGTCTGCATCCGTTTTTGAATAGTGGCTTTACATTTGCAGTTTTCCAATCTGCTGGGACCTTCCCAGGATCCAGGGAATTTTGGTAAATTACAACCAATGCATCCACAATCCCTGCCGCTACTTTTCTTAAGACCCTAGGATGCAAGCCATCAGGTCCAGAGGATTTATCTGCCTTTAGTCACATTATCTTACTGAGCACCTCCTTAGTGATAGTGATTGTGATTGTGTTAAGTTCCTCCCCCCTAGAGCCCCTTGACTATTCACTGTTGGAATATTGTTAGTGTCCTCTACCGTAAAAACTGATACAAAATACTTGTTTAGAGTTTCCGCCATCTCAATATTCCCCAAGACTAATTCCCCAGTCTCATCCTCTAAGGGACCAACATTTACTTTAGCCACTCTTTTTCTTTTTATATATCTATAGAAATTCTTACTATCTATTTTAATATTTTGTGCTATTTTACTTTCATTGTCTATCTTCGCTTGCTTAATCATTTTTTTAGTCATTCTTTGCTGGCTTTTAAAAGCTTCCCAATTTTCAGTCCTCCCACTAGTTTTGGCCACTTTGTATGCCCTTGTTTTTAAATCGGATACCGTCCTTTATTTCTTTAGTTAGCCACGGGTGGCTTTCTTTTCTCTTGCACCCTTTCCTCCTTACTGGAATATATTTTTCTTGAGAGTTGTGAAATATCTCTTTAAATGTACACCACTGTTCATCAACCGTCCCACACTTCAATCTGTTTTCCCAGTCCACTTTCGCCAACTCTGCCCTCATACCTTCATACTCTCTTTTATTTACGCTTAGTATGCTGGTTCGAGATCCAACTTTCTCACCCTCCATCTGAATTTGAAACTCAATCATGCTATGATCACTCATTCCAAGGGGATCCTTTACTGTTTATTAATCCTGTCTCATCTAAGATAGCCTGCCCCTTGGTTGGTTCCATTACATACTGCTCAAGGAACCTGTCCCTTATGCACTCTATGAACTCTACCTCAAGGCTACCCTGACCAATTTGATTTGTCCAATCAATATGGAGGTTAAAATCCTTGTGACCCGAGCACCCGCTTCTCTTCTAATAACCGCATTTGCGTTTTTCAGCTCAACCAGCAGCGTAGCTCCAGGCAAGACCGCAGAGGCCAGAAGGTGGGGGCGCAGGGCCCGACTCTCCGGACGATCCTACACTTGGTGCTGAAGAGCTCCGAGTCTCGCCCGTCAATCCGCTGCATCTGTTCTCTACAGATGAGAGCGCAGACTTCGAGGAACCTGCATCGCCACGCTCCAGAAGCCATTCCACTCCAAGGCCATCTAGTGGTCCTCCAATCATCCCTGCCTCCACTCTGGAGATATCGGCCCCAAGCACCTCGCCACAGGGCACACCATTTGTCCCCAGGACGGCGCCGACCCTGCGTAGGCCTCATGAATGCGATAGGTCTGTTCCACGAGCGCCACATAAGAGCAGAGAGATGGTACAGTTATCCAGGAGGACAGTAGACAGTATCTCATCTAAGCATTGGGGGGCATATCCTGACAGCTGGCCACCATGACTGAGTACGTTCCGCGGATGGTGGAGGCCCTGGATGCAGTAGCCAGGAACGCTGCTGGCACAGGCCTCCCAATGGAGTGCGGCACTCTACCCTTAGGTTCCGCACCACCACTGCAAATGACAGATGAGAGCAAGGACAAAGATCCTGCTTCTGCATCAGAGAATGTTGCCCCGCTCCCGTACCCGTCCAACCTCCGCCTCTGCTTGCAACCCCCTCAATGAGACACCACCTGAGGAGCTCCTCGGCAGGCGCCATGCAGCGAGAAGGGGAAGGGGTAGAGGTGGGGAGAAGAGAGGAAGGAGGAAGGAAAATGAGGTGCATGTCCACAGATTTTGGCTGTGATATATCTCCATCTGGGTGTATGCAATTTGTTGTAATGTATGGGGGTAAGGGACCACCCTCCTGCTTTGCCTTTGTATTCTGTGTTGTTGGACATGTTGAACATTTGATTGACGTCAATGGTGGACAAAGTGGGGTGTGGGCGGGAGTTGGGTGTTTTTGCCTGTGATACTTATGATTTCAGACCAATGTTGGTATAAAAAATGTTTTATCGGACATAACTTTGTTGCGCATTGTCTCAGATAGCTGGACCGTTACACACTGGTGATTCCTTAACATGAAAGGATTACATAAAACTTAACTTCAATTAACATAAACTTCACTGACACCAAGGTGATGGGCATCATTGATGTCTGAGCTGCACACACACAGCAGTGTGTTAGCACTGGCACTCACAGCAACATTCTTTCAGGCAAATCGTTCAGATATCAGCTCCTCACGTAGAGTCTTGCAGCTATGTAGCCACCACGGGCCCTTTCATGCGGTCTGGAGGGAGTCGTGGACATGGTTACAGCCAGCCGGATTGTCTGGCCCTAGGTCAGCGTCCAGTCCCTCGTCGTCCTCTTGCTCTCTCTCCTGAGGTGAAGCATCAGTCCCTTCTGGCAATTCTTGGCCCCTCCTGATAGCCAAATTGTGTAGCATGGAGCACACCACTACGAATTTACCTACTTGCTCAGGGTTATATTGTAGCTCCCCTCCTGAGTGGTCCAGACATCTGAAGCGCTGCTTAAGTGCAGTTATTGTTTTCTGGACCACATTGCGTGTGTCTCTGTGGCTCTGGTTGTATTTTCTCGGTCTCGGTGTGGGTGTCACACAGGGGGGGGTCATCAGCCAGGTGGACTAGGCCAGATCGGTTATCACCAAGCATCCAGCATTGCCCTTGTGGATGACTCTTAAACAGCGCTCTCATGCAGGATGTGAGCCTCATCGAATGTGCCCGGACATTTGGCATTCACTGCCATTATGATCTGGTTGTGGCCCACAACTAATTGGACCTTCAGGGAGTGAAATCCTTTTCCGTTACGAAAACACTCCGGGTCCTGAGAAGGTGGTCGCATGGCGATGTGAATGCACTGTATAGCTCCCTGCACCCTGGGGAACTTAGCAATGTGGTTGAATGCTCCAGCCCTGTCAGTCCAAGCCTCTGTGGTCATGGGGAAGCTGATAAAGTCCATCCTTCTCACATACAGGGCCTCCGTGACCTGTCTAATGCAGCAATGGGTGGCATGGTGAGACAGAGGGCAAATCTTGACCGCAGAGGCCAGAAAGGAATCGGACGCGTAGAAAGACAGTGCCGCGGTGACCTTGACCTCGACCGACACTGATATCCTGATGGCAGGCTGCATAAGTGGCCTGATGAGCTCACATATTTCATTGATCACCACCTTGTGGAAGCGCAGGTGTGGTCAGACACGTTGAGGTAAGACCTCTTTTCCCTGTACGTGTGGGGTGTGTATGGTCTGACCCTCCTCCTCATTCTTGCACGTCTTAAAATGGGGACATAATGATGTGCATCACACATTGAGCCATCTGCACTCTGCAGCAGCTGCATATTAATCGATGCAGGCTGAGAAATGGCTGGCCCCATTGCAATGATAGCGATTGATCAGAAGCAATAATTTCCTCACTAAAATACACCTAGAGTAAACCCCCAATAGTCCAGAATCTGAAAATATGTCTGTTGAGATGATCCCTTCACCTGAGAAGAACTCCTGAGTCAATGCAAACTCCCCCAAAGTTGAAGCAGCCTTTTCAATGAAGCGACCTGCGATTTTAAAAATGGCAGCCTTCAGTTCAGAACAGTTCCATTTTTTCTGGGTGGTTTTTTGGGCGAGCGATATTGTGGGTGATATGAGTGCGAGGTGGTGAAAGTGACGGTGGGCGATCTCCTGGGCGTTGGTTTCGGCAAATGTGCTCTTCATGACAAAAAAAAATGAGCGGGCGGTATTATTGAATCTCGGCGTTAATTCCGTACGGAAAGTAATGATGGGCGCTATTATGGGCGTTGATTTTGCCCATTCTGATGATTCCACTCAAAAAAAGTGGACAGGCGGTATTATGTTTTCCCGGCATTATGCACATAGGGAAAGTAACACTCGGTGATAAGTTTCCGAAAAATGCCCATCAGTTTCCATTTTGTGGCTAAATGGATGTTAAGTGGGCTTTAAGCATGCAAAAAACAAGGAAAGTCTAGCCCAGCCCAGAGTCCCATAGTTTTAGTTTCCCCTATGAGTGGAAATATCCTTTCTGCATCCACCTTGTCAAGCCCTCTCGTTATCTTATAAGTTTCGATAAGATCACCTCTTATTCTTCTGAACTCCAATGACTATAGGCCTAACCTACTCAACCTATCTTCATAAGTCAATCCCCTCATCTCTGGAATCAACCTAGTGAACCTTCTCTGAACAGCCTCCAATGCAAGTATATCCTTCCATAAATATGGAGACCAAAACTGTACGCAGTACTCCAAGTGTGGCCTCACCAATACCCTGTACAGGTGTTGCAGGACTTCGCTCCTTTTATACTCTAACCACCTTGCAATAAAGGCCAACATTTCATTTGCCTTCCTGATTACTTGCTGTACCTGCATACTCACTTTTTGTGTTTCATGCACAAGGACCCCCAGGTGTCTCTGTACTGCGGCACTTTGCAATTTTTCTCCATTTAAATTATAATTTGCTTTTGTATTATTTCTGCCAAAGTGGATAACCTCACATTTTCCCACATTATACTCCATCTGCCATATTTTTGCCCACTCACTTAGCCTGTCTATATCCCTTTGCAGATTTTGTGTGTCCTCCTCACAATTTGCTTTCCCACCCATCTTTGTAATTAGAACCGCCCTTCCCAAGTTCTCAGTGACTTTGCAAAGTGTAATTCTAGCCATTCTCAGGCAATCCCTTGGAGTTGAGGATGACTTGCTTCCACACTAATATGAGTTCTTAGGTGACTGATGGGACCAATGTGGGTTTCTACAGTCTCTGTCGCAGGTGAGGAAGGTGGTGGTTGAAGGGACGGATGGGTGGGGTCTTGGGTTGTCGTGTGCTCCTTCAGCTGTTTGCGCTTGGCTTCCGCATGCTCCCGGCGAAAAGACTCGAAGTGTTCGACGCCTTCCCAGATGCTTCTCCTCCAGTTTGAGCGGCCTTGGGCCAGTGATTCCCAGGTGTCGGTGGGGATGTTGCACTTTTTCAAGGAGACTTTGAGGGTGTCCTTGAAGCGTTTCCTCTGCCCACCTGGGACTTGCTTGCCGTGTCAGAGCTCTGAGCAGAGCGCTTAGTCTGGGAGTCTAGTATCGGGCATGCGGACGATGTGGCCTATCCATTGGAGCTGATCAAGCGTGGTCAATGCTTCAATGCTGGGGATGTTGGCCGAAGCAAGAACACTGATGTTCATGTGCCTATAATGCCAATGGATTTCCAGGATCTTGGAGAGGCAGCATTGGTGGTGCTTCTCTGGTGCTTTAAGGTGCCTGCTGTACATCATCCATGTCTCTGAAGCATACTGGAGGGCGGGTATCACTATTGTTCTGTAGACCATGAGCTGGGTGCCAGGTTTGAGATCCTGGTCTTCAAACACTCTCTTCCTCAGGCTGCCGAAGGCTGCACTGGCACACTAAAGGTGGTGTTGGACTTCCATCATCGACATCTGCCCTTGTTGACAATAGGCTCCCAAGGTATGGAAAATAGTCCACGTTGTCCAAGGCCTCGTCGTGGATCTTGATAAACGGGGAGGGCGGGGGCATGGGCAGCACATCAAATCCAAGAAAAATGCAGGGAGCAGCATCAACCTCTGTACATGGCCATCTTTGACCTCACAAAGGCCTTCGAGGGATTATGACGTGTCCTTCTCAAATTCAGCCACACTCAAAGGTGTGTCACCATCCTCCTCCTGCTTCACGATAACATGCAAGCCATGATCCTGATCAACGGATCCAACAGAGACTCAATACATGTGCGGACCGGGGTCAAGCAAGACTGTGTCATCCCACTAACGCTCTTCCCCGTCTTCCTTGTTGCAATGCTCCATCTCACTCTTAATAAGCTCCCCGTTGGAGTGGAGCTAATCTACAGAACAAACGGGAAGATGTTCAACTTCCGTCGCCTCCAGTCCAGATCCAAGGCTGTCCCATCCTCTGCCATTGAATTACAGTATGCAGGCGACGCTTGCGCACACTCGGAGGTCAAACTCCAAACCATCGTCAACGCCTTCACCAACACGTACGAGTATGGGCCTCACATTAAACATCCGCAAGACAAAGGTTCTCTACCAACGTGCCCCTGCCGCACTCCAGATTTCAGGCAGGATAGGGCACTCCCATCCCAGCCCAAGTTCCTGACACCCCCCAGCCCAAGTTCATGCCCCCCCAGCCCCCCTAGCCCAAGTTCCTGCCCCATCCAAGCCGAAGTTCCTAACCCGCCCCCCCCAGCCCAAGTTCATGCCCCGCCCCAGCCCAAGTTCCTGCCCCGCATAAATGTTAAGTTTTATTGGGTATGAAGTGAACAGTGACACACACACTGAGAAATTGTGTGTGGGTTTAAAGGGGATGTGGGTGTAAAGGGGGTGGGTTGGAAGAACGTGATTCACCTTCCCCGAGTTCTCTCTCTCCTCTCCGATCCCCTCTCTCTACCCCAGTCTCTCTCTCCCCCCCCTCCCCAGCCAGTCTCTGTGTCCCCACCCCCTCCCCAGTCTCTCTCCCCACCTCCTCCCCCCACCCCCCCCGGCCACCCGCCACCGTCTCTCTCCCCCCCCACCCCATTCTCACTCTCCCCTGTGGCTGTTTGCATCAACCATAACATTTTTGTTGGCAATTGCGGAGCAAATAGCCCACCTCCGCGTCAGTAATTCATTTTCCTTTGGTCATGTGCATGATCTGTCAACGTGTTCATTTACACTTTGCAAGTTTGGGATTTAGAGCATGCGCTAAATCCCAAACTTGTGGGTCATTTCAAAGTCGATATGACAGCGTTCTCTCAGAGTACACGGTCATACCTACTGCAAATTCTGGTCGAATATTTGTTCAGAGTATTTATTAGCCTTTGGAGTTGTATTAGACATGTTTTTTTTAAACTTAACAAATGACTCGAGTCCTAATGTCACAAACATTCTGATTCCAAGCATAGCTACTTAGTTCTCACGCCAAAGCATAAATGTTCACCATCCCTGGTACGATTTTATTTTTGAAGGGTGTAAGTTGGACAAGGGATAGATGTAGTTGCCAAATAGCTAAGGAATGCAAAGGGTTAGAGTAAAGAAAATTCCAAACTTGAAATTAATTATCTGGAGTTTAATAGATATACTTAAAGGCAGCTATTAACTCAAAGTTTACAATTCCCTGCTTGTTCTAACAATTTTACTAATTTATTAATAAATTCATGTAACGTGATACGAGTTGATTACTTCCAAAATCTAATTTCAATGTAATTTCAGAAAGTCAGGACAACATTGGAGCCATCCAATGTATCATGGAAGCAGAGGACATTTCTTTGTTACATTTCAATTAAGCTGATTTTTCATGCTCAGGTATAGTTCAATTAGTTAAATTTTAGTATGAATTATCATTGGCAATATCGGCAAATAGAAGGACGTAACTTCACAATTACGCCCCACAGGAAATTTTAGGTCTTGAAGTCTGTCATTTCTATATAAAGCTGTAAGTGAACGTATTACGGTTGGAAAGCAGGTAAAATCTCACCAAGACAGTTAAAAGAAACCCTGTAGCATTATACAGAAAGAATACCCAAAGACGGCCATTTGTGCCATCAAGCTGGTTCCTTCCATGCAACAAACGACTTCATTATGGACTATACTCAAACCATTTGATTTACTGAAAAAAGTCAAGTAGACTGGTTGCCTTCATAGCGAGACCATTCCATGATCCCAAAAACTCAGGAACCATCATAACCCACAAAACATTCGATTATCTGTAACAATTAGGGTCAGGTGAGCAAGAAGATTGTGAGTTCAAGTCTCATTCCAGAACTTGGGCATGGTTGCGATGTTAAACAGTTGAGACAAAGAAATTTTTTTTAAAGTCGCGATTAATAAATATATGAAAAGTATTGAAAGGAGGCAAAAAGTGAGATTAGGTTGGCTAATAAGAACTATGAATGATGACTAGCAATCAACATAGATTTAAACAGCCATGGATTTTATAAACACATGAAAAGAAGTTAAAAGCTACTTAACAGGGTCGGATCACTTTGACACAAAAAAAGGGTAACTTGTGAATGAGGGAATGGCAGAAAATCTTCATCAGTATTTTACCTCAGTTTTTATAGAGGAAGATGAAAGAGACTATAGAAATATCTTAGGAAGATGTGGAACGACCACAGATAGATAAGTATTTGAAAGGAAACTGTATTTCAACAGTTAATTGCAACGTTTAAATACAGTTTTCCTTCAAATAATTATTTGAAAAGTATTTTATTGTAGGACAGAGCAATTTCAGATAACATTTTTGTTTATGTATTTATTAGACCCAAGATCCAGATGGTATGCACCACATTTTGAAATTTACAATAAGAAAAGGAACTATACTTTATAGATTTTAAATAGAGCACAAGGACCTTAGTCTGCAGGTACACATATTAAAAGTTGGTGGCTTAAGAATGTAAGGGCATATAGAAGCATGGAAGATAAAAGCAGAGAGTATAAGTCAGTGGTGGAAAATTGTATGCAGTTTTGATCATCCCATTACAGGATGGATATAAAAATAATGGAAAGGTACAGCATAGATTCACTACAATATTCATGCAAATAAGGTGTTACTGTTATGAAGAAAACTTGAGAAATTAGAGGTTTCTGTACTAAAGCTGAGAAGATTGAGGGGTGATCGGAAAGAGGTCTTTTAGATCATGAAGGGTTGTGGCAAGGTAAAGAATGATAAGATTGTCTTCACTGGTAATTAAGATAGTAACAAAATGGTACAAATTTGTGAAATAAAGGGAAGGTTAGAAGAAATATCTTTACACACAGGGTGGTTAGAATGGAATTTTCTGCCTCAAATTATTATGGAACTAGAGCCCGAGATTTTTTTTCAAGAGAATTAAATAATTGCTTGAAATATTAACGGTTATGGGAAGTGAGCAGGGGAGTGGGATTAGACAAAGTTGTTCACGTGGATAAAAACAATAGCCCAGACTTGAAGAGCCAAATGGTTTGTTTCTGTGCTGTGGCATTCTATGATTCATTATGATAGGATTGCTCATGTTCTGAATTTTTAGCACGGCTGGGAATAGTAGAAGCATGTGACATTACAATTCTGCCCATAGACCTTCCCCAATGTTATCAGAGGATAGCCTGCACAGGATATCAATGTAAAAATCTTCTTAGTTGGGAGTTAGATTGAATTCAATAAATGTAAACATTTTGATATTTCTGTTAGCTCTACATCACTCCACACATTCCTACCACCAACAGTTCTAAGTTAACGAAATGTCAGTCCTGTTCACTTGATGAATGAGCCCACTTCATTCAAAACAGTGTAGAGCTGACCACCATTGAATAACAATAGCAGTGAAAAATCACCCAGAGAAAGAAGGAAGAAAGAACATGGGAAAATTAACTTTTCATTATGAGCAATTATTTCCCATCCATGCCATTGCCAAATCTTTCAAAATTTGGACTTATACATTATTTAGGATTTAATTTAAACTCTAATTTTAGTCTCTCATTACTAATATAAAACTACTAAGAAGTAATAACGAGCATATATAGATCCTTAAGGAAAAGCTAACTGGTTCCAGCACTATGTCCAGCTTTTGTATGATTTTTGAAACAAATAGTATGTTCCTGATATTCCATACTGGAGGCTTCCGAGGAGAAAGAAATGGGAGATCAGTTGGAACAATGTTTCTTTATGTTTCTGCTCTGAAAAAATAGATAACTTTCCTCCCCTTCACTATATTTCACAAATAGCTTTGTTATATCTCTCTGTTCGGGAGCTTTTTATCCAAAGGAGGCAGCATTAAGTTTCTGAATATAGTAAGTCCACAAAATATTACAATAGTCTGCACCACACTGGTACTTGTAGTGACAACCAATGCAAGGGCTCTGAAATCTCTGATGGAAGGAGACACCCATTAGTAGCTAATTCTCCCTCTCTTTTGCGCCACTCTTGAACAGAAAGAAAGTAATTGCATTTCGACTGTGCTTTTCATGTGCGCAAGATGAAGTGTAGTAGCTGTTCTTCTATAGGCAAGTTCAGCAATAAATTTGCACAAGGTCCCACAAACAGCAAAAAAATGAATGACCTGATAACCTGTTCGTTGTGGTGTTGATTGAGGGATCAATGTTAGCCAAGAATCATAGACCATTACGACACAGAAGGAGGCCATTCGGCTCATCGTGACTGTGCCGATCAAAAAGTTACCCAGCCTAATCCCATCTTCCAGCACTAGGTCTGTAGTCCTGTAGGTTACGGCTCTAGTGCAAAAATAAGTACCTTTTAAATGTGATGAGGGTTTCTGCCTCTACCACCCTTTCAGTCCGGGAGTTCCAGACTTCCATCACCCTGTGGGTGAAGAAATGTTTCCTCATCTCACCTCTAATCCTCCTACCAACTACTTTAAATCTGTGCCTCCTAGTCGTTGACCCCTCTGTTAAAGGAAATGGGTCCTTCCTAACGAATCTGTCTCGGCCCCTCATAATTTTATACTTCAATTAAAACTCCCCACAGCCTCCTCTGTTCTAAGAAAAACAACCACAGCCTATCCAATCTTTCCTCATAGCTAAAGTTTTCCAGTCCTGGTAACATCCTCATAAATCTCTTCTGCACCCTTTCTAGTGCAATCACATCCTTCCTGTAATGTGGTGACCAGAATTGTGATCAGAGCACGCAGTACTCAAGCTAGTGGCCTAACCAGTGTGGTATTCAGTTCGAGCATAACTTCCTTGCTCTTGTATTCTATGCCTCAACTAATAAAGGAAACATAGAAACATAGAAAATAAGTGCAGGAGTAGGCCATTTGGCCCTTTGAGCCTGCACCGCCATTCAATAAGATCATGGCTGATCATTCCCTCAGTACCCCTTTCCTGCTTTCTCTCCATACGCCTTGATCCCCTTAGCCGTAAGGGCCATATCTAACTCCCTCTTGGAAATATCCAATGAACTGGCATCAACTACTCTCTGCGGTAGGGAATTCCACAGGTTAACAACTCTCTGAGTGAAAAAGTTTCACCTCATCTCAGTCCTAAATGGCCTATCCCTTATCCTAAGACTATGTCCCCTGATTCTGGACTTCCCCAACATCGGGAACATTCTTCCCGCATCTAACCTGTCCAGTCCCGTCAGAATCTTACACGTTTCTATGAGAAACCCTCTCATCTTTCTAAACTCCAGTGAATAAAGGCCCAGTTGATCCAGTCTCACCTCATATGACATTCCAGCCATCCCTGGAATCAGTCTGGTGAACCTTCGCTGCACTCCCTCCATAGCAAGAACATCCTTCCTCAGATTAGGAGACCAAAACTGAACATAATATTCCAGGTGAGGCCTCACTAAGGCCCTGTACAACTTCAGTAAGACCTCCCTGCTCCTATACTCAAATCCCCCAGCTATGAAGGCCAACATACCGTTTGCCTTCTTTACCGTCTGCTGTACCTGCATGCCAACTTTCAATGACTAATGAACCATGACACCCAGGTCTCGTTGCACCTCCCCTTTTTCTAATCTGCCGCCATTCAGATAATATTCTGCCTTCGTGTTTTTGCCCCCAAAATGGATAACTTCACATTTATCCACATTATACTGCATCTGCCATGCATTTGCCCACTCACCTAACCTGTCCAAGTCACCCTGCAGCCTCTTAGTGTCCTCCTCACAGCTCACACCGCCACCCAGCTTAGTGTCATCTGCAAACTTGGAGATATTACACTCAATTCCTTCATCTAAATCACTGATGTATATTGTAAATAGCTGGGGTCCCAGCACTGAGCCCTGCGGCACTCCGCTAGTCACTGCCTGGCATTCTGAAAAAGACCCGTTTATCCAGACTCTCTGCTTCCTGTCTGCCAACCAGTTCTCTATCCACGGCAGTACATTACCCCCAATACCATGTGCTTTGATCTTGCACTCCAATCTCATGTGCAGGACCTTGTCAAAAGCCTTTTGAAAGTCGAAATACTCCACATCCACTGGTTCTCCCTTGTCCACTCTGCTAGTTACATCCTCAAAAAATTCCAGAAGATTCGTCAAGCATGATTTCCCTTTCATAAATCCATGCTGACTTGGACCAATCCTGTCACTGCTTTCCAAATGTGCTGCTATTTCATCCTTAATGATTGATTCCAACATTTTCCCCACTACTGATGTCAGGCTAACCGGTCTATAATTACCCATTTTTTCTCTCCCTCCTTTTTTAAAAAGTGGTGTTACATTAGCTACCCTCCAGTCCATAGGAACTGATCCAGAGTCAATAGACTGTTGGAAAATGATCACCAATACATTCACTATTTCTAGGGCCACTTCCTTAAGTACTCTGGGATGCAGACTATCAGGCCCCGGGGATTTATCGGCCTTCAATCCCATCAATTTCCCCAACACAATTTCCCGCCTAATGAGGATATCCTTCAGTTCCTCCTTCTCACTAGACCCACTGTCCCCTAGTACATTCGGAAGGTTATTTGTGTCTTCCTTCGTGAAGACAGAACCAAAGTATTTGTTCAATTGGTCTGCCATTTCTTTGTTCCCCATTATAAATTTACCTGAATCCGACTGCAAGGGACCTACGTTTGTCTTCACTAATCTTTTTCTCTTCACATATTTACAGAAGGTTTTGCAAGCAGTTTTTATGTTCCCTGCATGCTTCCTCTCATACTCTATTTTCCCCCTCTTAATTAAACCCTTAGACCTCCTCTGTTGAATTCTAAATTTCTCCCAGTCCTCAAGTTTGTTATTTTTTCGAGCCAATTTATATGCCTCTTCCTTGGTTTTAACACTATCCTTAATTTCCCTCGTTAGCCACGGTTGAGCCACCTTCCCCGTTTTATTTTTACTCCAGACAGGGGTGTACAATCGCTGAAGTTCATCCATGTGATCTTTAAATGTTTGCCATTGCCTATCCACCGTCAACCCTTTAAGTATCCTTTGTCAGTCTATTCTAGCCAATTCACCCCACATATCGTCAAAGTTACCTTTCCTTAAGTTCAGGACCCTAGTTTCTGAATTAACTGTGTCACTCTCTCCATCTTAATAAAGAATTCTACCATATTATGGTCACTATTCCCCAAGGGGCCTTGCACAAGATTGCTAATTGGTCCCTTCTTATTACACATCACCCAGTCTAGGATAGCCAGCTCTCGAGTTGGTTCCTCGACATATTGGTCTAGAAAACCATCCCTAATACACTCCAAGAAATCCTCCTCCACCGCATTGCTACCAGTTTGGTTAGCCCAATCAATATGTCGATTAAAGTCACCCATGATAACTGCTGTACCTTTATTGCACACATCCCTTATTTCTTGTTTGATGCTGTCCCCAACCTCACTACTACTGTTTGGTGGTCTGTACACAACTCCCGCTCGCGTTTTCTGTCCTTTGGTATTCCGCAGCTCCACCCATACAGATTCCACATCACCCAAGCTAATGTCCCCCCTTACTATTGCATTAATTTCCTCTTTAACCAGCAATGCCACGCCGCCTCCTTTTCCTCTCTGCCTATCCTTCCTAAATGTTGAATACCCCTGGATGTTGAGTTCCCAGACTTGGTCACCCTGGAGCCATGTCTCCATGATGCCAATTACATCATATCCGTTAATTGCTGTCTGCGGTATGAGGGGTGAATTGGCTGGAATAAACTGGCAAAGGATACTTAAAGGATTGACGGTGGATAAGCAATGGCAAACATTTAAAGATCAAAGAATGAACTTCAGCAATTGTACATCCCTGCCACTTTTCTGCCCAACTGATCAGTTCATAGAGACCTTCCTGCCGTTTAGAGCTTTCCTTCTCACTGTCAACCACATGGCCAATTTTTGTATCATCTGTAAATTTCTTTATTATGTCCTCTACATTTAAGTCTAAATCATTAATATATACTACAAAAAGTAAGGGACCGTGTACTGAGTCCTGTGGAACCTCATTGGAAACAGCCTTCCAGTCACAAAAACTCCCCTCAACCATTACCCTTTGCTTCCTGCCTCTGAGCCAATTTTGGATCCAATGTACCACTCTACATTGGATCCCATGGGCTTTTACTTTTTTGATCAGCCTACCATGTGGGACCCTGTCAAAAGCCTTGCTAAAATCCATGTAAACTACATCAAATGCACTGTCCTCATCAACCCTCCTTGTTACCTCCTCAAAGAACTCAATCAAGTTAGTCAGACACAACCTTCTCTTAACAAATCCTTGCTGACTGACCTTGATTAATCTGTGTCTTTCGAAATGAAGGTTTATACTGTCCCTCAGAATTGATTCCAGTAATTTGTCAACCTACTCCTGCACTTATTTTCTATGTTTCTATGTTAAACTAACTGGCCTGTAATTGCTCGGTTTATCCCTTCCTCCCTTTTAAACAATGGTACAACTTCAGCAGTTCTCCAATCTTCTGGTACCACTCATGTAGCCAAGGAGGATTGGAAAATGATGGTCAGATCCTCCGCAATTTCCTCCTTTGCTTCTTTTAGTAGCCTCGGATATATTTTTTCGAATACTGGAGATTTACCTACTTTCAAAGATGCTAAACCCCTTAAAACTTCCTCTCTTACTATGTTCATCCTATCTAATATTTCACTATCTTCCTCAGGAAGACAGCATTCCAGCTCCCAACACTGACTCTCCCACCATGCACCTTACGCGGTCCACACCCGAGCCATCAGAGACCGCTTCTGCCGTTGCTGCAACGCAGCAGTCTGCAGCCAGGCCTTGAGCTGGTCCAGGGCGTCCTCCTAGGCCATCTCCACTGTCTGACCCACCAACACAGCAGCCCTCAAGCCGCCTTGCTGTAAGCACTGAGGCCTCATTGAGGAGAAGCAGCAGGCGTGGGAGGGGGATGAAGGGAAGGGGTGGGAAAGCTCAGGATGTCCCTTTAAGGGATGTGAGAACTTTGTGTAGATGCCCTCAAGTATTGTGATGATGCTTGTAAATAGTTCAGTTGTAGTAATCAAATGCATCGTTCTTGAGTGCCTTGCAGCAGAAGGCTGTTACTGAATTGTATTGTTTTGTTTTGTTTGGGGGACGGGGACTTCTGTTACTTTGTTGGAGTAAACTTTCACTTTGACCATTTGCCATTGGTGTTGTGTACATTATTCCAAAGTTCACCAGAGTTGTGCCTTTATGGTGGTACACAGCGTGGTAAGTTTTAGTTACATCCCTCAGCTTCCTCCGGTCCATTATGAGCAGGCGACGTGTGGCTCTTGGTCCGGCTGAATCTGGACGCGGTCTTCCCCGTGGATGGGATGGCTGTGCAATCGGGGCCTCACCAGGCTCCTCTTCATTGTCCTCCTCCTCCTGTGGTGGGCCTGCAATCCCCACTGGCAATGCCTGGCCCCTCATGACGGCCAAGTTGTGCAGCATGCAGCACATGACAATGAATTCGAAGACCAGTTGAGGGGAGTAATGAAGGATGCCTCCAGAGCAGTCCAAGCATCGGAAGTGTTGCTTGAGTAGGCCAATTATCTGTTCGATGATGTTGCGTGTGGCTGCGTGGCTCTCATTGTAGCGCTCCCCAGCTTCACTGGTGGGGTTGCAGAAGGGGGTCATGAACCAGGTGGCTAGGCCGTATCCTTTGTCCACAAGCAGTCAACTGTGCCCTTCCCTTTGTCGCTGAAGCATTCGTGAGCCACTGCTCTCACGCAAGATGAAAGCATCATGTGCGCTCCATGGATAGCGGGCATTCACTGTGAGGATGCACTGAGTGTGGTCGCACACCAGCTGTGCATTGAGGGAGTGGTATCTCTTTCATTTTCTGAATACCTCTGTGTTGTGGAATGACGCTCGCAAGGCCACGTGTGTGCAGTCAACGACTCCTTGAACCCTCAGAAAGTCCGCAATTCTGCCAAACCCAAATGCCCGCTCATTTCGGCTGTCCCTGCTCATTGGGAACTTTATTAAGTCCATTCTGCGGGCGTACAGAGTTTTTGTGACATGTCGAATGCAGCGATGTTTAGCGTATCGAGAGATACTGCATATGTCCCCTGCTGCTGCCTGGAAGGAGCCGGAGGCATAGAAAGCCAGAGCCACAGTCACCTTCACTGCGACGGGCAGTACCGTCCTGTTGGCGCTGGAAAGCTGTATGTCTGCCTGTGGGAGAAGGCATATCTCTGTCAGCACTTCCTTTCGGAAGCTCAGCCATCTCACACACTGCTCCTGAGAGAAATGGAGGTATAAGCCTGTAAACCCATGGGGGATAAGCCCTCTTCCCCAGACGTCTTCGGCCTCTCTTCATCCGTGGGCCGAAATGGCCAACAGCCCTTCTTCTAGTTTGACGCAACCTGGCATTAGCATGGAGCATGATATGCTGGCAAACTAGTAATGCCCCCATTAAATTCTCTCACTGATGTAAAGACACTGTAATGGCAGATAAAACTGCCGCTTTCAAGTCAGAGCTTAACGCAGCGGTTGTGCACAACCGTTGCTGTCAATGTGACCTGCGATGTAGGATCCACCTCCCTCCATTTAAATACACTGCCAATACTGTTTGTTGCACCTGGAAACACCTGTTTCCTGGGGCGGCCATATAATGAGGCGTTAGGGCCTAATTTTGCATCCGGGGCGCTAGCGGAGCGTTGCACGACGATTGACGTCATGATCTCCGTGAAACTAGAGGGCGGGGCAGTAAGCGTTTGTGCCACCGCAAACCATCAACCGAATTTGTCAACCGGGCGGTAAGAACTGTACGCCCACCATCACGTCTAGAAACATCCTTTACCGCCCCTCAGGGGCTCTAACAGAGGCACAAGGGAGCCGAAAATCCAGCCCTATATTTCCAATGAAACTGTAACAGACCTTCAGTATAAAAATAAATAAATTAATGGTCAACAAACTTACAATCAAAATAGGAATAAAACTGTTATCAGTGTATTTTCACGAATAAATTCAAGTCCATATCATAGCTATCAAAACAATGGCCCAGATTTTCCGGGATCTATGATCGCGTATGCACTCGCAAGTTCCGGGTTTCCACGTGCAATGCACATGCACGAAAACCCAGAACTTGCAATCTGTCAAATTTCAGCTTGAATTCGTGCAGTTGGCAAATTAGTTTAGGTTATTTCTAGCCCCTTTAAAGCATTTACATTTATTTTTCAAAAAATTGAATTATTGTTTTAAATGTTTAATTAAATTGTATTTTAATTCATTTTGGACATGTAATAATTTATTTGTATTTAACTGGTGTGTAATTGTGTTCTTAGATGATTCCTATTCATGCTTATGGGGATTTCGTACATAAATGGAAACCTCATAGACATAATGGAGATTCTCCTTTCTGATTGGTTCAGCTGGCCCACATGATCCCAGGGGGCGCTTATGAATCACGTGCGCGCCTGGGATACATGGGCCTTTACACATGCATACACGTAGAGGCCCAGGAGCGCAAGTGTTCGAACCTCCGGGACCCTCAGGAAGCTTCGCCGGCATTCACCCGTGGGAAGAACACAAGAACTAGGAGCAGATGTAGGCCATATGGCCCATCGAGCCTGCTCCATCATTCAATAAGGTCATGGCTGATCATCAACCTCAACTCCACTCTTCCACGTGATCTCCATATCCCTCGATTCCCCTAGACTCCAAAAATCTATTTATCCCAGCCTTGAATATATTCACAGACTCAGCATCCACAGCCCTCTGGGGCAGAGAATTCCAAAGATTCACAACACTCTGAGTGAAGATATTCCTCCTCATCTCGATCTTAAGTAGCCTACTCCTTATCCTGAAACTATGCCCCCTAGACACTCCGGCCAGGGGAAACAACCTCTCAACATCTACCCTGTCAATCTCCTTCAGAATCTTATATGTTTCACTGAGATCACCTCTCATTCTTCTAAATTCCAGAGAGTATAGGCCATTCTACACAATCTCTGATCATAAGACAGCCTTTTCATCCCAGAAATCCAACAAGACTCAAGAAGCTCGACATCATCCAGGACAAAGCTGCTCGCTTGATTGGCACCTTAAACATTCATGCCCTGCACCACCGACGCACCGTGGCTGCAGTGTGTACCATCTACAAGATGCACTGCAGCAACTCACCAAGGCTTCTTCGGCAGCACCTCCAAAACCCGCAACCTCTGCCACCTAGAAAGACAAGGGCAGAAGGCAGGCGCATGGGAACACCATCACTTGTAAGTTTATCTCCAAGTTGCAAAAACAATAGGGTTGTAATAGTGGGGGATTTCAATTACCTTAATATTAACTGGGATACAATCAGTGTAAAAGGTATAGAGGGCATAGAATTCCTAAAAGCATTCAGGAGATCTTTTCTAGCCAGTACGTAGCAAGCCCAACAAGAGGGGGGCAGTTCTAAATTTAGTTTAAGGGAATGAAGCTGGGCAGGTGGAGAGAGTATCAGTGGGAGAGCATGTAGTAGTGATCACAATTCAGTTAGTGTTAGCATAGTTATGGATTAAGACAAAGATAAAACTGGAGTAAAGGTTCTAAATTGGAGGAAGGATAATTTTACTAGATTAAGAAGTGATTTAGCAAAAGTGGACTGGAAAGAGTTACTTGAAGGTAAATCAATGAGAGCAGTGGGTGGCATTCAAGAGGGAGATACAAGGGTAAACATGTTCCCACAAAGAAAAAGGGCAGAACTGCCAAATTTAGAACCCCCAAAATGACAAGGTGCATGCAGGGTAAGATAAGGCAAAAAAGGGAAGCTTCTATGAGGGGTCAGATGAGGAGAAATTTAGATATCGAAAGAGAAAGGTCAATGCAATAGAGCAGTGTAGTGATTTGGGTAAAAATAAGCAGTGTGACAGGAAGGGACAGAGAGTTTAATAGTAGCAGTGCAGCAGAGAACAAGGTCAAAGCAGGGAATAATGGTCAACAAATTTAATTACAGGGTCTTTATCTAAATGCACAGAGCATTCGTAATAAGATAGATGAACTATTAGCACAAAGATAAAGCGGTTTTACAGAGACATGTGGTTGCAAGGTGACCAATATTGGGAACTAAATGTTCCAGGGTATTTGACGTTTCGAAAAGACAGGCAGACTGGTAAAGGTGGGGGGGCGGTTTGCCCTGATAATAAGGATGACATAAAGACAGTAGAGAGAAAGGATCTTGGTCATGGCTCGGACAATCAGGAAGTAGAATCAGTATGGGTGGAGATAAGGAATAACAAGGGGCAGAAAACATTTGTGGGAGTAGTATATAGGCCCCCTACCAGTAGCTATACCGTTGGACAGAATATTAATCAAGAAATAGTAGGAGCTTGTAACAAAGATAATGCAATAATCGTGGGGGACTTTAATCTTCATATAGACTGGACAAATCAAATTGCCAAAGGTAGTCTGGAGGACGAGTACATGGAATGCATTCGGGACAGTTTCCTAGAACCATACATCATGGAACCAACCAGGGAACAGGCTATTTTAGATCTCGTATTGTGTAATGAGACAGGATTAATTAGCAATCTCATAGTAAAGGATCCTCTGGGGCAGAGTGATCATAATACAATAGAATTTCCCGTTTCTTTTGCGAGTAACTTGCCCAAGTCCAAAAGTAGAGTCTTAAACTTAAATGAAGCCAATTACATAGGTATGAAGGGTGAGTTGACCAAGGTGGATTGCAAAAATAGATTAAAAGGTATGGCGATAGATAAGCAATGGCTAGCGTTTAAAGAAATATTGCAGAATTCTCAAAAAATACATCCATTATGAAACAAAAACTCCACAGAAAAAGTGATCCATCCATGGCTAACTGAAGAAGTTAAGGATTGAAAGCAGAAGCTTATAATGTTGCAAAGAATAGTAGTAAGCCTGAGGATTGGGACAGCTTTAGAAACCAGCAAAGGATGGCCAAAATATTGATATAAAGGGAAAAAAATAGACTATGGGAGAAAACTAGCAAGAAATAAAAAACAGATTGGAAGAATTTCTACAAGTATGTAAAAAGCAAGAGAGTAGCAAAAGTAAATATTAGTCCCTTAGAGACTGAGGCAGGAGAAATTATTATGGGGAGTAAGGAAATGGTAGAAACGTTAAACAAATATTTTACATCTGTCTTCACAGTAGAAGATGCAAAAAGCATACCTAAAATGGTGGGGAACCAAGGGTCTAGTGAGAGTGAGGAACTTAATGTAATTAATATAAGTAGAGAAAAAGTTCTAGAGAAACGAATGGGACTAAAAGCTGACAAATCCCCTGGTCCCGGCGGCCTACATCCTGGGGTTCTAAAAGAGGTGGCTGCAGAGATAGTGGATGCATTGGTTTTGATCTTTCAAAATTCCCTAGATTCTAGAACAGTTCCAGCGGATTGGAAGATAGCAAATGTAACACCGCTATTCAAGAAAGGAGGGAGAAAGAAAACAGGGAACTACAGGCCAGTCGGCGGGAAAATGTTGGAATCCATGTTAAGGAAGTGGTATCACGGCACTTAGATAATCATAACATGATTAGGCAGAGTCAACATGAAAGGGAAACCATGTTTGACAAATTTATTAAGAGTTTTTTGAGGATGTAACTAGCAGAGTAGATAATGGGGAACCAGTGGATGTAGTATATTTGGATTTCCAAGAGACATTCAATAAGGTGCCACATAAAAGATTATTACACAAGATATGGGCGCAGAGGATTGGAAGTAATGTATTAGCATGGGTATAGGATTGGTTAACGGACAGAAAACAGAGAGGAGGAATAAACGGGTCTTTTTCAGGTTGGCAGGCCGTAACTAGTGGGGTGCCGCAAACATTAGTGCAGTACCTCAGCTATTTACAATCTATATTAATGACTTAGATGAAGGGACCGAGTGTAATATATCCAAATTTGCTGATGATACAAAGCTAGGTGGGACAGTAAGCTGTAAGGAGAACAGTGTCTGCAAAGGGATATAGACAGACTTAGTGAGTGGGCAGTAAGGTGATAGATGGAGTATAATGTAGGGAAATGTGAGGTTATTCACTTTGGTAGGAAGAATAGAAAAGCAGAATAATT
Organism: Pristiophorus japonicus; assembly: GCF_044704955.1. Taxonomy (NCBI): domain Eukaryota; kingdom Metazoa; phylum Chordata; class Chondrichthyes; family Pristiophoridae; genus Pristiophorus; species Pristiophorus japonicus. The sequence continues at coordinate 59,886,860 of NC_091985.1, forward strand.
TTTAAATGGTGAGAGAAACTTTTAAGTGTTGGTGTTCAGAAATCTGGGTGTACTTCTGCAAGCAACACAGAAAGCTAGCATATGGGTACTCTGTTTCATTGGGCCCAAGTTTCGGGACGCACCTAAAACGGCGCAGCCCGGACCTGGACGCCCATTTTTCGCGCCAAAAAAAAACTTCCAGATTCTCCGGCTCCCTGCAGGTCTTCTGCAGCCGGGCGCAGCGCAGCACGAGCTGTTGGGGGCGGAGCCAGGTCCCTGCGCCGAAAACAGTGCCGGGACCTCTGCACATGCGCGCTACAGTGGGCATGCATGTGCAGTAGCTCCAGGCACCCAAAACTGTGTGGGAGGGGCCCGAAACACGCAGCCCCTAGCCCTGGCCGAATGGCCTCACTGCGGCCGCGTGAATAAGGCTCCTCCCACGCCCAGCTCCTGCTTCCTCCCGACCCGACTCCCGCTCTCCCCCCCCACCCCCCAACCTCCGCGACTCTCTCTCTCACCCGACCTCCCCCCCGACCTCCACGACTCTCTCTCCCCCCCCCCCCCCCCCCGAGACCCGACGCCACCTACCTGTAAATCTAGCCCGAGGTCTTGGGCCCGGCCGTTCAGCCTCCTTCTCTCCCTCTCTCCCTCCTCTCTCCATCCCTCCATCCTCTCTCCTTCCCACCCTCCTCTCTCCCTCCCCTCCCTCCCTTCACTCCCCCGCCTTCTCCCCCTCTCACTCCCCCCCCTTCTCCCCCTCTCACTCTCCCCCCCTTCTCCCCCTCCCCCTCCCACCCCCCTTCTCCCCCTCCCACCCCTCTTCTCCCCCTCCCACCCCTCTTCTTCCCCTCCCCTCGCTGTCAGAAACTGACAGACAGAGAGTGAGAGACACACACACAGACAGACAGATAGAGACACTGACAGAGACACACTGGGGGGACAGTCCCAGCACGCTGTTGGAGGACTCCCGGTGCTGCAGTCGGTAAGTAGAAAATGTTTTATTTATTGATTTTTTTTTAAAAAAAATTTAATTAATTTTTTTTGATTGATTTATTGGTTGATTTATTGATGTATTTATCATTTATTGTTGATGATGGCTCTTTATTTGTAAAACTGAAGTGTTTAATGTTTGTAAACTTCCCTTTAAACCCCCCCCCATTCCCTACGCCTAATTTGTAACCTACGCCTTATTTTCTAAAGTGTCGACAAGGTTTTTTCGAACGTACAAAAATCTTCACTTACTCCATTCTAAGTTAGTATGGAGTAAGTTTTCACTGCCGAAACTTTGAAAACAGGCCGGACACGCCCCCTTTGAAAAATAAATTCTGTTCCAAAGTGAAACTGTTCTAACTGACTAGAACTGGAGCAAACTAAATGCCGAGAATTTGAATTTCTAAGATACTCCGTTCTACACCAGTTGCTTCAAAAAATTAGGAGCAACTGAGGCCGAAACTTGGGCCCAATGAGAGGTGTTCTCATTGAAACATACAAGATTCTGAAAGGGTAGATGCTGGCTGGAGTGTCTAGAACTAGGGAGCACAGTCTCAGGATAAGGGGTTAGCCATTTAAGACAGAGATGAGGAGGAATTTCTTCACTCAAGAGGGTTGTGAATCTTTGGCATTCACTGCCCCAGAGGGCTCTGGATGCTGAGTCTCTGAATTTATTCCAAGTTGGGATAGATAGATTTTTGGAGTTTAGGGGAATCAAGGGATATGAAGATCGGGCAGGAAAGTGGAGTTGAGTTCGATGATCAGCTATGATCTTATTGAATGGCGGAGCAGGCTGGAAAGGCCGCAGGACCTACTCCTGCTCCTATTTCTTATATTCTTACGTTCTTGTATTAGACATCGCGACTGCAGAAAGCCTAGTAGAGTACAGAAAGTGTAGGGGCAAAATTAAAAAAGGCAATTAGGAAGGCAAAGAGAGGGCATGAAAAAATACTGGCAAGTAGAATCAAAGAAAACTCAAAGATGTTTTATAATTACGTAAAGAGCAAGAGGATAACTAAGGAAAGAGTAGGACCCATTAGGGACCTAAATGGTAACCGATGTGTGGAAACAGAGAATGTGGGTAAGGTACTTAATGAATACTTTGCAGCTGTCTTCACAAAAGAGAGGGCCAATGGCTGATCATGCAACTTCAGTATCCCACTCCTGCCTTCTCTCCATACCACCTGATCCCTTTAACCATAAGGGCCACATCTAACTCCCTTAAAGAAATTCAAATCAAAGTGAAAGCCAATGAGAAACAAAGTTGATTTTCTAAGTGAAAGCTGCAATGTTCCAGTGATAGCGCAACTTCACATATCAACTGCCTCTTCCCTTCCTTCCTCTAGCCCACCGGGCCAAACTTCCTCCAAGGTTACCCCTGTCCTAGCCCTGAACTCGCATCTTTCTCCCGTTTCCCTCCTCATCCTGTCCATGAGACACTCTTCCTGCTCCCTCGGCTCTATTCCCACCAAACTGCTGCCCACCCAACTTCCTTTTCTGGCTCCCATGTTATCTCACTTTGCTAATGGTTCGCTCTCCTCAGGTACTGTACCCCTCTACTTCAAATCTGCCGTAATCACCCCTCTGCTCAAACAAACAACCCCTGACCCCCTCCATCCTTGCTAACTACTGCCCCATCTCAAATCTCCCTTTCCTCACCAAAGTCCTTGAATGTGTTGTTACCTCTCGACTCAGTGCCCATCTTTCCCAGAACTCCATGTTTGAATCCCTCCAATCAGGTTTCCGTGCCTGCCACAGTACTGAAACGTCTCTCATCAAAGTCACAAATGACATCTTTTGACTCTGTGACAAAGGTAAACTATCCCTCCTTGTCCTTCTAGACTTGTCTGCAGCCTTTGACAATGTTGACCATTCAAACTTTCTCCACACCTCCCCACCATCGTCCAACTGGGCAGGACTGCATTCGCCTGTGTTATGTATTTAACCCCTTGCAACCTGTATTATACTACCACCAGAGTCCCAAGGGATCTCAGCATCCCTTGAGAGCACGGTATACAAGCAGGCCACCCACGAGGTACCTGCACTCTGGAGTCTTATTAAAGGAGCTAAGGTCACACTTACTCATTGTACACAGTACTCAGTTTTATCCTTTTATTGTGAGTGTACCAATTGGCGATGAGGTAACAAACAACCGCGCGAAAATGCAAAGAACAGTTGGTATCCTGGAGAAGTTCTCAGAAGGGGACGATTGGGACGCCTTCGTGGAGAGACTCGGCCAATACTTTGTGGCCAACGAGCTGGAAGGGGACGAGAACTCTACCAAACGAAGGGCGATCCTCCTAACTGTCTGTGGGGCAACAACCGATGGCCTCATGAAGAACCTCCTAGCTCCGGCAAAACCAACAGAGAAATCCTATGAAAAATTGTGTACGCTGGTCCGGGAGCACCTAAATCCAAAAGGAAAGCGTTTTGATGGCGAGATATCGTTCTACATGTGTCAACGATCGGAGGGCCAGAAAGTGGCGAGCTATGTCGCCGAACTAAGGCGCCTCGCAGGACATTGTGAATTTGAGGGATTCCTTCGCAGAGGGGTCAATAACCAGGAGGCATCGATTTAAAGTAGTTAGCAGAAGGATTAGAGACGAGATGAGGAAAGAAAATTTCACCCAGAGAGTGGCGTGGGAGTCTGGAACTCACTGCCTGAAAGGGTGGTAGAAGTGGAAATCCACATCACATATAAAAAGTACTTCGGTGTGCACTTAAAGAGCCGTGACCTACAGGACTACGGACCAAGAGCTGGAAAGTGGGATTAGGCTGGGTAACTCTTTTTCGGCCGGCTCGGACACAATGGGCCGAAATGGCCTCCTTCCGTGCTGTAAATTTCTATGACTCTAAAATCCTAGAGCTACCTCCCTAACAGCACTGTCGGAGTACTTTCACCACACGGACGACAACAGTTCAAGAAGGATCTCACCTCCGCCTTCTCAAGGGCAATTAGGGATGGGTAATAAATGCTAGCCTTGCCAGTGACGTCCACAACCCAGAAACGAATTTTTAAAAATTGACACTCCACAAATATAAAAATTAGTTTTTCAGGGCCAGAACATTTGCTAAGCAGTCAATACACTTTAAACCCAGTTTCATCTATTCCAACAAGGTCTAACAGTCAATGGGGTATTTAACACTGCTTGCAGGGTATTGGTGTGGGATTGGGGGGACAGCCTGTGTCAGAGCTCTGAATGACTGCCCGCAACTTCAGGATTTTCGTGTTTAGGTGCGCATGCGCTAAATCCTGAAGTTGTGGTCCGTTTCAGAGGGGTAATGACAGAAAACGCTGACAGTCACAGTCATTACCCACTGTAAATTCTGGGCCAATATACTTTTGTTAGCTAAGGATATCAAGGGATAAAGATCAAAGTCAGCTAAATGGAGTTGAGCTATAGATTAGCTGTGATCTAATAGAATGGGGATACAGGCTCGAGGGGCTGAAAGGCATTATGTAAATGCAAGATGTTGGTTGAAAGAGAAATGTTGCCTTCACTCAGAGAATTCCCTACTCTTCATTGAGCAATGATATGGAATCATTTACATCCACCCTCGGTTTCATGTCCTGACAATGCAGCATTCATTTAATATTTCACTGGTAAATCCTCAGCCCTGTAATGGGGCTTGAACCCACAACCCTGTGACTCAAGTGAGAATACTACCAACTGAACCAAGCGAACACCATCAGAACTCAGTATCGGTATTTGCCTTCAGCATCAATATTTCTCTAAAATAATTCTCAGTACAAGTCCGTAAGTGAGAAATGACACTTTATTAGAGTTTGGCTCCTTGGAATCCAATAAAATATTCACAAGTTTTTACTTATATATTTAAGGTACTGACAAATAAGGAAAGCAGATACTTTTCTTTTGTGCAAGCTCGTATGGTACCTGAAGTATTATATTATTCTGCTAAAACACATAGTCCAGCCAAAGATATTTGCATAGAAACATAGAAATATAGAAAATAGGTGCAGGAGTAGGCCATTCGGCTTTTTGAGCCTGCACCACCATTCAATAAGATCATGGCTGATCATTCATCTCAGTACGCCTTTCCTGCTTTCTCTCCATACCCCTTGATCCCTTTAGCCATAAGGGCCATATCCAACTCCCTCTTGAATATATCTAACGAACTAGCATCAACAACTATCTGCGTAAGAGAATTCCACAGGTTAACAACTCTCTGAGTGAAGAAGTTTCTCCTCATCTCAGTCCTAAATGGCTTACCCCTTATCCTTAAGACTATGTCCCCTGATTCTGGACTCCCCCAACATCGGGAACATTCTTCCTGCATCTAACCTGTCCAATCCCGGCAGAATTTTATATGTTTCTATGAGAATCCCTCTCATTCTTCTAAACTCCAGTGAATATAGGCCCAGTCTATCCAGTCTCTCCTCATATGTCAGTCCTGTCATCCCAGGAATCAGTCTGGTGAACCCTCGCTGCACTCAAGGTGTGGCATCACCAAGGCACTGTACAACTGCAGTAAGACCTCCCTGCTCCTATACTCAAATCCTCTCGCTATGAAGGCCAACATGCCATTTGCCTTCTTCACCACCTGCTGTACCTACATACCAACTTTCAATGACTGATGTACCATGACACCCAGGTCGCGTTGCACCTCCCATTTTCCTAATCTGCCGCCATTCAGATAATATTCTGCCTTCACGTTTTTGCCACCAAAGTGGATAACCTCACATTTATCTACATTATACTGCATCTGCCATGCATTTTCCCACTCACCTAACCTGTCCAAGTCACCCTGCAGCCTCTTAGCGTCCTTCTCACAGCTCACACCGTCACCCAGCTTAGTGTCATCTGCAAACTTGGAGATATTACTCTCAATTCCTTCATCTAAATCACTGATGTATATTATAAATCGCTGTGGTCCCAGCACTGAGCCCTGCGGCACTCCACTAGTCACTGCCTGCCATTCTGAAAAGGACCCATTTATCCCGATTCTCTGCTTCCTGTCTGCAAACCAGTTCTCTATCCACATCAATACATTACCCCTAATACCATGTGCTTTAATTTTGCACACCAATCTCTTGTGTGGGACCTTGTCAAAAGCCTTTTGAAAGTCCAAATACACCACATCCACCAGTTCTCCTTTGTCCACTCTACTAGTTACATCCTCAAAAAATTCGAGAAGATTTGTCAAGCAGGATTTCCCTTTCATAAATCCATGCTGACTTGGACCGATCCTGTCACTGCTTTCCAAATGCGCTGCTATTTCATCTTTAATAATTGATTCCAACATTTTCCCCACTACTGATATCAGGCTAACCGGTCTATAATTTCCCGTTTTCTCTCTCCTTTTTTTAAAAAAGTGGTGTTGCATTAGCTACCCTCCCGTCCATAGGAACTGATCCAGAGTCGATAGACTGTTGGAAAATGATCACCAATGCATTCACTATTTCTAGGGCCACTTCCTTAAGTACTCTGGGATGTAGACTATCAGGCCCTGGGGATTTATCGGCCTTCAATCCCATCAATTCCCCAACACAATTTCCTGGCTAAAAAGGATTTCCTTCAGTTCCTCCATCTCGCTAGATCCTCATTCCCCTAGTATTTCCGGAACATTATTTGTGTCTTCCTTAGTGAAGACAGAACCAAAGTATTTGTTCAATTGGTCTGCCATTTCTTTGTTCCCCATTATAAGTTCACCTGATTCTGACTGCAAGGGACCTACGTTTGTCTTCACTAATCTTTTCCTCTTCACATATTTATAGAAGCTTTTGCAGTCAGTTTTTATGTTCACAGCAAGCTTCCTCTCATACTCTATTTTCCCCCTCCTAATTAAACCCTTTGTCCTCCTCTGCTGGATTCTAAATTTCTCCCAGTCCTCAGGTTTGCTGCATTTTCTGGCCAATTTATATGCTTCTTCCTTGAATTTAACACTATCCCTAATTTCCCTTGTTAGTCACGGTTGAGCCACCTTCCCCGTTTTATTTTTACTCCAGACAGGGATGTACAATTGTTGAAGTTCATCCATGTGATCTTTAAATGTTTGCCATTGCCTATCCACCATCACCCCTTTAAGTATCTTTCGCCAGTCTATTCTAACCAATTCACGTCTCATACCATCGAAGTTACCTTTCTTTAAGTTCAGGATCCTAGTCTCTGAATTAGCTGTGTCACTCTCCATCTTAATAAAGAATTCTACCATATTATCGTCACTCTTCCCCAAGGGGCCTCACACAACAAGATTGCTAATTAGTCCTTTCTCATTACACATCACCCAGTCTAGGATGGCCAGCCCTCTAGTTGGTTCCTCGACATATTGGTCTAGAAAACCATCCCTAATACACTCCAGGAAATCCTCCCCCACCGCATTGCTACCAGTTTGGTTAGCCCAATCTATATGTAGATTAAAGTCACCCATGATAACTGCTGTACCTTTATTGCACACATCCCTAATTTCTTGTTTGATGCTGTCCCCAACCTCACTACTACTGTTTGGTCTCAGCTAAATCATAAATTAACATATGGGCCATGGCAACTACTAATTCATGTTGTGTGTTTGAATGAGCAGAGAAGACAGTAAACATCCTTAAATCCACACTGTGCAAGTCTTCTTGAAGAGTAAACAGCACTGGTGAATTTTTCACTTGTCAAAGTCATCAATACCAATTTGATATTCATGAGGTATATATTGGGTTCTTTCAAAAATCAGTAAACTACGGCAAATACCAGATGCTTTCTGCTGTAATCAATGTAAAGAACTTTAAAAGATCGATTCCAGTAATCATGAAATAATCAAACTGGTTCCCAGATTTTTGAAGTATTTTAGCTCTCTGGCACACAATTCACTTATTAATTAACATATTATTACAACACTGCATTGAACTTTCTGCTGAGAATAAAGCACATCATTCTAAAGCTGGTCACTCTCACCATTTTTGTGACTGTCTCTGTATCAGTATTAAGGCTACAATGCAACAATGGAGCAAACTGGAAACAGTGGCAAACAGTTAAACATGGAAATTAAATAATAGGATATTTATTCCAAGAATTGGCATGGTAAGTGAAGAGTGATCATTATAATGCAGTTGGAGAAATAGCTACCGGAGATGATAAAACTATTAAAATGGGAGTAAATTGACTTGCACATTAAACAAAAGGGAGAAATTCGGGATGTTTCCATTTGGAGGCCCTAACAGGGTGCAAATGACTTTTCACCTGGGCACGGCGCCACTAACGACTCCTGCGAAATTCCACAGAAGTTTAGCGGTGGCAGTAACCAATAACGCTCCACTCCGCCAGTATTGACGTCATCACCATGAGCAGCGATCCGTTTTCATCCCGGAGTGAAAATTCGGTAGCATCCCCTGAAGCTGCGCCAGGCACTGCCAGCTGTCGGCTGCTCACGGGACAAAATTCAACAGGGAGGTGGTGTCTTGTAACAAAATTAAATCGCATAGCGCTGTGCCCCTCTCTGAGTCTTTCCGCCCCGCTCGCACCCCACAAAGCAAATGGAGCCCATTATTTTGCACTCCACTTGCTGTCGGGGGCGGTAATCCGAATTTAATCACCACAACATAACAATGGCTCAATTCATCATGAAAACATCAGTATTGAATGGGATTGTTGGGCCCAATGTCCTTTTCCTGTAGCCACGTTTTCTTAATGTTCTAGTAATAGCAGCAAATGGTTTATACTTCTTGTTTCCTTTAAAATTAATTATTTTTTTATAATCATTTTTTAAAGCATATTATTACAAGATAATGAAAGGGTAATAGCAATCCCACTCAACAGTAGTTGCATAATTCTCTAAAGCAACATGGGTTTAGATGACAAGCAGAAATTGTGAATGCTCCAATTTTATAATAATGGCATTTTTAAAGATGTTTTTGTTTATTATCGATGTTCTAAATTATGTGTGTTTTTATAGGACACGAGACCAAGACCACCCTGTTTTGATGATTGGGCTCCCTTTGATAAACAAGGTATTAAACAGCTCAAGCTAATACCTTTTTTGAGCGAGAAACAGCATAACATTTTCTTGCAGCTGCACTTTGTTCAAGCAACTTTATTAATATTTTTATAGAAAAATAAAAAAATTTAATTCATTTTGCAACGCAAGCTGGGACTTTAAAAAAAAATTACTACTTCAGGTAAAAATGTTCAACACAAAATTAAGTCCAGAACCTATCTGATCAAGTAACATTACATTTTAGTGCTTTTAGAATCATAGAAATTTACAGCACAGAGGTAGGCCATTCAGCCCATCGTGCCTGTGCCAGAATTACGCTGTTAGTTCCATAAATCATTGATTTTGTAAAGGATGCTCGACTGTACATGGGGCAATTATAACAACATACTGAACCATTTATGATTGAGTGACAAAGTAGAGCTTGCATTAATTTCATAATGCATGGTATGACAAAATTATAAGCCAAAATTAGACAAATTTATTCATGACTTAAGTTGATTACCACGGAACCAATCTGGAATTGAGCAGCTCCAGTCGGTTTTTCTTTCAGTAAACATGTTGTTTCCATCAGCAGAGAGGCAGCTTTGGGTTTGGAGATATGGAAAGTGTTATCTAAGATTTCATCCACTACTTCATTACTTGATTAAAAATACAATCTTCAAACATTCTGCAAAGATGTACAAAACATTTTGATGTCAAAAACAACCATTTTTCAGTATCTTTCTAAATTACTCACATTTCTTTGCCACTTTTTCTTAACTGGTTCTGTATACAATTAACTTGTACTGATCAAGCAGTATAAAACAAACAGAAATGGCTTGCTGAGCAACCATTAACCAGAGACAACAGCCCTAATGTCAGCACCTACATATCGATCGGTCAAATCAAATCGCACGGGGTAGCCTGGAGAAGGAATTCATAGAATGCATACGGGATTGTTTCTTAGAACAGTATGTTACAGAACCTACAAGGGAGCAAGCTATCTTAGATCTGGTCCTGTGTAATGAAACAGGAATAATAAACGATCTTCTAGTAAAAGATCCTCTCGGAATGAGTGATCACAGTATGGTTGAATTTGTAATACAGATTGAGGGTGAGGAAGTAGTGTCTCAAACGAGCGTACTATGCTTAAACAAAAGGGCTACAGGGGGATGAGGGCAGAGTTGGCTAAAGTAGACTGGGAACACAGACTAAACGGTGGCACAATTGAGGAACAGTGGAGGACTTTTAAGGAGCTCTTTCATAGTGCTCAACAAAAATATATTCCAGTGAAAAAGGGCGGTAAGAGAAGGGATAACCAGCCGTGGATAACCAAGGAAATAAAGGAGAGTATCAAATTAAAAACCAATGCGTATAAGGTGGCCAAGGTTAGTGGGAAACTAGAAGATTGGGAAAATTTTAAACGACAGCATAGAATGGCTTAGAAAGCAATAAAGAAAGGAAAGATAGATTACGAAAGTAACCTTGCGCAAAACATAAAAACAGATAGTAAAAGCTTTTATCGATATATAAAACGGAAAAGAGTGACTAAAGTAAATGTTGGTCCCTTAGAAGATGAGAAGGGGGATTTAATAATGGGAAATGTGGAAATCTGAGACCTTAAACAATTATTTTGCTTCGGTCTTCACAGTGGAAGACACAAAAACCATGCCAAAAATTGCTGGTCATGGGAATATGGGAAGGGAGGACCTTGAGATAATCACCATCACTAGGGGGGTAGTGCTGGACAGGCTAATGGGACTCAAGGTAGACAAGTCCCCTGGTCCTGATGAAATGCATCCCAGGGTATTAAAAGAGATGGCGGAAGTTATAGCAGATGCATTCGTTATAATCTACCAAAATTCTCTGGACTCTGGGGAGGTACCAGCGGATTGGAAAGCAGCTAATGTAACGCCTCTGTTTAAAAAAGGGGGCAGACAAAAGGCAGGTAACTATAGGCAGGGTAGTTTAACATCTGTAGTGGGGAAAATGCTTGAAGCTATCATTAAGGAAGAAATAGCGGGACATCTAGATAGGAATAGTGCAATCAAGCAGACGCAACATGGATTCATGAAGGGGAAATCATGTTTCACTAATTTACTGGAATTCTTTGAGGATATAACGAGCATGGTGGATAGAGGTGTACCGATGGATGTGGTGTATTTAGATTTCCAAAAGGCATTCGATAAGGTGCCACACAAAAGGTTACTGCAGAAGATAAAGGTACGCGGAGTCAGAGGAAATGTATTAGCATGGATCGAGAATTGGCGGCTAACAGAAAGCAGAGAGTCGGGATAAATGGGTCCTTTTCGGGTTGGAAATTGGTGGTTAGTGGTGTGCCACAGGGATCGGTGCTGGGACCACAACTGTTTACAATATACATAGATGACCTGGAAGAGGGCACAGAGTGTGGTGTAACAAAATTTGCAGATGACACAAAGATTAGTGGGAAAGCGGGTTGTGTAGAGGACACAGAGAGGCTGCAAAGAGATTTATATAGGTTAAGCGAATGGGCTAAGGTTTGGCAGATGGAATACAATGTCGGAAAATGTGAGGTCATCCACCTTGGGGGGGAAAAAGAAACAGTAAAAGGGAATATTATTTGAATGGGGAGAAATTACAACATGCTGCGGTGCAGAGGGACCTGGGGGTCATGGTGCATGAATCCCAAAAAGTTAGTTTGCAGGTGCAGCAGGTAATCAGGAAGGCAAATGGAATGTTGGCCTTCATTGCGAGAGGGATGGAGTACAAAAGCAGGGAGGTCCTGCTGCAACTGTACAGGGTATTGGTGAGGCCGCACCTGAGTACTGCGTGCAGTTTTGGTCACCTTACTTAAGGCAGGGTATACTAGCCTTGGAGGGGGTACAGAGATGATTCACTAGGCCGATTCCGGAGATGAGGGGGTTACCTTATGATGATCTGAGTAGACTGGGTCTTTACTCGTTGGAGTTCAGAAGGATGAGGGGTGATCTTATAGAAACATTTAAAATAATGAAAGGGATAGACAAGATAGAGGCAGAGAGATTGTTTCCACTGGTCGGGGAGACTAGAACTAGGGGGCACAGCCTCAAAATACGGGGGAGCCAATTTAAAACCGAGTTGAGAAGGAATTTCTTCTCCCAGAGGGTTGTGAATCTGTGGAATTCTCTGCCCAAGGAAGCAGCTGAGGCTAGCTCATTGAATGTATTCAAATCACAGATAGATAGATTTTTAACCAATAAGGGAATTAAGGGTTACGGGGAATGGGCGGGTAAGTGGAGCTGAGTCCACGGCCAGATCAGCCATGATCTTGTTGAATGGCGGAGCAGGCTCAAGGGGCTAGATGGCCTACTCCTGTTCCTAATTCTTATGTTCTTATGTTCTTATGAGATTATTTCAAAGGACTTCCATTCACTAGACATGCAGTATTAGCCAGTGGTAAAATAAAAATGTTTGCAGCATCAGTAGCACATGACAAACATAGTATTAAACTTGCCAAGTAATTGGACATGCTAATTCCCATAGCTAAACTTTATTTTTACCTAAAGCCTCTATGAGGCACTTTAGGATGTTTATCAACATTAAAGGTAATATATAATGCAATTGTTTTTGTTGGAATTTCATGTAACTGTCAAGACATTGTACCTTACATGTTTTATTGATAAAGCATCTTTAAAGAAAGAAACATTCCAAGGCATTTCACAGAGGGCTGACCCAGCTGTCAGCCTCATGTACAAAAGCAGTAAACTCACTTGTAGGAACATGGTTATTTTTCTTTACAATAGAATCAAAACCAAGCTTATCCATTAGTGCCAGATACATTTTACTCCTAAACTTCTACAGCTTATACTGATTTCATTAGGAACCAACTTGTAAAGATTGAGAATTTTTACGTGTACATTTCATTTTCTTATAATATTCAACTGCTTTTGCTCAGTAAATGTCAAAAAAACACAGAACTAATGCCTTTTTTGCACCAATTCTTACACGATGAAGGTTTTGGAGAGGATACAGAAGAGATTTACTAGAATGGTCCCAGGGATGAGGGATTGCAGTTATGAGGTTGTTCTTCTCAGTGCAGAGAAGGCTAAGAGGAGATTTGATCGAGGTGTTTAAAATCATGAAGGGTTCAGATAGAGTAAATAAAGAGAAATTGTTTCCAATGGCTGAAGGGTCGATAATCAGAGGGCACAGATTTAAGTTGATTGGCAAATGAACCAGAGGCGACATGAGGAAAAACTTTTTTACACGAGTGGTTAGGATCTGGAATACACTGCCCAATAGGGTGGTGGATGCAGATTCAGTAGTAGCCTTCAAAAGAGAATTGAATACTTGAAGCACAAAAAATTGCAGGGATATATGGGGAAAGGGAGTGGGACTAAATGGATTGCTCTTCGAAAGAGCCGGCTTGATGGGCAGAATGGTCTCCTCTGTGCTGTACTACTCTACAATTGCTGTCATAGATCTCTCCATTTCCCACTATCAGAATTTTTAAGAATGTTCTTCAAAAGCATCAAGCTCACAACATTTTCCAATTCTCTCTGGCTATAAGTGTGGTGCCAGAGGACTGGAGGACTGCTAATATTGTACCTTTGTTTAAAAAGGGAGAAAGGGATAGACCGAGTCATTGCAGGCCAGTCAGCCTAACCTCAGTGGTGGGAAAATTATTGGAAAAAATCCTGAGGGACAGGATAAATCTTCATTTGGTAAGTCATAGATTAATCAAGGATAGTCAGCATGGATTTGTTAAGGGAATGTCATGTCTGACTAACTTGATTGAACTTTTCGAGAAGGTAACCAGGAGGGTCGATGAGTGTAATGCGTTTGATGTAGTGTATATGGATTTTAACAAAGCTTTTGGTAACTTCCCACATGGCAGATTGGTCACGAAAGTAAAAGCCCATGGGATCCAGGGCAAGTTGGATGCAAAATTGGCTCAGAGGCAGGAAGCAAAGGATAATGGTGGATGGGTGTTTTTGAGACTTGAAAGCTGTATCCAGTGGGGTTCCGCAGGGCTCAGTGTTGGATCTCTTGCTTTTTGTGGTATATATCAATGACTTGGACTTGAATGTTGGGGGTATGATTAAGAAGTTTGCAGATGACACTAAAATAGGCTGTGTGGTTGATAATGGAGAAGAAAGCTGCAGATTGCTGGAAGATATCAATGAACTGGTCAGGTGGGCAGAACAGTGGCAAATGGAATTCAATCCGAATAAGTTTAAGGTAATGCATTTGGGGTCATCCAACAAGCCAAGGGAATACACATTAAATGGTATGACACTGAAAAGTGTAGAGAAACAAAGGGACCTTGGAGTGCAGGTCCACAGATCCCTGAAGGTAGCAGGCCAGGTAGATAAGGTGGCTAAGAAGGCATAAGGAATACTTGCCTTTATTAGTCGAGGCATGGAATACAAGAGCAAGGACGTTATGCTTGAACTGTATAAAACACTGGTTAGGCTGCAGCTGGAGCACTGTGTACAGTTCTGGTCACAACATTAGAAAAAAGATGTGATTGCACTGGAAAGGGTGCAGAGGAGATTTACAAGAATGTTGCCTGGACTGATAACTTTGGCTATGAGGAAAGATTGGAGATAGAAACATTGAAATTTACAGCGCAGGAGGCGGCCACGCCAGCCAACAAAGACCCACACAGCCCTCGGTCAGCAGCCCTGAAGGTTACATATAAATCTATGAACAATGAACAATGGCGGACAGGTAAAGAGCATCTGGCCCAACCAGTCCACCCCACACAACTGCGATACCTCATGTATCGCAACATTTTAACTCCATCCCAACCCGAGCCATGCGATCTCCTGGGAGAGGCAAAAAAAAGATAAAAACCCAGGCCAATTGGGGAAAAGAAATCCGGGAAAATTCCTCTCTGACCCATTCAGGCGATCAAAACTAGTCTGGGAGACCACTCTGACTGTATTAGATTCCCTGAAGTACTTACCATCGTATCTGTGACAGCTAACAAGAGGTTATCCTCTTCAGGATCCAATCAGGATCTACTTGAATCCTTCAGGATTTTTTTCCAATAATTTTTCCACCACTGAGGTTAGGCTGACAGACCTGTAATTACTCAGCCTATCCCTTTCTCCCTTCTTAAACAAGGATACCACTTTAGCAATCCTCCAGTCCTCCGGCATCATGCCTGAATCCAAAGAGGATTGACTGGAAAATGATGGTCAAGGTCTCTGCTATTTCCTCTTTTGCTTCGCTCAACAGACTGGGATGCATTTCATCCAGGCCTGGGGACTTATCAACTTTCAAAGCCTGTGGACCTTTGATACCTCCTCTCTCACTATGTTTATTTCATCCAGAATTTCACACCCTCAATAGGAGTATCTGCATTGCCCCTTTCCATTTGTGAAAACAGGCGCAAAGTATTCATTAAGAACCATACCCACATCCACCTCCATACACAGCACACACAGATTACCCTCATGGTCTCTAATAGGCTCTAACCTTTCTTTAGTTATCTTCTTGCTCTTAATATATTTGTAGAAAATCTTTGGGTTTTCCTTGATTTTACTGGCCAAGAATTTTTCATGCTCTCTCTTTGCTTTCCCAATATCCTTTTTAATTTCACCTCTGAACTTTCTATATTCCTCCGGAGATGCTACAGTATTCAGCTGTCGGTATATGACATAAGCTTCCCTTTTTTTTCTTTATTCTCCCCTGCAAGTCCCTAGACATCCAGGGGGCTCTAGAATTGTTATTCCCACTCTTTTTCTTTTCCGGCACATGTTTGGCTTGAGCCCTCCGGATCTCCTCCTTGAATGCCTCCCACTGTTTTGACACTGATTTACCTACAAGTAGCTGTTTCCAGTCCACTGAGACCAAATCACTTCTCAACTTAGCAAAGTTAGCTTTTCCCCAATTTGGGAAGCTGAGTCTGTTTTCTTTGGAACAGAGGAGGCTGAGGGGAGACCTGATTGAGGTGTATAAAATTATGAGGAGTCTGCATAGAGTGGCTATGAAGGACCTGTTTCCCTTGGCAGAGGGGTCAACAACCAGAGGGCATAGATTTAAAGTAACTGGGGGGAGGTAGAGAGGAGATATGAAGGGAACTTTCTTTACCCAGGGGGTGGTAGGGGTCTGGAACTCACTGCCTGAAAGGGTGGTAGAGACAGAAACCCTCACCACATTTAAAAAATACTTGGATGTGCACTTAAAGTGCCGTAACCTACAGGGCTACGGACCAAGAGCTGGAAAATGAGATTAGGGTGGACAGCTCATGGCCGGCCGGCGCGGACACGATGGGCCAAAATGGCCTCCTTCCATGCTGTAAATTTCTATGATTCTATGAAAATAGCTAAGAGGTAAGCCAACTGACCCATGTTAGTTAATCCATCGAGAAACAGCCTCCTGTCCCTCAAACAATTATAGTATCCAGCTATGTTTTAATGGCTCCAGGAAAAGTTATCTCCATTACTTTACTTTGAAGTCCAAACCATTAATGATCACTCTACGGGTGAAGAGTTTCCCGATATCGGCCATACATTTTCATTTCAATAGCTTGAACTTGTGCTTCCTGGCCCTATGTCACTGTGTTATTTGACGTAGTGTTCCAGATTTTATTTGCTATAGCATTTTCACCTTATATACCTCCATAAGGTCCCCATTTACATTGCCTTCTTTCAAAGAAGAGCCCAAGTTTCTCTTATCTCATAATTCAGTCAACTGACATTAAGCATCAGGCCTGAGGCTCTTCCTGCACCTCTTCCAAAGCATAAGCGGTAGTCAGAAATGCTGACCAGGACACTATACAGTTTTAAGCATTTTTCATCTTCCTGGTATACCACGATTTTAGCATTATAGTTCAGCATTCTCTTGTTGGTGATCATTTTTGTAAGTATTATGAGAAAGTGATTTAATCATTTGGTATAATCAAATCATTAAATCACTTTCATGTAATACTTAACAAAAATGATCACCAGACTTTTCTAATTATATTTATAACAAACTAAAACATTGGTGCTATTTTATAAAAGTAAACTTATTATGAAACATTAAAATAGTGCTGCAATTCTCAAAATTAAAGCTGGTTATATAATAAAGCTGGTCTTTAGGTTTATGAGCTGTGCGAATACAATGCAATTTCCTCTTAAAGATATTGGTTCATGTGGTACAAAGAAACAACATTCTTACCTTCATTCAGCATGTCTGAAATATCTGCTTGATATCGAGTGCCGACTCGTATTTCTCCTTTGTCTGCTAGCAGTGTTTTCTGTGAGGGATCATACACCAAGGAGTAGAAAAAACCATCCTGCACAGCAGAAAATAAATATTTGAAAACTGTATGAAAATTGCTAGTTAAATATATAAAGAACACAAAAAAATCATGAAATTGTCACCAAGGTTACATTAAATTTCAGTTACCACAGAATAGCAGAGTATGCATATTATAAAGATGCAGTGTTGCACTACATTTGCTTGGTCATTCACAAATATCGACACCCTGATAATGAGCAATGAATAATCTATAAGTTTAAACCAAATTGTAGAGCCACGTTCAGCCTCAGAATGCAGACTCCGCGGAGTTGTCATTTTTACACTTCCACCTGTCACACTGACATTTTACATGTGTTCATTATAGATGATGAACATTCACAAAGAACTGGCTGTCAGAATATATAATGGACCAAAGTAAGAGAGCTTATACTGTAGTTTGAGTGGATATGAATGGCGGAAATATTCTGGACCTGAAATTACGGTCGGAGGCCTCCGATCCACAGGTAAAGTACGCACCTACCTGATGCCTCCGTATCTTCGGACTCTTGCAGTCCTGGGCCTGTAGGCGTACGCCTTGTAAAGGCCCACGTATCCCGGGTTGCGTGCGTCTCACAAGCATCCCTGGGATCACGTGGGTCAGCCCAACCAGGGGGGGATTCCCATTATGCTTATGGGGACTCCATTTATGTAGAGAATACATGAGCATAACTAAAATTAATAAAAATATAACTTAACTAAACATTTAAAACACAAATTTAATTTTTTTGAAAAATAAACGTAAACATTTTTAAAGGGGTCAAAAATGACCTAAACTAATAAAGATTTTTAAATGTTTAAATGATTTTTTTAAATTAATATTTATTTAAGCATTTACGTTGGTAAAAGAAGGCCCTACACGTCTGCTTTTACCAGGCGTAAGAGTTTTGTGGGCATCCGGTGGGTAGTAGTTGGGCAAAAGCCCAATTCTCCGCCAGCAAATGTCCATTTCCTGCGCATACAAAGGATGGGTCAAGCTGCAATTTGACAGATCGCAGTTCTGGATTTTCGTGCATGCAGAAACCCAGGACTTGCAGGATACTTACGGCCGCGTACACTGTGCATATGCGGTCATAGGCTCCGGAAAACCCGGGCCGCTATCTCAAAGCTGCCTCTGAACTGTAGAATCGCTGCTATAGGGATTTGTTAATGTAAGATTGAACCATGCAGGATATTAATAGAATCTATTAATAGTTTCTATCCCCCTTGAGGGACATCTAAACCTCCATAAGATAGTATCTGGTATTAAAGATAACCAGTGATATAAATTGCAGAAAATATTTTTATTAGTGTATCACAATATAAATAACTTGCTAGGTCAACAAATACAGAAAATAAATCTGTTGTGATGGACAGAAATCTGATACTCTCAGGAATTCCTGGACACCTGCAAATCCAGGGATTCCAATTTGAAAATCTATGGTTTAGGCACTGTTGATGAACATAATTGTATTGTGTAGTTATTCATACTAATTTCCAATGCCTGAGAGTTCCTACTTCTCCACATGCTGAGTGGAGTTGAGATGTTTGGCCCTTCCTCACATTTCATTGGCAGGTTCCACATATACAACAGCTGCAGAACAGATTCCCCCAACCCCAGCCTGAAGCACCAGTTATACCTGTGATCAGAAGCAATCAATGACCCTGGAAACACACTAACTACACTTCAGAATTTGCTGATTTAACCCTAGGCATCATCTAAATCATGGGAGGATATCAGGATAAAGGTGGCCACCACCACAATGTGCCTGGGTAACATATTCAGTAACCCAACGCAAGTCAACTACTTTCTCAGAAATCCCTTCCCTTAAGGGAATCGTGGACAGACTGACAGCCATCCAATAATAAATTAGAAATGGGCTTACGGGCTCCTTGAGAGTCAGGAAACAACTAAGTTCCCAAGTAGTTTGGGTGGGCTTCATGATGAGACATGTGTGACCTCCTAATCTCCACGGAAACATTCCCAACAACAGGGGGCGATGTAGACACTGCTAACGGGGAGGAGGAGTGTGAACTTCTGGATGAAATAGTGAGAGAAGAGGTATTAAGGGGTTTAGCAGCTTTGAAAGTGGATAAGTCCCCAGGCCCAGATGAAATGTATCCCAGGCTGTTAAGCGAAGCAAAAGAGTAAATAGCAAATGCTTTAACCATCATTTTCCAATCCTCTCTGGCTTCAGGTGTGGTGCCAGAAGACTGGAGGACTGCTAATGTGGTACCTTTGTTTAAGAAGGGAGAAAGGGATAGACCGAGTAATTATAGGCCAATCAGCCTAAGTTCGGTGGTGGGAAAATTATTGGAAAAAATTCTGAAAGGCAGGACAAATCTTCATTTAGAAAGACTCGAATTAATCAAGGACAATCAGCATGGATTTGTTAAGGGAAGGTTGTGTCTGACTAAGTTGATTGATTTTTTGAGGAGGTAACAAGGAGGGTCGATGAGGGCAGTGCATTTGATGTAGTGTATATGGATTTCAGCAAGGCTTTTGATAATGTCCCACATGGCAGACTGGTCACGAAAGTAAAAGCCCATGGGATCCAGGGCAAAGTGGCAAGTTGGATCCAAAATTGGCTCAAAGGCAGGAAGCAGAGGGTAATGGTTGATGGGTGTTTTTGTGACTCGAAGGCTGTTTCCAGTGGGTTTCCGCAGGACTCAGTACCAGGTCCCTTGCTTTTTGTGGTGTACATCAATGATCTAGACTTGAATATAGAGGGTGTTATGTCTTGAATAAAGGGTCAGACTAGATACAGCAAGCTCAAAGTAAGGTGTGATCATAGTCCTTTATTATAGATCTCAGAGTGCCTCTCCAGCCTGTGTGGCCTCCTTATATACAGGTGCTCCCAAGGGATCATGGGATCCTTGGGACTCCAGGGGATAAGCCCTCTGGTGGTTAGACATGTGATTTACAGATTTACATACATAACAACACTTCCCGCACACTCCCCCAAAGTCGATCTGGGGCCTTCCTTTCCCTGGTTGATCGTCTCGGTGCAAATGCTAGTTTTGGTGAGTCGTTTGTTGGGCCCTCGCTGGGCTGCTGCACAGCTGACCTTGCTGGGCTGCTGGGGGTGATGAGTCCTGCTGGGCTGCTGCGGGTGATGGGTTCTGTTTCATGGTCAACCGCTGGGTCGGTTGCCACTTGTGTGTGTGTTGGAGGGTCAAAAAAGGTAGTCTATTGTGGGTTGTTCTGGATAGTCCATAAATCTGAGTTTGGTTTGGTCCAAGTGTTTCCTGCAGGTGAGTCCATTTGTGAGTTTGACCACAAACACCCTACTCCCCTCTTTGGCCAAAACAGTGCCAGGGAGCCACTTTGGACCTTATCCATAATTCAACACAAATACAGGATCATTTATTTCAATTTCGCGATCATGATATGTATTCTGTTGAAGCCGCCTGCTCTCGACTTGTTTGTGTAGATCAGGGTGGACTAACGAGAGCCTAGTCTTAACTGCCCTTTTCATGAGCAGTTCAGCGGGAGGGATCCCAGTGAGCGAGTGAGGTCTTGTGCGATAACTAAGCAGGATTCGGGATAAGCGAGTCTGCAGTGAGCCTTCAGTTACCCTTTTCAAACTCTGCTTCATTGTTTGAACTGCTCGTTCTGCCTGACCGTTGGACGCTAGTTTAAACGGGGCAGATGTGACATGTTTGATCCCATTGCGGCTCATGAACTCCTTGAACTCGGCACTGGTAAAGCACGGCCCATTGTCACTTACAAGGACATCAGGCAGGCCGTGCATGGCAAACATGGCCTGTAGGCTTTCAATGGTGGCAGCAGACGTGCTTGCCGACATTATCACACATTTAATCTATTTGGAGTACGTATCTACAACCACTAAGAACATTTTTCCAAGAATGGGCCTGAATAGTCAACATGCACCCTGGCCACGGTTTGGAGGGCCAGGACCATAAACTTAGTGGCGTCTCCCTGGGTGCATTGCTTACCTGTGAACATGTATTACATTTGTGCACACAGGACTCTAAGTCTGCATCGAAACCAGGCCACCACACGTGGGATCTGGCTATCGCTTTCATCATTACGATGCCTGGGTGGGTGCTGTGGAGGTTATTAATGAAAGTGTCCCTGCCCTTTTTTGGCACCACTACCCGATTACCCCATAGGAGACAATTGCCTGTATAGACATTTCATCTCTACGTCTCTGGTACGGCTTTATTTCTTCCTGCATCTCTAACTGGACACTAGACCAACGCCCGTGGAGCAAACAGTTTTTTTTACTAAGGACAGTAAGGGGTCCTGGCTCCTCCACGTTCTAATCTGTGGGGCAGTAACAGGTGATTGCTCACTCTCGACTGCTTCCATTATCATAACTAAATATACAGGCTGTGCCATCTCCACCCGTGGTGGGCAATGGCAGCCTACTGAGAGCATTGGCACAATTTTCTGTACCTGGCCTGTGGCGGATGGCATAGTTGTATGCGGACAATGTGAGCGCCCATCTCTGGATGCGGGCCGATGCATTCGTATTTATCTCCTTCCTTTAAGAGGGATATAAGCGGCTTATGGTCAGTTTCCAATTCAAATTTAAGCCCGAACAGATATTGATGCATTTTCTTTACCCGTAAACGCACGCTAACGCTTCTTTTTCGATCATTCTGTAGGCCCTCTCAGCCTTAGACAGACGTCTAGATGCATAACCAACCGGTTGCAATTTTCCAAATTCATTAGCTTGTTGCAATACACACCCGACCCTGTATGACGACACATCACATGCTAGTGCCAAACACTTACATGGATCGTACAACACAAACAATTTGTTTGAACATAACTTCCTAGCTTTCTCAAAGACATTTTCTTGGCTTTTACCCCATACCCATTCATCTCCTTTACGCAGTAAAGAGTGCAGGGGTTCTAATAAGGTGCTAAGACCCGGTAAGAAGTTAACAAAATAGTTCAGGAGTCCTAGAAACGATTGAAGCTCCATCACGTTCTGTGGTCTCGGTGCATTCTTGATTGCCTCCATCTTCGAATCGCTGAGCCTGATGCCGTCTGCCACGATTCTTCTCCCCAGGAAGTCCACTTCAAGCGCCAGGAAAATGCACTTAGAGCATTTTAGCCAGAGCCCCACACGATTAACCCAGCTAAGAACCTCCTCCAAGTTCTGCAGGTGTTCGACGGTGTCCCGACCTATAACCAAGATGTCGACCTGGAAGACCACAGTGCGCGGGACCGACTTCAGCAAGCTTTCCATGTTCCTCTGGAATATCGCCGCGGCTGATCGAATCCCAAACAGACATCTGTTGTAAATGAAGAGATCTTTGTGCGTGTTGATGCAGGTGAGGCCTTTTGATGATTCCTCCAGCTCCTGCGTCATGTAGGCTGAGGTCAAGTCCAGCTTCGTGAATATTTTCCCTCCCGCCAGCGTCGCAACTAGGTCGTCTGTCTTTGGTAGCGGGCATTAATCCTGCAGGGAGAAACGATTGATAGTTACTTTGTAATCACCACAGATTCTGACGGTGCCGTCTCCCTTGAGGACTGGAACAAAATCGGACTGGCCCACTCATTGAATTTGATTGGCGAAATGATGCCTTCTCATTGCAGCCTGTCCAGCTCGATTTCCACCCTCTCTCTCATCATGTAAGGTACCGCTCTCGCCTTGTGCTGGATGGGTCGTGCCCCCGGAATCAAATGGATCTGCACTTTTGCTCCTTGGAACTTTCCAATACCTGGTTCGAACAGCGAGGGGAACTTGCTTAGGACCTGGGCACATGAGGTGTCGTCGACGGACGAAAGCGCTCAGATGTCGTCCCAGTTCCAGCGTATCTTTCCCAACCAGCTCCTGCCGAACAGCGTGGGGCCATTGCCCGGTACCACCCAGTATGGTAAATCGTGCACCACTCCATCACAGGAGACCTTTACAGTAGCACTGCCAATTACGGGAATCAGTTCCTTTGTGTACGCTCTAAGTTTGGTACGAATGGGAGTCAGGACTGGCCTTGAAGCCTTGTTGCACCACGATTTATCTAAAGTCTTTTGGCTCATTATGGACTGGCTTGCGCCCGTGTCCAGCTCCATGGACACCGGAAGTTCATTTAATTCAACCTTCAGCATTATCGGGGGACACTTTGTGGTAAATGTGTGCACCCCATAGACCTCTGCCTCCTCGGTCTGTGGCTCTGGTTCGTCGTGATCCACCGTGGATCTGTCCTCCTCTGCAACATGGTGGTTTGCAGGATTAGCAGGGTTTGCAGCTCGCTTGTACATACATTGGAGGTGTCCCATTGTTCCACAGCTCTTGCCCTTGCAAACGTATCCTTTGAAGCGGCATGAATAGAAACGATGATCACCCCCGCAGCGCCAACAAGGCGTTAATGGCCTTGTATTCACCACCCTTGATGGTGCACTCTGAGTTATCTGCGAACGTGCAGCTGCAGGAGTGTAAGCCCTGCCCTGTACATTTCAATTTGAAAACATTACTTTGTTCACAGTACTTGCAGCAGCACTAGTGTGCTGAGAAATTTGTTTGGTATTGTCACTGGTAGCAATAAAGGCCTGGGCTATCGCTATGGCTTGACCCAAGGTTGGGGTCTCTGCAGTCAAAAGTTTGCGAAGCATTACTTCATGACCAATGCCAAGTACAAAAAAGTCCCTGAGCAAGTGTTGCAAGTGTCCTTCAAATTCGCAATATCCTGCAAGGCACCTTAGCTCGGCGACGTAGCTCGCCACTTCCTGGCCTTCAGACCTCTTGTACGTGTAGAACTGATACCTCGCCATCAGTCCGCTTTCCTTCGGGTTTAGATGCTCCCGGACCAGTGTGCACAACTCATCGTACGACTTGTCTGTGGGTTTCGCTGTAGCGAGCAGGTTTTTCATGAGGCCATACGTTGGTGCCCCGCAAACGGTGAGGAGGATCGCCCTTCATTTGGCAGCATTCGCTTCTCCTTCCAGCTCGTTGGCCACGAAGTATTGGTCGAGTCGCTCCACGAAGGTTTCCCAATCATCTCCCTCCGAAAATTTCTCCAGGATGCCCACGGTTCTCTGCATTGTTGCGGTGGGGTTCGTCATCTGTATCTCGTTGCCAGTTGTTATGTCTTGAATAAAGAGTCAAACTAGATACTGCAAGATCAAAGTAAGGTGTGACCGCAGTCCTTTGTTACAGATCTCAGAGTGTCTCTCCAGCCTTTGAGGCCTCCTTATATACAGGTATCCCAAGGGATTGTGGGATCCTTTGGGACTCCAGGGGATAAGCCCTCTCGTGGTTAGACATGGTATTTACAGGTTTACATACATAACAGGGGTTATGATTAAGAAGCTGTGTGGTTGTGAGAGAACAGCTCCGCAGGTCGGGCTATAAAAGAACTGGAGCGGCGGGCTTGAGACATTGTGGACCCCCCGACCTGCAAGAGAACAGCTTCGCAGGTCAGGAAATGATGGACTTCAGCATTTTCCCAACGACAGACGTTAGGCTAACTGGTCTATAGTTTCCTACTTTTTTAAAATAGGTGTGTTACATTTACAGTTTTCTATTCCGCTGGGACCGCCCCAGAATCCAGGGAATTTTGGTAGGTTACAACTAATGCAGCCACTATCTCTGCAGCCACTTCTTTTAAGACCCTAGGATGAAAGCCATCAGGTCCAGGGGACTTGTCCGCCTTTAGTCTCATTATTTTACCAAGTACTACTTCATTAGTGATAGTGATTGTATTAAGTTCCTCCCTCCCTACAGCCCCTTAAAGACCAATACAAAATATTTGTTAAATGACTCTGCCATTTCCCTGTTCTCCATTATTAATTCCCCAGTGTCATCCTTCAAGGGACCAACATTTACTTTAGCCACTCTTTTCCTTTTTATGTACCAGTAAAAACTCTTACGATCTGTTTTTATATTTCATAGAAACATAGAAAATAGGTGCAGGAGCAGGCCATTCGGCCTTTCTAGCCTGCACCGCCATTCAATGAGTTCATGGCTGAACATGCAACTTCAGTACCCCA
This sequence comes from Pristiophorus japonicus, assembly GCF_044704955.1. Classification (NCBI taxonomy): domain Eukaryota; kingdom Metazoa; phylum Chordata; class Chondrichthyes; family Pristiophoridae; genus Pristiophorus; species Pristiophorus japonicus. The sequence continues at coordinate 59,911,947 of NC_091985.1, forward strand.
TTCCTGCTTTCTCACTATACCCCTTGAGCCCCCTAGTAGTAAGGACTTCATCTAACTCCTTTTTGAATATATTTAGTGAATTGGCCTCAACAACTTTCTGTGGTAGAGAATTCCACAGGTTCACCACTCTCTGGGTGAAGAAATTCCTCCTCATCTCGGTCCTAAATGGCTTACCCCTTATCCTTAGACTGTGTCCCCTGATTCTGGACTTCCCCAACATTGGGAACATTCTTCCTGCATCTAACCTGTCTAACCCCGTCAGAATTTTAAACGTTTCTATGAGGTCCCCTCTCATTCTTCTGAACTCCAGTGAATACAAGCCCAGTTGATCCAGTCTTTCTTGATAGGTCAGTCCCACCATCCCGGGAATCAGTCTGGTGAACCTTCGCTGCACTCCCTCAATAGCAAGAATGTCCTTCCTCAGGTTAGGAGACCAAAACTGGACACAATACTCCAGGTGTGGCCTCACCAAGGCCCTGTACAACTGTAGCAATACCTCCCTGCCCCTGTACTCAAATCCCCTCGCTATGAAGGCCAACATGCCATTTGCTTTCTTAACCGCCTGCTGTACCTGCATGCCAACCTTCAATGACTGATGTACCATGACACCCAGGTCTCTTTGTACCTCCCCTTTTCCTAATCTGTCACCATTCAGATAATAGTCTGTCTCTCTGTTTTACCACCAAAGTGGATAACCTCACATTTATCCACATTATACTTCATCTGCCATGCATTTGCCCACTCACCTAACCTATCCAAGTCGCTCTGCAGCCTCATAGCATCCTCCTCGCAGCTCACACTGCCACCCAACATAGTGTCATCCGCAAATTTGGAGATACTACATTTAATCCCCTCGTCCAAATCATTAATGTACAGTGTAAACAGCTGGGGCCCCAGCACAGAACCTTGCGGTACCCCACTAGTCACTGCCTGCCATTCTGAAAAGTCCCCATTTACTCCTACTCTTTGCTTCCTGTCTGACAACCAGTTCTCAATCCATGTCAGCACACTATCCCCAATCACATGTGCTTTAACTTTGCACAATAATCTCTTGTGTGGGACCTTGTCGAAAGCCTTCTGAAAATCCAAATATACCACATCAACTGGTTCTCCCTTGTCCACTCTACTGGAAACATCCTCAAAAAATTCCAGAAGATTTGTCAAGCATGATTTCCCTTTCACAAATCCATGCTGACTTGGACCTATCATATCACCTCTTTCCAAATGCACTGCTATGACATCCTTCATAATTGATTCCATCATTTTACCCACTACCAATGTCAGGCTGACCGGTCGATAATTCCCTGTTATCTCTCTCCCTCCTTTTTTAAAAAGTGGGGTTACATTGGCTACCCTCCACCCCATAGGAACTGATCCCGAGTCAATGGAATGTTGGAAAATGACTGTCAATGCATCCACTATTTCCAAGGCCACCTCCTTAAATACTCTGGGATGCAGTCCATCAGGCCCTGGGGATTTATCGGCCTTCAATCCCATCAATTTCCCCAACACAATTTCGCAACTAATAAGGATTTCCCTCAGTTCCTCCTCCTTACTAGAACCTCCGACCCCTTTTATATCCGGAAGGTTGTTTGTGTTCTCCTTAGTGAATACCGAACCAAAGTACTTGTTCAATTGGTCCGCCATTTCTTTGTTCCCCGTTATGACTTCCCCTGATTCTGACTGCAGGGGACCTACGTTTGTCTTTACTCACCTTTTTCTCTTTACATATCTATAGAAACTTTTGCAATCCGTCTTAATGTTCCCTGCAAGCTTCTTCTCGTACTCCATTTTCCCTGCCCTAATCAAACCCTTTGTCCTCCTCTGCTGAGTTCTAAATTTCTCCCAGTGCCCGGGTTCGCTGCTATTTCTGGCCAATTTGTAAGCCACTTCCTTGGCTTTAATACTATCCCCGATTTCCCTTGATAGCCATGGTTGAGCCACCTTCCCTTTTTTATTTTTACGCCAGACAGGAATGTACAATTGTTGTAGGTCATCCATGCGGTCTCTAAATGTCTGCCATTGCCCATCCACAGTCAACCCCTTCAGTATCCTTCGCCAATCTATCCTAGCCAATTCACGCCTCATACCTTCAAAGTTACCCTTCTTTAAATTCTGGACCATGGTCTCTGAATTAACTGTTTCATTCTCCATCCTAATGCAGAATTCCACCATATTATGGTCACTTTTCCCCAAGGGGCCTCGCACAACGAGATTGCTAATTAATCCTCTCTCATTACACAACACCCAGTCTAAGATGGCTTCCCCCCTAGTTGGTTCCTCGACATATTGGTCTAAAAAACCATCCCTTATGCACGCCAGGAAATCCTCCTCCACCGTATTGTTTCCAGTTTGGTTAGCCCAATCTATGTGCATATTAAAGTCACCCATTATAACTGCTGCACCTTTATTGCACGCACCCCTAATTTCATGTTTGATGCCCTCCCCAACATCACTACTACTGTTTGGAGGTCTGTACACAACTCCCACTAACGTTTTTTGCCCTTTGGTATTCTGCAGCTCTACCCATATAGATTCCACATCATCCAAGCTAATGTCCTTCCGAACTATTGCCTTAATTTGCTCCTTAACCAGCAATGCTACCCCACCTCCTTTTCCTTTTATTCTATCTTTCCTGAATGTTGAATACCCCTGGATGTTGAGTTCCCAGCCCTGATCATCCTGGAGCCACGTCTCCGTAATCCCAATCACATCATATTTATTAACATCTATTTGCACAGTTAATTCATCCACCTTATTGCGGATACTCCTTGTATTAAGACACAAAGCCTTCAGGCTTGTTTTTTTAACACCCTTTGTCCTTTTAGAATTTTGCTGTACAGTGGCCCTTTTTGTTCTTTGCCTTGGGTTTCTCTGCCCTCCACTTTTACTCATCTCCTTTCTGTCTTTTACTTTTGCCTCCTTTTTGTTTCCCTCTGTCTCCCTGCATTGGTTCCCATCCCCCTGCCATATTAGTTTAACTCCTCCCCAACAGCACTAGCAAACACTCCCCCTAAGACATTGGTTCCGGTCCTGCCCAGGTGAAGACCGTCCGGTTTGTACTGGTCCCACCTCCCCCAGAACCGGTTCCAATGCCCCAGGAATTTGAATCCCTCCCTGCTGCACCACTGCTCAAGCCACGTATTCATCTGCGCTATCCTGCGATTCCCACTCTGACTAGCACGTGGCACTGGTAGCAATCCTGAGATTACTACTTTTGAGGTCCTACTTTTTAATTTAGCTCCTAGCTCCTTAAATTCGTTTCGTAGGACCTCATCCCTTTTTTTACCTATGTCATTGGCACCACGACAACTGGCTGTTCTCCCTCCCTTTTTAGAATGTCCTGCACCCGCTCCGAGACATCCTTGACCCTTGCACCAGGGAGGCAACATACCATCCTGGAGTCTCAGTTGCGGCCGCAGAAACGCCTATCTATTCCCCTCACCATTGAATCCCCTGTCACTATCGCTCTCCCACTCTTTTTGCTGCCCTCCTGTGCAACAGAGCCAGCCACGGTGCCATGAACTTGGCTGCTGCTGCCCTCCCCTAATGAGTCATCCCCCCCAACAGTACTCAATGCGATGTATCTGTTTTGCAGGGGGATGACCACAGGGGACCCCTGCACTACCTTCCTTGCACTGCTCTTCCTGCTGGTCTTCCATTCCCTATCTGGCTGTGGACCCTTCTCCTGCGGTAAGACCAACTCGCTACACGTGCTACTCACGTCATTCTCAGCATCGTGGATGCTCCAGAGTGAATCCACCCTCAGCTCCAACTCCGCAACGCGGACCGTCAGGAGCTGGAGGTGGATACACTTCCCGCACATGTAGTCGTCAGGGACACCGGAAGTGTCCCTGAGTTCCCACATGGTACAGGAAGAGCATAACACCCGACCGAGCTTTCCTGCCATGACTTAACCCTTAGATACACTTAAATTGGCAACAACAATGTTAAAAGTGACTGACTGATATAAAACAAAAGAAAAACTACTCACCAATCACCAGCCAATCACCATGCTAGTTTACTTTCATAATCTATCTTCCCTCTATTATTTTTTTAGTCATTCTTTGCTGGCTTTTAAAAGTTTCCCAATCCTCTGGCATCCTACTAATCTTGGCCACATTGTATGCCCTTATTTTCAATTTGTTACCATCCCTTATTTCCTTAGTTAGTCACGGATGGTTATCCTTTCTCTTACAGGCTTTTCTTCTCAGTGGGATATATTTTTGTTGCGAGTTATGAAATATCTTCTTAAATGTTTGCCACTGCTCATCAACCGTCCCATACTTTAATCTATTTTCCCAGTCCACTTTAGCCAACTCTGTCCTCATATCTTTGTAATCTCCTTTATTTAAGCTTAGGACACTGGTTTGAGATCCAATTTTCTCACCATCCAACTGAATTTGAAATTCAACCATGTTATGGTTACTCATTCCTAGAGGATCGTTTACTACGAGATCATTTATTAATCCTGTCTCATTACACATTACCAGGAATAATGAGGTCAGCCTGACCTCAGTAGTGGGTAAAAGGATGGAATCAATTATTAAGGATGTCATAGCAGCGCATTTGGAAAGAGGTGACATGATAGGTCCAAGTCAGCATGGATTTGTGAAAGGGAAATCGTGCTCGACAAATCTTCTGGAATTTTTTGAGGATGTTTCCAGTAGAGTGGTCAAGGGAGAACCAGTTGATGTAATATATTTGGACTTTCAGAAGGCTTTCGACAAGGTCCCACACAGGAGATTAATGTGCAAAGTTAAAGCACATGGGATTGGGGGTAGTGTGCTGACGTGGATTGAGAACTAGTTGTCAGACAGGAAGCAAAGAGTAGGAGTAAATGGGTACTTTTCAGAATGGCAGGCAGTGACTAGTGGGGTACCGCAAGGTTCTGTGCTGGGGCCCCAGCTGTTTACACTGTACATTAATGATTTAGACGAGGGGATTAAACGTACTATCTCCAAATTTGCGGATGACACTATGTTGGGTGGCAGTGTGAGCTGCGAGGAGGATGCTATGAGGCTGCAGAGTGACTTGGATAGGTTAGGTGAGTGGGCAAATGCATGGCAGATGAAGTATAATGTGGATAAATGTGAGGTTATCCTCTTTGGTGGTAAAAACAGAGAGACAGACTATTATCTGAATGGTGACAGATTAGGAAAAGGGGAGGTGCAACGAGACCTGGGTGTCATGGTACATCAGTCATTGAAGGTTGGCATGCAGGTACAGCAGGCAGTTAAGAAAGCAAATGGCATGTTGGCCTTCATAGCGAGGGGATTTGAGTACAGGGGCAGGGAGGTGTTGCTACAGTTGTACAGGGCCTTGGTGAGGCCACACCTGGAGTATTGTGTACAGTTTTGGTCTCCGAACTTGAGGAAGGACATTCTTGCTATTGAGGGAGTGCAGCGAAGGTTCACCAGACTGATTCCCGGGATGGTGGGACTGACCTATCAAGAAAGACTGGATCAACTGGGCTTGTATTCACTGGAGTTCAGAAGAATGAGAGGGGACCTCATAGAAACGTTTAAAATTCTGACGGGTTTAGACAGGTTAGATGCAGGAAGAATGTTCCCAATGTTAGGGAAGTCCAGAACCAGGGGTCACAGTCTAAGGATAAGGGGTAAGCCATTTAGGACCAAGATGAGGAGAAACTTCTTCACCCAGAGAGTGGTGAACCTGTGGAATTCTCTATCACAGAAAGTTGTTGCGGCTAATTCACTAAATATATTCAAAAGGGAGTTAGATGAAGTCCTTACTACTAGGGGGATCAAGGGGTATGGCGAGAAAGCATCAAGGGGGTACTGAAGTTGCATGTTCAGTCATGAACTCATTGAATGGCGGTGCAGGCTACAAGGGCCGAATGGCCTACTCCTGCACCTATTTTCTATGTTTCTATGTTTCTAATAAACGATCTCCGAGGAAAAGATCCTCTCGGAATGAGTGATCACAGTATGGTTGAATTTGTAATACAGATTGAGGGTGAGGAAGTAGTGTCTCAAACGAGCGTACTATGCTTAAACAAAGGGGACTACAGTGGGGATGAGGGCAGAGTTAGAAACATAGAAACATACTGCAAAAACATAAACATTAAAACCATGCCACCCGACCTGGGTGACACAGCAGACATTTTCAAGGCCCTTTTTTTTGGGGGGGTTTTTTTGGGGCGCTAAAATCAAATTTTTCCAGTGCCCCCTATAAAAGGGGAGGGGGACACTAAAAGCACCGGCAATTAAAACAAATTAAACTTTAAAACGTAAAATCAAATTAAAATTTGGTTGCCGGGCGTGATGATGCACTCCAGTCCCTCCGGTGCCCACCTCTCGCTGAAGGCCGCGAGCGTACCGGTGGACACCGCGTGCTCCATCTCCAAGGACACCTTCTTGTGCATGAATCCCAAAAAGTTAGTTTGCAGGTGCAGCAGGTAATCAGGAAGGCAAATGGAATGTTGGCCTTCATTGCGAGAGGGATGGAGTACAAAAGCAGGGAGGTCCTGCTGCAACTGTACAGGGTATTGGTGAGGCCGCACCTGGAGTACTGCGTGCAGTTTTGGTCACCTTACTTAAGGAAGGATATACTAACTTTGGAGGGAGTACAGTAACAGTTCACTTGGCTGATTCCAGAGATGAGGGGGTTACCTTATGATGATAAATGGAGTAGACTGGGTCTTTACTCATTGGAGTTCAGAAGGACGAGGGGTGATCTTATAGAAACATTTAAATAATGAAAGGGATAGACAAGATAGAGGCAGAGAGGTCGTTTCCACTGGTCGGGGAGACTAGAACTAGGGGACACAGCCTCAAAATACTGGGGAGCCAATTTAAAACCGAGTTGAGAAGGAATTTCTTCTCCCAGAGGGTTGTGAATCTATGGAATTCTCTGCCCAAGGAAGCAGCTGAGGCTAGCTCATTGAATGTATTCAAATCACAGATAGATAGATTTTTAACCAATAATGGAAATAAGGGTTATGGGGAGCGGGCGGGTAAGTGGAGCTGAGTCCACGGCCAGTTCAGCCATCATCTTGTTGAATGGCGGAGCAGGCTCGAGGGGCTAGATGGCCTACTACTGTTCCTAATTCTTATGTTCTTATGTAAGATAGCCTGCTCCCTAATTGGTTCCGCAATGTACTGTTCAAGGAAACTATCCCGGATACAGTCTATGAACTCTTCCTCAAGGCTACCCTGGCCAATTTGCTTTGTCCAATCAATATGAAGGTTAAAATCGTGAAACTTTTTACATAAATTAGAATTGTCTTTCTTTCCACCATTCTGGGAAGCACAGTGATAGATGGAGCTGTTCCTCGAGTGTAGCAAATTTGAATCTACTGCTGTTTGTCTATGCTCCAGTCATTGAAAGATTTTTTTTTAAGTCACTGACAAAGAAAGAGGAAATTGTGTGCGTTGAAAATGTTGACCCTCATCTTCTATACAGGGTCCCAGTTTTTTTCCCCCCCCAATATGAATTGGCTGGAAAGTGGGTCAGCATTTACATAGGCTGCCTTATACAACGGTATACATGGTAGCATCCAATGCGTGGGTTGGCCAGTACGTTATTGTACTGCTATGCATTTCGCCTATAATGGGAAATTACTGAACATGTGTACCAGTGCGACCTTTGTTGTTATGAGACATTGAGTGTCAACATTGTTAAAGTGAATTATGTCCGTGTCAGTGGCCATAGTCAAGACAATCTACAGATGTCTCTGAGGCTATGGTAGAGCAGCAGAGCAGTTTGTTAATAAGGGTGTGCATGAAGAGAGACTTGGAGGTGTACGTACACAATTCTTTGAAGGTAGCACGACAAGTTGAGAAGGCTGTTAAAAAGGCATACAAGATCCTTGGCTTGATAAATAGAGGCATAGAGCAGTGGCTCCGAAAGGTTTCAAGGGTTCCGCCATAAATAACTTCCAGGACTTTTTAAAAATCAGCTTAAAAAAAAGATTTAAAAAAAAAGAAAAATACACCATCGCATAAAGGTGGAATCGAGCTGAGCAAACTGCCGGCTCTGGCCCGGACTCGGACCTCTATTTTCCGCCCCCCCGAACATCTTTGCAATGACGGCAGCAGCTGCCTCTGAGCCCAGGGACCCCCACTTGCTGAGAAGGGAGAGAGGCGACAGTCACTGAGCTCTTCGTCCTCCGCTTTCCACTTAGCAGGTCCCGCTGTATACTTTGTCCCCTCCGCACTTGCCTCAACGCCATGCTGCGTGGCTTGTTGCTCTCCCCCCGCCCTCTCCCACGCTAATTGGGGCTGTTGTTCTTCTACTTTTACCCCTCGCTCCCTGAATCCTCTCAGTGTCATACGTCACCAGTGCCAACGATAACCCATTCAGTTCAAGTATCCCACAATTATTGAAAACAGCCATGCGGATACATCGGATCGGTTTCAGATTTGAATCTTTTTTGTCCTATTTTTGTTATTCATGGGGTCATGATTGTCGATCAAATTAAGACGGGGCAAGGAAATAGGTGGCAGCTGCAAGGAAGAAAGGAGCTGCTGAGGTCAAACAGAGCATCTCTGTCTTCGTGGAGGAAGAAGAGCAGAATATTTCAACATTAGGAAATTATTAGGACCGACAGTTATTACCAGCAAAACTCAGTTAAATATTCCGCATTGTCTAATTTTTTTCCCATTTTCTCTCCTGCTGTCTTCAAAGTGTTGACTCATACTGTAGTATAGTTACAAGGGTGCTGGCTACCCTTTGGTGCCTAACCTCATTCATTCTTCACTTGCGAAGCTATACCTTCAGTGTTAATATAGCCTTCCTCTACCAAGGAAGGCATCACAGGCAGACTTGATTGTTCACACCCAATGTTGGTCTGCAGCTAGGATTTTAACCTTTCAGGATTGTCCTGGAGTCACCAGAAATAAAATATTAATCTGGACATCGTTGAGAAATCTGGGAGAGAAATTGTACGGGCCTTAAAAAAATTATTTTTTTCATTTTCATTGTACACTTTTTGCTTATTAGTTATAAAAAAATATTGGAGATAGGGGGAAAAAGCTGTTTGACTGACAATCAAGCCGACAATGAAGAGAACCGGGATCGGTTGATGTGCCAGGAATAGTCAGTGAGGGAGTCAAGGGTTGCAGGGAAAGAGGGAGACAAGTGATTGGGGTTCATGTGGCGGGAAAGAGGGCAAAGGATGGGTGTAGGGGCCAGTATTTTCTGCAGTCATCATACCATAGAGGAAGACTTGCTTCCATTTCAAAAGTAAGTTCTCAGGTGACTGAACAGTCCAATTTGGGAATTGCAGTCTCTGTCACAGGTGGGACAGACAGTCGTTGGAGGAAAGGGTGGATGGGGAGTCTGGTTTGCAGCACGCTCCTTCTGCTGCCGGTGCTTGTTTTCTGCATGCTCTCGACGACAAGACTCGAGGTGCTCAGTGCCCTTCCCCGATGCTCTTCCTCCACTTAGGGCGGTCTTTGGCCAGGGACTCCCAGGTGTCGGTGGGGATGTTACACTTTATCAAGGAGGCTTTGAGGGTGACCTTGAAACGTTTCCTCTGCCCACCTGGGTCTTGCTTGCCGGGTAGGAGTTCCGAGTAGAGCGCTTGCTTTGGGAGTCTTGCGTCCGGCATGCGACAATGTGGCTCGCCCAATGGAGCTGGTCGAGTGTGGTCAGTGCTTCGATGCTGGGGATGTTGGCCTGATCGAGAACACTGACGTTGATGCATCTGTCCTCCTAGGGGATAGCCGGTGGTAGCCGGTGTGCAACGGCCACCCCACATTAAAAGAACTCACATACAGGCATCTTTCACTGTTTCTGCAGTGCCGGGATAGCAGCAGCAGCAGTAACATGATGAGCAGGAGCGGCAGAGGGAATTTTTATAAAGAAAAAAATATTTGTATTGTGTTGTATTACATGGGGGTCTGTGGAATTTTTATAACACAGATGAGGGCCCTCAGAAGCAAAAAGGTTGAGAACCCCTGGCAGAGTACAAAAGCAAAGAAGTTATGCTAAACTTTGATAAAACACTGGTTAGGCTCCACCGGAGTATTGTGGCTAATTCTGGGCACCACAATTTAGGAAGAATGTCAAGGCGAGGGGGCAGAGGAGATTTACTAGAATGGTATCAAGGATGAAGGACTTCAGTTATGAGGAGTAAAGAAGCTGGGATTGTTCTCCTTACAGCAGAGAAGGTTAAGGGGCGATTTGATAGAGGTATTCAAAATTCTGAACGGTTTTGTTAGAATAAATAAAGAGAAACTATTTCCAGTGGCAGAAGTGTCGTTTACCAAAGGTCACAAATTTAAGGTGATTGCGGAAACATTTTTTTTTAAACACAATGGGCTAGATTTTACATTTTTGTGCAGATCGCCCAAAAATGGGCAGTATTTCCGGCGTGGGCGGTAAAAATGGGTTTTCAGATCGCCGGCTTGTTGCCCATTCTCAAAGCGCCTAGTCTCCATTTTTAAAATTGGGCGTTACCGCGAGTGATATGAAATGGGCAGTAGCGTTAAATCTCTGACCTTCTGCCGTAAAGTGTCGCCGTCCTTAGCAACGGCATGGCAACGCTTGATTCCCGTGATTCAGGACGTCAAGGGTCATCATGACATGCGCAGAAGAGATAGAGAGAGAGGGAGCTGAGAGGGACTGAAGGCGTGTGTGGGTGTGGTGTGGCTGCTTTGGGAGGAAGGAGGGAAAGTTTAGAGCTTTACAGCAAATAGGGAAACAAAAATTAGCTGTTACCAGCCAGACATTTGCCCGAATTTGACCTATAATGGAGGGAGAACAGGAGGCATCACAGCACGCTGTGGAGACTGACGCTGTCGAGAGCAGTGAGCTGGGAGAGGAGCACACTGGAGGGCGCAAAAGAGGTTCTCGGACAAGGCAAATGCCTCCCTCCTGCAGGAGGTCATGCTGGGGTGATTTGACACAGGGAGGGTGTGGGAAGCCGACCCCAAAGGTCTACCAGAAGATATGGACCGAGATAGCAGAGGTGGTCTCGTCGGCAACCAACAAGGTGCGTGCGGGCAACCAATGCCGCAAACGATGGATCGACCTTGTGGGATCCGCAAGAGTAAGTATTACATTTATTTACATGCACTATGTATTTATATAATTTGATTTATAACAGTCATGAATGACTGCCAACAGATGTGAGGTCTTTCACTTTTACCGGGAATGTTGTAGTCAAAGCCTGCGGTCACGGTGCACGTCTTTAGGTAAAGAATGATAATTATCATAATAATCATGATTACATCTGTCAGTTGTGTGTTATCAGTCTCTGTGACAGTACCTAGCAATGATATCACGCAATGATCTCATGCCATGTCGTCCTGTCACCTTTTCAGAAGAAGCTATCGACGATGAGGTCCGTGCAGAGGCGAACAGGTGGGAGGCCACCAGTCCCCAGCGACATCACTGAGATGGAGGAGCAGGTGCTCGCACTCGTGGGGAAGCACACCCGGACAGCCAAGCAAGCATCTGCAGACCTGAGTAAAGTTTACACCATTGCGTGATGTAAAGTCAATAGATGCTACACCCACTCATATCCAATCATATATGATAGATGATTTCTAAAATTGTCCTGAAATAATGCTGGCCTAATGTAAATCATTGCAATACACAATGCATTGATGGTCATGAAATGTGATGTCCGTGATGATCTTGATAGCGGTGGTCCTTTTGTCATGCATACGCTGTGTGTAGCGCTGGAATCATCTTGTGACCCTAGCATCCCCTTCTCTTCTAATAACTTCATTTATGTTTTGCAGCTCAGCCAGCAGCGCGGGGTCGAACCCGCCGGACGATCCTCCATCGGCTGAGGAGCGCCGATTCTCGCCCGTAATCCGCTGGGTCTGTTCTCTACGGATGAGAGCGCGGACTTCGAGGAATCTGCATTGCCACGCTCCAGAAGCCATTCCACTCCAAGACCATCTCGTGCTCCTCCAGTCATTCCTGCCACTACCCTGGAGGTACCGGTCCCAACCACCTCGCCACAGGGCACTCCATTTGCCCCCAGAATGGTGCCGACCACGCAAAAGTTTTGTGGGCTCTGCAGGTTTGGTCCATGAGCACGACATGAGAGCGGAGAGATGGTACAGTTGTCCAGGAGGACGATAGACATTGGTGACCAGCTCCTCAATGCATTGGGGGTCATATCCCGACAGCTGGCTGAGTACGTCACTGGGTACGTTCCACGGATGGCGGAGGCCCTGGAGGCGATAGCCAGGAACACTGCTGGCACAGGCCTCCCAGTGGTCCCGGAGCACGGCACTCCACCCCTAGGTTCGGCACCACCACTGCGAACAACAGATGAGAGCAAGGACCAAGATCCTCTTTCCGGATCAGAGAATGTTCCCCCCTCGGCAGCCCCCGCTCCAGTACCCATCCAACCACCACCACCTCTGCCTTCATCCCCTCCCAATGAGGCACCGCCTGAGGAGCTCTTCGGCCAGGTGGCGTGGAGCAAAGAGGGGAGGGGGTAGAGGTGGGGAGGAGATGGGGGGGGGAAGGAAAGTGAGGTGCATGTCCGCAGGTGATGGCTGTGTTATATCTCCACCTCGGTGTATGCAATTTGTTGTAATGTATGGGGGGAGGAGGGGGCCACCCTCCTGGTTTGCCTTTGTATTCTGTGTTGCTGGATATGTTGACCATTTGATTGATGCCAATAGTCAAAAAGGTGGGGTGTGGGTGGGGGTGGGGTGTTTTTGGCCGTGATATTTATGATTTCAGATCAATGTTGGTATAAAAATGTTTTCATTGAACATAATCTTGTTGCACATTGTCTCAGATAGCTGGACTGTTACACACTGGTGATTCCTTAACATGAAAGGGTTAAATAAACCTTAACTTCAATCAATGTAAACTTTAACTGGCACCAAGATGATGGGCACCATTGATGTCTGAGCTACACACACACAGCAGTGTGTCAGCGCCATCACTCACAGCAACGTTCTTTCAGGCAAATCGTTCAGATATCAGCTCCTGACATAAGAGACTTGCAGCTATGTAGTTACCAGGGGCCCTTTCCTGCGGTCTGGAGGGTGGCGTGGGCATGGTTACATAGCCAGCCTGATTGTCTGGCCCGAGGTCAGCGTCCAGCCCCTCATCCTCCTCTCTCTCCTGAGGTGGAGCATCAGTCCCTTCTGGCAATCTTTGGCCCCTCCTGATAGCCAGGTTGTGCAGCATGGAGCACACAACCACGAATTTAGTTACTTGCTCAGGATTGTATTGTAGCTCCTCTCCTGAGTAGTCCAGGCCTCTGAAGCGCTGCTTAAGCACAGTTATTGTTTTCTGGACCACATTGCGTGTGTCTCTGTGGCTCTGGTTGTATTGCTTCTCGCCCTCGGTGTGGGTGTCACGTCGGGGGGTCATCAGCCAGGCGGCTAGGCCATATCGGTTGTCACCAAGCATCCAGCATTGTCCTTCTGGCTGCCTCTTAAACATGTCAGAGAAAGCGCTCTCACGCAGGATGTGAGCCTCATCGAAGCTGCCCGGACAATTGGCATTCACTGCCATTATGACCTGGTTGTGGCCGGCAACTAGTTGGACCTTCAGGGAGTGAAATCCTTTTCTGTTATGTAAAAGCTCTAGGTCCTGAGAAGGTGCCCGCATGGCGATGTGAGTGCACTGTATTGCTTCCTGCACCCTGGGGAACTTAGCAATGTGGTAGAATGCTCCAGCCCTGTCAGTCTGAGTCTCCATGGTCATGGGGAAGCTGATAAAGTCCATCCGTGACAGAGAGGAAATCTCGACCGCGGAGCCCCGAAAGGAACCAGATGCATAGAAAGACAGTGCCGCGGTGACCTTGACCTCGACCGACACTGATATCCTGATGGCAGGCTGCATATGCGGCCTGATGAGCTCACATATTTCATTGATCTCTCCCTTGTGGAAGCGCAGTCTCCGAAGGGAAGTGTGCTCAGACACGTCGCGGTAAGACCTCTTTTCATTGTAAGTGCGGGGTGTGTATGGTCTGGACCTCGCCCAGCGCGGACACAATGGGCCGGAATGGCCTCTTTCTGCATTATAAATTTCTATGTTTCTATTCTTGCATGTCTTAAATTGGGCACTTGTGCATCAGACATTGAGCCATTTGCACTCTGCAGCATCTGCATATTAATCGATGCAGGCTGAGAAATGGCTGGCCCCATTGCAATGAAAGTATAATAGCGATTGATCAGAAGCAATAATTTCCTCACTAAAATACAACTACAGTAAACCCCCAATAGTCCAGAGTCTGAAAATATGTCTGTTGAGATGGTCACTTCACCCGAGAAGAATTCCAGAGTCAATGCAAACTCCCCCGAAGTTGAAGCAGTCTTTTGAATGAAGCGACCTGCAATTTAAATAATGGCGCCCACACGCTGTGATTTGTTCAGAACAGTTCCACTTTTTCTGAGCGGTGTTTTGGGCGAGCGATATTGTGGGCGAGATGCGTGTGAGGTGGTGAAAGTGACGCTGGGCAATCTCCTGGTATTAGTTTCGGCAAATGTGATCTTTACGATAAAAAAAAGTGGGCAGTCGGTATTATTGAATCTCAGCGTTAATTACGTGCGGAAACTAACACTCGGCGATATTATGGGTGTTGATTTCGCCCACTGTGATGATCCCGCCCAAAAAAAGTGGGCGGGCAGTATTATTTTTTCCCGGCGTCACGCACATGAGGAAAGTAACGCTCGTCGATAGTGTCCGAAAAATGGGTGTCAGTTTCCATTTTGTGGCTAAATGGACGATATACATAATTTCAGTGGTAAAATGGATGTTAAATGGGCGTTGTGCATGCAAAAAAAAGTGGAAAATCTAGCACCATGAGTTGATATGATCTGGAATGCACTGCCTGAAAGAGTGGTGGAAGCAGATTCAATAGTAACTTTCAAAAGGGAATTGGATAAATACTTGAAGGGAATAAAATCACACGACAAGGGGAAAAGAGCAGGGTAGTGGGACTGATTAGATAGCTCTTTCAAGAGCCGCCACAGGCACGCTGATCCAAGTGGCCTTCTTCTCTACTGCATCATTCTATGGGCTAGAAATTCGCCACCGTTAGGATCGATTTAGCTCCATTTATTAAAAGTATTTTTTTGGAGCTAAATAAATTTAGGGCCATTTTGTTAGTTTCGCCAGTGATGTAATACCTTCCTTAAAAAAATAAGGGCCAATTTTTTTTTTTGGAGAACAGTTTTTGTGTCGTCACTCGGGGTCAAACCCAACGATAATGCCGTTTTTGCAAGTTTCCCCAATAAGGATATTTTTAAGGACAGTGCTAAATATCACTTTTAAAAAGCTTGCCTTAACGAATCGAGTCCAAACGAAATCGGCATAAATGGGGCCATCTTGGGAAACGGAGCTAAAATTTAAAGCTTTGGGAGGGAACAAAACCTATATTTTATGTAAAAATGACTTAAAAATGCGCTGAATATTTGAGGTTTTAAAAGTTAAAGGACTACTTTGACTACGAAGCAGCAATTTCAAAAATGTAAACTTTTCGGTAATTTTGCTTTATTCTTCAGCTTGCACTGTCAGCCACACTGTACCGCAGCAATTTCCCTGCCCTCCTCCTCAAAGCAGACACACTGGCCGTAACCAGATCTGGGAAGCAACACCACTACCGGCAGCGGGGAAATAAAGAGCAGCAGCCGAAGGACATGAAACTACACAGACATTTCTGTCTCATTTTCTACCAAGGCAAACTTGTTAAAGGGATTTAGGGCCATGGTTACGAGAGAGAGAGGAGAGAGAATGAAACGAGACAGCGAGAGAGAAAGAGAGAGAATGGAAAGAGAGAGAGAGAGAGGGAGAGAAAATGAAACGAGACAGAGAGAGATTGAACTCAAAACTCTATGTGGTCAGGCCATGTTTATTTTACAGAGCAAGTTTCACTAAAAGATGCCTAAATATCCATTCACCAGCATCAAAGCAGAGAATAAGAAATTTTACGGTCAAAGTAATCTCCCCACCTGCATTTTAACTTTATAGCCTCAAGTATATGCTGTGTTGGGCATGCGCAGAATGGACGTTATTTTTAAGGCGAAAAAATTTAAGCTCCCTCCTTAAAAACGGCGTATTTTAAGGCTATGCCAAAATTTTGGCGAAACTTAGGCCTTATTTCGACATTATTTGCAAATAGTGCCAAAAACTGAGCTATTTTTCAATGTGGAAAGTCTGGCCCAAAGATTCTAAGAAAATTGGTGCTGTGAGCTTGATAATCTGGAGTCAAGGTAACTTATGGGTTCTGTGTCTTATTTTCTGCCTATTCTTGAACTATGGTCTAGCCTGGCAGCTTTAGTAGCCATCAACCAGGGGTGTAATCCCAGGGTTACATATACAAACATTAAGCCAAAGCTTTCCTAATTTGTGAAACAGAACAGCCCGTACAGGAACAGACTCTTCCAGCTACACTTGTGCATAGACAGCTCATTATAAACCCGTTACAAAGAAATAGGTGAAGAGTGGTGAATTATTTACTGAATATTTCCATGAAAAATAAATGGAACAAAAACAATTGACCGGCAGTAGCAATTCTCTAAGCTATGTCAACAGTCCAATAATCCACCTCCGTCTCCTGCAGTTTGATTGACCCGGCCCTCACAAGGAGATAAGCAATACTTTCCACCTCCAACAATATTGGACTGGAAATCCCGACCTCCCTGAGTCCGTACTGAGTGTATACAGACCCGGGAAAGCATTGCAAAAGACGGTTTTCAGCGCACAATGCGCATGCACTGAAAACCGGCTTTTCCGATCTGTCAAGCTCCAGCTTGACAGATCTCCTCTGTATCGCCACAGCTAGGACATTCTCATGGGCGCGATTGCGATATTTACCCATATCTTGCCCAGCAAATGTCCTGAAACCTCTTGCGCCTGATTAAAGCAGGCGCAAAGCTTATTTTTACAGGCGTAAGAGTTTTAAAACACACAAAACATTATAAAATAAAATTCAAATAATCACATTTTGTTTAAAAACCCTGCCCACTAGGGTAAGTTTATTTTAAACCACAATTTTAAAAACTTTAAAAAAAAGCAGAATATATATTTTTTCTAAGACTTTAATTTCAATTAATTTTAATTATGTGAAGTGTGTTTTGTATTTTTTATTATAGTGTTTAGTGTGTTTGTTTTTTTTTCTCATCAATAGCAATGAGAACTCAGATATGGAGTTCTCATTGCTATTAATGAAAATGCTGTGGAATACTGTACCTGATTGGTTGTGCCGTCACACGTGACTGCACCTTCTGTGTTCGAACCTCGGGGACAGGAACGCGCTTCGCAGCGCGCGAAGAGAAGGCCTCCCCAACGGAATCCCAGGCACCTCCAAGACCACCAGGAATATTCATAAAAATTCTCCGGTCGGAGGCATTCGTTCAAAAGAAGCCTCCGATCAAAATTTCAAGGCCATTACTCCCACTTTGTTGTCGGTGTAAGCAAGTTTCAAAATAAAGGATGTAGCACAACTAAACTTCAAACTTCCGGAAAAAATTTTTTTAAAGTCCACAATGAAGCAGCATTTTGAAATCAAGGCTAGATTCTGCTAAATATCAGTAAAAGGCAATGAACAATAAAGACAAGTTAAAGGAATGGGAGAAATCAGAGAAAAGAAATAAAGGGGCAAAGTTTCAGCCCGAGTTGCTCCTGTTTTTTTGGAGCAACTGGTTCAGAATGGAGTATCTTAGAAATTGCAATTCTCAACATTTAGTTTGCTCCAGTTCTAGTCAGTTAGAACAGTTTCAGTTTGGAACAGATTTATTTTTTCAAAAGGGGGCGTGTCCAGCCACTTACGCCCGGTTTGAAAGTTTAGGCAGTGAAAACTTACTCCAAACTAACTTCGAATGGAGTAAGTGTAGATTTTTGTACGCTCAGAAAAACCTTGTCTACACTTAGAAAATCAGGCGTAAGTTACAAATCAGGCGTAGGGAATGGTGGGGGGGGGGGGTGTTTAAAGGGAAGTTTACAAACATTAAACACTTCAGTTTTACAAATAAAGAGCCATCATCAACAATAAATGATAAATACATCAATAAATCAACCAATAAATCAATCAAAAAAATTTTTAAAAATTTAAAAAAATTAAAAAATCAATAAATTAAACATTTTCTACTGACCGACTGCAGCACCGGGAGTCTTCCAACAGTGTGCTGGGACAGCCCCCCCAGTATGTCTGTCAGTGTCTCTATCTCTCTGTCTGTCTGTGTGTGTGTTTCTGACAGTGAAGAGAGGGGGAGAAGGGGGGGGAAGGGGAGAAGGGGGGTGAGGAGGAAGGAGGAGGGAGGTAGAGGGTGGGGGGGGAGGTAGAGGGTGGGGGGGAGGTAGAGGGTGGGGGGGGGAGGTAGAGGGGGGGGGGGGGGAGGTAGAGGGGGTTGGGGGGGAGGTAGAGGGGGTTGGGGGGAGGAAGAGGGGGTTGGGGGGAGGAAGGGAAGGAGGAGGGGGAGGGAGGAGGGGGAGAGGGGAAGGAGGTTGAACGGCCGGGCCCAAAGACTTCGGGCTGGATTTACAGGTAGGTGGCGTCGGGTCTCGGGTCCGGGGGGGGGGGGGGGGGGTCGCGGAGATTGTGGGGAGTGGGGGGGGGGGGGGAGAGGAGGAGAGTCGCGGAGGTCGGGTCGGGTGGGGTCGGGTGGAGGAGCAGAGGTCGGGTCGGGGCCGGGGGGGAAGAGCCGCAGAGGTCATAGAAACATAGAAAATAGGTGCAGGTGTAGGCCATTCGGCCCTTCGAGTCTGCACCGCCATTCAATGAGTTCATGGCTGAACATGCAACTTCAGTACCCCACTCCTGCTTTCTCGCCATACCCCTTGATCTCCATTACAGCAGTGAGGTCGGGTCGGGTCGGGTCGGGGGGGGGGGGGGGAGCGGAGGTCGGGTCGGCGGGGGGAGAGCAGGAGTTAAGTCAGGTCGGGTGAGGGGTGAGCCTTATCGACACAGCCCCAGTGCGGCCATTTGGCCAGGGCTAGGGGCTGCGTGCTTCGGGCCCCTCCCACACATTTTTGGGCGCCTGGAGTTACTGCACATGTGCGCCCACTGTTGCGCGCATGTGCAGAGGTCCCGGCACTGTTTTCAGCGCAGGGACCTGGCTCCGCCCCCTACAGCTCGTGCTGCGCCGCGCCCAGCTCCAGAGGACCTGCAGGGAGCCGAAGAATAGGTGAGTTTTTTTTAGGCGCACTCTGTGGCGCGAAAAATGGGCGTCCAGGTCCGGGCTGCGCCGTTTTAGGCGCGGCCCGAAACTTAGGCCCAAAGCAATAAAGGGAGCTAGATAAAGACTAACTTGCATTTATATAGGGCCTTTCACGACCTCAGGACATCTCAAAGCGCTTTACAGCCAATGAAGTACTTTTGAAGTGTCGTCACTGTTGTAATGTAGGAAATGCAGTGCTCGATTTGCACAACGCAAGGTCCCACAAATAGCGATGTGATAATGACCAGATAATCTATTTTAGTAATGTTAGTTGAGGGATAAATATTGGCCAGAACAATAAGATAAATGTTTAATGGTACTATAACAGTAAAGAAATGGTCATTAATCTGCATAAGCAAATTTATTATCCAAATTATATTTTAGCAAATGAATATATTCGACATCCTTCGTGCTTCATCCACCCATGATTACAAATATCTCCATGATATTCAGCATTCCTCGAACCACTGGCCTCCCGAGATCCATGCTCAACACGTGCACGCTCTCAACCTCTCCCTTCAGCTCTTCTATTTCAGAGCTGTCCTGTTTCATTCTTCACTCATCTGCTGCTTTAACACAAAACTTTGTTTATTCTTTTCAGGATGCAAGCTTCAACAACTCTTACATACTAAGGAACCTCCTGATCCTTCTTTCTCTGATTCCATCGCTCCTTGCAATTTTACCTTTTGTCATGTTTTCACTTTCCCTTCTGCCCTTCCACTCTCCCTTCTGCCCTCCCGCCCTCCCTTCTGCCCTTCCGCCCTCCCTTCTGCCCTTCCACTCGCTGACCCTAAACGATTATTCCTCAGCCCCCTGCACAACGGACCCTTTCTCCCACCTTTAGAACTCTCATTCCACCTGGACCCCTCCCTCTGGCCTCTTACCCTCGTTTGATCTTTTCAGTGGGAACTGCCAGCATGACATCGCCTGTCTCAATTTCTCTACTCCCTTCACTCATTCTAGTCTACCTCCTTCTGAACTTGCAGCACTCTGTTCTCAGGTCCAAACCTGACATTGTTATTAAACCTGCTGACAAGGGCAGCTCTGTTCTTGTTTGGCGAACAAACCTCTAACTTGTGGATACTGAACGCCAACTCTCCAAAACCTCCTCCTACCCCCCTGCCGCTCCACCATCGCTGGACCATGACCCCACCACCAAACCCCCACCCCCCCCACCTCACCATGGCATCCAACCTCAGTCACTCAACCGCACACAGCCTGCTTTTACCACCTTCCCAAGATTCACAAACAGGACTGCCCTGGTAGACTCATCTTTTCAGCCTGTTCTTGTCCTACGGAACTCATTTCTTCCTATCGCGACTCATTTATCTCCCCTCACCTAGTCTTGCTTGATCAACCTCATTGAATTTTTTGAAGAGCTAACAGAGAGAGTAGACAATGGTAATGCAGTAGATGTAATTTATCTAGATTTTCAGAAGACCTTCGATAAGATACCCAATAATAGACTGATCAACAAAGTCAGAGGATGCAGAGTCAGGGGACAAATACAGAATGGATAGTTAGCTGGCTTCAAGACAGAAAGCAGAGGGTAGGGATAAAAGGTAGAAGGTGGCAGAAGGTGGGTAGTAATGTTCCACAAGGATCAGTGCTGGGACCACTGTGGTTCACAATTTAGACTTTGGAATCAAAAACACAATTTCTAAATTTACGGATGACACCAAATTGGGGGAGGACATTAATAAACTTGCAGAATGGGCATATAATTGGCAAATGAAGTTCAACACAGATAAATGTGAGGTATTACATTTTGATAGGAAGAATAGGGAGGTCACTTATTACTTGGAGGGTGAGAGTCCAGGAGGGGTAGAGGAAAAAGGGGATCTCGAAGTACAAATACACAAATCGCTAAAAGTTGGGACGCAGGTCAGCAAGGCCTTTAAAAAAAGCAAACCAAGCACTGGGGTTTATTTCCAGAGGTATAGAATGGAAAAGTAGGGAAGTTATGCTAAACCTGTATCAAACCTTGGTTAGACCAATGCAAGGGTATACATATCAGGAAACGTGATCTAATAGAGGTCTTTAAAATTATGAAAAGTTTTGATAGAATGGATAGAGAGAGAATGGTTCCACTCTGAAGCGCATAACTAGAGGCCATTAATATAAGATAGTCACCATTAATATAAGATGGTCACCAAGAAATCCAATGCGGAATTCAGAAGAAAATTCTTTACCCAAAAAGAGTGGTGAGAATGTGGAGCTCGCTACCACAGGGAGTGGTTGAGGCTCGAGTGGAGCATAAACGCCAGCATGGACTGGTTGGGCCGAATGGCCTGTTTCTGTGCCATATATCCTATGTAATATGTAATCTTCCTACGTCCATCCGCGACTCTTCTGACGCCATCCGCTACTAGAACAGTTTCCAGTTTCCTGGCCCTTACTGTCTCGTTTTCACTAGACATTCAGTCCCACTACACCTCCATCCCCCACCAGCAGCCTGCGTGCCCTCCGCTTCTTTCTTGAATGGAGGCCCAACTAGTCCGCATCCACCACCACCACCCTCTTCCACCTGGCTGAACAACTTCTCCTTTGACTTCCCTCACTTTCTCCAAATGAAAGTTGTCGCTATGGGAACCCATATGGGTCCAAGCTATGTCTGCCCTTTCGTGGGATACATGGAATATTCCTTGTTCCAGTCTTACTTAGGTTCCCCTTCCTCCCGCTACCTGTTCACAATTTGAACTAGAACATTTTATCACCTTTGCTTCTAATTTCCATCCCTCCCTCATCTTTACATGGACCATCCGGACGACTCTTCCCTTCCCTTCCTCGACCTTTATCTCCATTTCTGAGCATGGCAGTCAATATCTAAGCCCACTGGCTCCCACAGTTACCTTAATTACACTTCCTCCCACCCAGATTCCTGTAAGGACTCGATTCCATTATGTTCTGACGATGCCACGCTCCACACCAGTGCTTCTGATATGTCTTTTTCCCTCAACTGAGGATTCCCCTCCACTGTGGTTGACGGAGCTCTTAAACGTGTCCATACCATTTCTCAGACTTCTGCCCTCACACCATCCCCTCCCTCCCAGAACCATAGATAAGATCCCCCTTGTCCTCACCTTCCACCACCAAGCCTCCCCATTCAATGCATCATCCTCCATCATCTCCAGCATGATGTCACCACCAAGCACATCTTCCACTCCCCTTTCAACATTCCAAAGGAACCGCTCCCTCCACAACACTGTTGTCCACCAATACCCATTCCCCTTCCCCTTCCCATGCAAGAACAAGAGATGCAACTTCTGCCCTTTCACCTTCGTTCCCACCAGAGTGCCCCAAACACTCCTTCCAAACAGCGATTTATTTGTACCTTTTTCAATTTAGTATACTGTATTTGCTGCTCACAATGCAGTCTCCTCTACATTGGGAAGACCAAACGCAGATTGGGTGATCACTTTGCTGAGCACCTCTGTTGAGTCTCCAAGCATGACCCTAAGCTTCCAGTCGGCCTGCCATTTTAATTCTCCAACCCATTCCCACTCTGACCTCGGCCTCCTACAAAGCTGTTCCAATAAAGCTGAACGGAGGCTTGAAGAACAGCACCTCATCTTTAGATTAGCCACTTTAGAACCTTGCAGACTCAAAACTTCAGTTTATAACCACTGTTCCTATTTTTCCAGACACCAGATGCTGGTAATGGTTCTGATATTACCATTTACAGCTTCTCTAGACCCATTTTATGTTCCTTTTATTGTCCCATTGCCACCGGCTTTTGCCTTGCACCATATCCCTTTTGTTATTTAATCACTCCTGCCCTCCACTCTCTCACAGGTCTTCCCGTCTTCCAGTTGTGAAGTACCTTCTTCCAATTCTGACGAAAGATCATTGACCTCAAACGTTGACTCTGTTTCTCTCTCCACAGATGCTGCCTGACCTGCGGAGGAGTATTTCCAGCATTTTCTGTTTTTATTTCAACTACCAACATCTGCACTATTTTGCTTTTGTTGTTCTCAGCCTCCTTATCATGATGTTACTGGGGAAGAGTGCATGAATCATTCAGGAAAAAACATCATAATGCAACAAAAGAAGTGCAAGGTCAAACAATTTTAAAACATCAATTGCTATTAATCTTGCAATGAATTTTTTTTATTTTCGTTAATCTTGATTTTAATCACATTTAATTGAAAAAATTACTGCATCCAAGTTTGCTTTATATAAAAAACTCAAACTGACTTTATTGCTTAAAGTTCTGAGACACTGGAACTCTGTTTGACAGTAGGTACAAGTAGTCGTTTCTATCGAATGAACTGTCAAAACGTTTAAAAAAAATAAACTTCCCATTTACAAGTCTTTCATTTTTGTGTTTTTCTCCATAATGCTTTAGTTTGCCTTTACCTTCTTTTTCTTTCAATTGCATCTTGTTGAATATTGGTCCACATTAAATACAATATATTTTTTTAATTTGCTTGAGAATCCCGTTTTATACTTTTATTTTTTGCTCTCTTTCCTTTTTTAAGGATGGCTTTCTGCCGTGCTGCGCCCCATCCAGCCTCTTTGCCCCAACCTGGCGGGCTTTCTGTCCGACCACCCAACCCGGAATGCCACTCCGCCAGCTACCCAACATCAAGTGGCAAGCCCTATTAGTCCCTGATTGGCAATCTCCTTTATTTTCTTTCTTTATTGCCTGATCCTACATTTCCATCCGCTAGTAGATGGCTGGGAAGCAGCAGCAACAAGGGCAACACCAGAGGAAGCATTGTCGGGTAAACTGAAATAATTTCATATTTTTAATTTGAAAACACAGAAAAGGGATTAATGGTGTTTGAAAACAAAGTTTTGAACATCAGAGCTCCTTTTTCAGAAACGCAATATTATCTCTGTAACCTCTGCACTTAACGTGTTTAAAAACATTAATCACCAAAAATTGTGTGTGTTAACCGCAGAAGTTAATTGTGATTGACAGCCTAATACAAACATAAATTGTAAAGTAAAAGAAAAAACCGCAGTTACCTGTGTACAAGTGAAGATTCCTTACTTTCTATTAAAAACTTTCATTAAAATCAGATGAAGAGTTTAAAAATTATTTTAATGATAAATTATTAAATTACTGTTCAAATGTGAAAAAGTACTCCAACATAAATCCGACCTACTTCTTGTGAAGCAAAGTATTGGAAGTGAATCGCTGCATCTTTTTGGGGATGTATGAAGTACTGTTTCAAATTTTACATTCGGCAACTAAAAATATTAACATTTCAATTTTGTCCAATTTTACCACAACCAAAAGTCCAAAAGTGACTTCTTTAAAATAGGAAAAATATACGACCTGCTGCAATTTTTTTTATTTTAATTCTATAAAAGCTAAAATACCCTACTTATTGAATTAATAAAAAATGAGTATGAAAATGAATAAAAAGGTATCACAAAAATTATTTTCAAAAGCTATTACTGGATATTGAAGAAAGAAACAAAGATGAAGGGTAAAGGGGTGTTGTTCAAATTGGAGATGGTTTGGGAGTGGTAAGACAGTGCAATGTTCAATTTGGTCTCAGTATATTTAGATTATTTTGATGTGGGCACATAATCTCAACATTTTCTGATTACACAAATGTAGGGGGTTGGGAAAACAGCAACGAGTACTAGAAAAGACTTAAGAACATAGATTAGTGGAATGAACAGACAGGTGGCAGATGCAATTTAATGTAGATAAGTGTGAGGTAGTACATTTTGGGGAAATATAAAATAAGGCATAGGAGTATAGACTCAATGGAAATATGGAGATACCCAAGGACTATGATACATCATCCTCTGAAAGTGAGAGGGCAAGTAGAGAAAGTTATAAAAAGTGGCAATGGCATTTTGGGTTTTATAAATAGGAGCATAGGATACAAGAGTAGAAAGTTCATTATAAATTTGTACACACATTGGTTCATCATCATCATCTTAGGCAGTCCCTCGAAATCGAGGATGGCTTGCTTCCATTCAAAAAGTGAGCACTCAGGTGACTGAACAGTCCAATTCGGGAATTACAGTCTCTAGCGCAGGTGGGATAGATAGTCTTTGGAGGAAAGGGTGGGTGGGGAGTCTGGTTTGCCACACACTCCTTCCGCTGCATGCGCTTCGTTTCTGCATGCTCTCGGCGACGAACTCGAGGTGCTCAGCGCCCTCCTGGATGCTCTTCCTCCACTTAGGGCAGTCTTTGGACAGGGACTCCCAGGTGTCACTGGGGATATTGCACTTTATCAAGGAGGTTTTGAGGGAGTCATTGAAATGTTTCCTCTGCCCACCTGGGGCTCGCTTGGCTGTGGAAGAGTTCAGAGTAGAGCGCTTGCTTTGAAAGTCTTCTGTCCAGCATGTGGACAGAATGTGACCCGCCGAACGGAGCTGGTTGAGTGTGGTCAGTGCTTCGATGCTGAGGATGTTGGCCTGATCGAGAACACTGATGTTGGTGCATCTATCCTCCCAGGGGATTTGCAGGATCTTGCGGAGGCATCGTTGGTGGTATTTCTCCAGCGATTTGAGGTGTCCAACTGTATATGGTCCACATCTCTGAGCAATACAGCCCTGTAGACCATAAAGCTCGATGCCAGATTTGCGGGCCTGATCTTCGAACACTCTCTTCTTCAGGCAGCCGAAGTTCTGCGCTGGCGCACTGGAGACGGTGTTGAACCTCGTCGGCGATGTCTGCCCTTGCTGATAATAGGCTCCTGAGGTATGGAAAGTGATCCACGTTGTCTAGGGCCGCGCCGTGGATCTTGATGACTGGGGGGGGGGGGCAGTGCTGCGTGGCGCAGTCAGGTTGGTGGAGGACCTTTGTCTTTCGGATGTTCAGTGTACCCCTCTGTGAAGATGTTGGCGATGACTTGGAGATCAGCTTCTGGAACGTGCGCAGATGCAAGCGTCTTCCATGTACTGTAGTTCCGACGACAGAGGATGGGACGGTCTTGGATCTGGCTTGGAGGCCACGAAGGTTGAACAGGTTCCCACTGGTTCTATAGTTTAGTTCCACTCCAGCGGGGAGCTTGTTGAGTGTGAGGTGGAGCATTGCAGCGAGGAAGATCGAGAAGAGAGTTGGCACGATGACGCAGCCCTGCTTGACCCCAGTTTGGACATTGATAGGGTCTGTGGTGGATCCGTTGGTCAGGATCACGGCTTGCATGCTATTGTGGAGCAGGCGGAGGATGGCGACAAACTTTTGGGGGCAGCTGAATCGGAGGAGGACGCTCCATAGTCCCTCAAGGTTAACAGCGTCAAAGGCTTTTGTAAGGTCAAAGGCGGCCATGTACAAGGGTTGGTGCTGTTCCCTGCATCTCCCCTGCAGTTGTCACGCCGTAAAGATCATGTCAGTTGTACCCCGTACACATTGGTTAAATCACAATTAAGAACATTGTTCTTAGTTTTGGGCATTTCATTATAGAGACCACATTAAAATCATAGAGACCGTACAGCATAGATTGACCAGAATGATACCAAGGATGAGAAACTATAGTTATGGCGAGACTGGAGATACTTGCGGACTATTTTTACTTGAACAGAAATGATTAAGAGGTGGATTAATATACATTTTTAAATTATGAAGGTTTTGATTGGATGAACAGGGAAAGACTATTTCCTTTAATTACAGAGTCTGTAATGAGCAGTCATCAATTTAAAATGGGCACAGACAGTGAGGAAAGGGGTCAGGAGAAATTTCTTGACACAGACTGTTGTTGAAGCATGGAATGCTTTGCCTTAGGATGAAGTTGAGACAAAGACCATTACATCAAGGGAAAATTGGATAAATATTTGAAGCAAAGGAAGATACAGGGCTATGGTGAGAGCACGACACAGTGGGATTAGTATTGGATTGCTCTAGCAAAAGAGCCGACATGAACATGATGGACCAGATGACTTCCTTCTGTGCTGTAACTGTCTGCTGTTCTAAAGAAACACTCCAGGGATCTGCAATGGGTTTTGAAATTCAGCAGTTATTCTAGATGAAATCAGCAATCCCTCATCTAGCTCTCCGTAGAGAAGTTCCAGTATTCCACTGACCGTGTCATTCTGCAAAAGTCTGAGGGTCTCTAATCATAGCATCACTAATTATAACATGGCACATCACAGAGGGATAAATATCATTGCCACTTGAATCAAGAACGTGCCAATGTTTCAATTTTTCAGATGCCGCAATATTACTTTTTACATAAAAACCACCAAAGAGGGTTTCTAGAGTCTGAATTTCAGCGTTTGCAAAAAGTTCCTGGAAATTATTTTTGAGCAAATGTCAGTCATAACAATATCAACAAAGGTTGGTCTATACTTTACCTCTTTTTCCAAATAGCAGGCCACTGACTCGGTTTCGTTCAAAAGTGAAACACCGCATTTGCCCCTAAGGGGAAAAATACATTCAGTTCAGCAAAACTCCAAATAAAGCCATGAATTGTTTTCAGTAAAAAAAAAATACAATCTAAAACAAAGTACATGCACTTGTAGTTTCTTTGATCTGGCTGCCATTCTTGTCACCCAGGTTGCCTGCTTTCGCCAGTGCTGCTACAGCCTCTTTAAGCAGCAGGTTCTGCTGCACCAAGTCTCTGAATCTTCTCTCAGGCAGCCTGTATGCCTCTTCCTATTTAAATTATCTGATCCTACAATTTACACTACTACTCAAAGGTGGATGAAAGGAGAGAAGCAATACCTTCCCCTCCCACAATTAATGAGACACGCTAATCATTCCTACCATGTGAAAATGCTAAGCTTTGAATTCAGGGACATAACTTAAGAGTTTTAACCCTTTGTGAACTGCTGTAACATTACCTGTGCCCTACCAATTCCAGAGGTTCCATTTAAGTTCTCGATGGTTACAAAGTTTTAACAGAAAAAAAGTGGTTTTGGTCAGTCTTTCTCCTTTTGGCTCACTCTTTTTGTTCATCCATTATTGTCATTGTCAGGGATATGGCTTCTGGTGTTCTGATGAAAGGTCATCAACCTGAAACATCAACTCCATTTCTCTCTTCACAGATGCTGCTTGACCCGCTGAGGGTTTCCAGCATTTTCTGTTTTTATTTCAGATTTCCAGCATCTGCAGTATTTTTTTTAAATGAACTATTACTTTTCTACTGAATTCCTAATTAGCTTCCAATATTCTCCTTTTCTTTTGCCTTGCCTAGAGGCGCAGAATCATAAAATAGTGCACTTTCATGGTTTCTAGTAACCCTCTGGTACATCAATCGAGATACTATCCTGCACGTGTGACCCAATGAGTGGGTATTATCGGGGTATTCAACAATGAAGCCATCACAATTGAGTCTAATCTATCTTTGCCGACATATGTACACTTTCCAGCAATAGAACGGTAGCACTCTCTCCTCTACATCAGAACGTTCCAAGTTCAAATCCCACTCCACAACTTAAGCACATAATCCAGGCTGACATTTCAGTGCCGTACTGATGGAATGCTGCACCGTGTGAAGTGCCATCTTTCAAATGAGATGTTAAACCCTAGCACCGTAAACTCTCTGTGGATGTAAATGATCACATGACATTACTCAAAGCGAAGCAGGGGAGTGTCTTGACCAATGTGAATGCCTCAAGCAATATCACTAAAACATTATCTGGTCATTCATTACATTAATATAAAAGCAAACTGCTGCGGATGCTGGAAATCTGAAATAAAAACAGAAAATGCTGGAAATACTCAGCAGGTCAGGCAGCATCTGTGGAGAGAGAAACAAGGTTAATATTTCAGGTCGATGACCTTTTGTTAGAACTGGATAAATTTAGAGACATTAACAAGTGTGGGGCAGGGAAAGGGGCGAAGGGAAGGAAGGAAAAGAGGGAAGGTCTATGATAGGGTGGATAGGGCAGGAATGATTAAATGACAAACAGTATGATACTACAGGTTGAACCTCCCTTATCTGGAACCCTCAGGACCTGGCCTGTTCCAAATGAGGGATATTTCCAGGTAAGGAAAGGTCACGTGTTTTCAGTGTGTTTGTGTGCGTGCGCGCCAATTGGCTGGAACGAATGTCAGTCAGTCAGTCTCAACTCACATTGGAGACCAAACTATTCTAGAGTTCGGATATTCTCAAAATCTATGGAATGGTTAGCTGATCCAAAATATTCAATAAAAAGTAGGGATCAGTGTTCCTTACACAAGCTGCTGCTAAGCAAAAAAGATTCAAGCCCATCTGACTTTTTAACATTCTGTGATATTAAAATGGTAAGTACTTTGAAAACATTTTCTGAACAATTTTTATTGGAATTTCCATCAGTGTGGTGGTGGCGGGCCATCGGGCCCCAAGGTGTCGGAGGGCCGTCGGGCCCCGAGGTGGCGGAGGGCCGTCAGGCCCCGAGGTGGGGGAGGGCCATCGGTCCCCGAGGTGGCGGAGGGCCGTCGGGTCCCGAGGTGGCGGAGGGCCGTCGGGCCCCGAGGTGGCGGAGGGCCGTCGGGCCCCGAGGTGGCGGAGGGCCGTCGGGCCCCGAGGTGGCGGAGGGCCGTCGGGCCCCGAGGTGGCGGAGGGCCGTCGGGCCCCGAGGTGGCGGAGGGCCGTCGGGCCCCGAGGTGGCGGAGGGCCGTCGGGCCCCGAGGTGGCGGAGGGCCGTCGGGCCCCGAGGTGGCGGAGGGCCGTCGGGCCCCGAGGTGGCGGAGGGCCGTCGGGCCCCGAGGTGGCGGAGGGCCGTCGGGCCCCGAGGTGGCGGAGGGCCGTCGGGCCCCGAGGTGGCGGAGGGCCATCAGGCCCAGAGGCGTCAGCTCCGAAGTTGGGTAAATTTATTTTACATTGATATTTTGAGAGGTTTTTGGGTACATGTATTGTGGATCTGCAAGTGTAAATGGGCAAGTTTTTTTTCATTGATATTTTGCGAGGATTTTGACCGGCCATATTGCGCGCATGCGCCACCCGGCAGTCGGGAATGGTTCCGAACGAGGGGTGGTTCCGGATAAGGAAGTTCTGGATAAGGGAGGATCAACCTGTACAAAGCAAAAGGAGATGGTAATGAGACAAATAAAGAATCAAACGATGAGTTTAGAAAAGGTGTAAATGGGAATGGCAGAATCATCAACAGCTGCCATGTCAAAAAAATAGGGGCAAAGGTTATGGTCTGAAGTTGTTGAACTTGAGGTCGAGTCCAGAAGACTGTAAAGTGCCTAATTGAAAGAGGTGCTGTTCCTCAAGCTTACGTTGAGCTTTGTTGGAATAGTGCAAGAGGTTGAAAATGGAGAGGTCAGAGTGGGAGTAGTCATTTATTTCACTGTTGTTTGTGGGACATTGCTGTACAGAAATTTACTGCCTTCTTTCTGTACATTACAATAGTGACGACAATTCAAAAGTGCTTTTGTGCTTATGAAGCACTTTGGGAAGTTCTGTGGTCATGAAAGGTGCTAAATTGTTTCTTATAGTTTCGTGCCACATTGCTCAATCAGGAACATCATCTTTAAAACCTATCTATTTACCATTAAAATTGATATGTCCCATCAATCTTAAACTTTTTTTAAAAAAAAAAGAGATTTCCATATAAATGACCACACTACTGTTACATTTGAAGTTGCCCGTGATGGCTGTAGGTGGCACTGTAATAGGGTTTTCCATTTAGAGCACACATCCTTTTGTCACGTTTTTAAGGCTGGTGACTGCAATTGCCTATTAAAAAGTTGGTTCGAGTCTGCCTGCAGTCCCAAAGTCTATCCACTGAGTGACATTGTGGAGGAATATATTACTCTTCTTGGCTCTGACTCACTGCCATGATGGATCTCTCCTCTGTTGCCAGGTTTTAATTTCTCTTATTTATATATGTTTTAAAATGTTAATGTGTACAGCTATTAGCTTTCTTAATTTTTTTCCTCAAATTTAGTTTTGCAAATTTTGCTGCCTGGCCTCCTGTGTCTCCCAGAGCTTTTGAATACTACTGCCATTATTTTATGTACATTATATTTTGTATATCTTTTAAAAATAGAACAATGGGCCGGATTTTACGGTCAGTGAACTCACCACTGATCTTGAAAAAAGCTGCCCACAAAGATTTAGCGAGCTGTAGAGTGTCGATTTCCCCTATTCCGATGTGAATTTGAATCTGCCACCATTTATAGGGGTTCTGTGGCATCCAGCAACAGTGAAGTCATTGGCTAATCTGACAATCAAATTGAGGAATTCTCACAGCCAGCAAACCAGGAAGGAAAAAGCATGGATAATAATTCACTTTTTTAATCATATTACAGAAAGCGAAATAACAATTGGGACCTTCACATGGGATTAAGGTAGAAGCTGAAATATCATAAACAAACATTAAATGATAAAAAAATTTTAAAAATTATTTTTATTGTAAATCATGGAATTTTTAAATGTTATTGTGAGGGAATGACAATCCACACCTATAAAATTAGTTTTTCAAAGCCAGAGAAGTTATTCAGCAGTAAATATAACATTAAAAACTCAATTACACCTCATTCAACAAAGCTTTACATTTTCAATGATTTTTATAGTGAGAATAGTGCGCAAAAAGTTAAAGTTCACGTCAAATGACTGATTCTATGTTGATTGCACCCCATGGAGGAGCAGGTTATCACAGACAGCAACTTCCGGATTTCTGCGTTTAACTGCGCATGTGCGGACACCAGATGTTGCTGTCAGTTTTACACAGTAATGCCTGCGAGCACCGACAATTTCACCATCATTACAACTGCAAATTATATTTTGATTTTCTCATCTCCGTTGCTCCCTGTCCTATTGCACCTGGCCCATTGTCGGCTACTGCTGCTCCCTGCCCTGTTGCCTCCGGCCCATTGTGGGTGACTGCTAGAGGTGAGGACTCGGCGATCACGGGACGTGGGGGGCCCGTTACAGGGTTGTTTGTTGGACTGGAGAAACACTCCTGCTCTTCCTGACTCACAGGTAGTGCTGGAAAGACGCTTACCTGATGGAAAGTAATTAATTGCCGTCAAATGCTTTTGGAAGTCTTAGGGGGGTGATTTTGTTTTATTTCTGGTTATCCATCAAGGAGCTCAAAACTTCATATTCTAACCAGTAGCCTTTATTGAGTTCATTTGGACACACCTTTCTCCTAAGAGTTTAATTTAATAAAATGTCCCAAGACATTTCACATAGAGCAAACAGAATACCAATAGGAGAGATTGTCACACACATGGTCAAAAAGTTAGGTTTTGAGGAAACTTTTAACGCCATGGAGAGGAGTAGCAAGGTTTAGGGAGAGAAATCCAGAGAGCAGGACCAAGACGTTAAAGAGTAGCAGCAAGAGGGGGATGCACAAGAAGCCAGAATCAGAGGACCACAGAATCATCATCATCATCATAGGTAGTCCCTCGAAATCAGGGAAGACTTGCTTCCACTCTAAAAAAAAAAGTGAGTTCTTAGGTGACTGAGTAGTCCAATACGGGAATTATAGTCTCTGTCACAGGTGGGACAGACAGTCGCTGAAGGAAAGGATGGGTGGGAAGACTGGTTTGCCGCACGCTTCTTCCGCTGCCTGCACTCGCTTTCTGCATGCTCTCGGCGACGATACTCGAGGTGCTCAGCGCCCTCCACTTAGGGTGGTCTTTGGTCAGGGACTCCCAGGTGTCGGTGGGAATGTTGCATTTTATCAAGGAAGCTTTGAAGGTGTCCTTGAAACGTTTCTTCTGCCCACCTGGGAATCGCCTGCCATGTAGGAGTTCCGAGTAGAGCGCTTGCTTTGGGAGTCTTGTGTCCGGCATGCAGACAATGTAGCCAGCCCAATGGAGCTTGTCGAGTGTGGTCAGTGGTTTGAAGCTGGGGATGTTGGCCTGATCGAAAACGCTAACGTTGGTGCGTCTGTCCTCCCAGCGGATCTTGCGGAGACATCGTTGGTGGTATTTCTTCAGCGATTTGAGGTGTCCAACTGTATATGGTCCACTACAGCCCTGTAGACCATGAGCTTGGTGCCAGATTTGAGGGCCTGATCTTAGAACACTCTCTTCCGCAGGCGGCCGAAGGCAGCGCTG
The DNA here is from genome assembly GCF_044704955.1 of Pristiophorus japonicus. NCBI lineage: Eukaryota > Metazoa > Chordata > Chondrichthyes > Pristiophoridae > Pristiophorus > Pristiophorus japonicus. Next base: position 59,944,971 of record NC_091985.1, read on the forward strand.
GCGCACTGGAGGCGGTGTTGAACCTCATCGTCGATGTCTACCCTTGCTGATAATAGGCTCCCGAGGTATGGAAAGTGATCCACGTTGTCCAGGGCTGCGCCTTGGATCTTGATGTTGCAGAGACAAGGAGTGACAAGGGGAGGCTTTGAGGTCAGTGCATTGAGGTTCACAAGCCCAGTAGAGGTTGGTGAGGATAGGAGTAACAAGTGAATGGAACTTAGTGCGGGACAGGATACAGACAAGAGAGTTTTGAACAAGGTGGAGTTTGTATACAGTAGAGGGAGGGAGGCTGGCATGGGGGGGGGGCATTTAAATTACAAAAGTGTGCATAAAAGGTGGGGGTGAAGCAAGGGCTGACGTGTCCCATGGTACAGAACTGGAGGTGGAAGTGGAACTGGAACTAAATAATCTTAGTGATGGATAGAGTATCAGATTTAAAACTTAGCTTAAGGTTAGATAATACACCAAGGTTGTGCAATTTCTGGTCCGATCTGAGTGGATAGAATGGAGGCAATGATATGAAGGTTTTGACAGATGTATTCAGTTTTCCCAGTGTTCTCCTAGAAAAACTTCTGACCCATCCATGACTTAGTGTTTGATAGGCAGTCTGACAACATAGACAGACATGGAATTGTGAGTGCAATGGGTACTATCACTGAGGGGCAGCATGTGAAAAAAAATTAAGACACTCTAGACATGGCTTTACAGGGGCAAGGGGAGAAGGAGCTGCTGGAGATGGACTGGCTACATAGGGACAGGAAGGAGTAGGACCAAGCAATGGGAATTCCCCGGAGGTAGACCATAGAGGGGACATATTAGAGGATTCTGGAGCGGTCACCTGCATTGATCATCATGGAGAGGTCGAGAAGGACAAGAAATTATGTTGCATGTTTATAGTCACAGAAGATGTCATTGATGATTTTGACTAGGAGTCTTGGTGTTGGGGGTATAGTTTATGCAGCAAATCGGTGGAAAAGCAAGACGACAAACAAATGTTTGAAATTTTTATTTAATATTGTGCTTTTAATGTTTATTTTAATTGTACATATTTATTACAGTAATAAAATAATTCCTAATGTTGAGCAGGTGTATTCCTGTACTGAAGTTTTCAGCATTACAATGCCTGAACTGAAACCTTACAAAACAAATGGGCTAAAATTTACAGATCAACAGCTCTTTCGAGTGCGAAAGCAAAAATAAAGTAAAGTTAAGGAAACAAAGGATTGACCATTCTATCATATAATGAGTAAAAAATAATATTCCTATTTAATTGTGAAAGTAGGGGGCTCCACTTATATATAGAAATATGGATCAAAGCTGTGGTAGGGACTCACTCCATCTTCCACACCAAATGCAGTACATTACTGACTGTACCTGCCACATTGCAAGATCCAGTCAGCAAGTACAGCGCTGGAACTGAAGTCAAACACAAGGCAAGCACAGCAACAACATTGCAATGCACTGAACAAATTTTCTCTTCCCATTTAAAAATATACATTTAATCTTATACAAAAGGTATCTAAAGGTTCCTTCATCCACAGCTGTCGATGTATTTTGGCAGAGGTTACACTCTACTTTAAGGATGTAAATTAACTGTGCTCATTGAGTCACAAAACAGAAAGTCGAACAAGTGAGTAGGACCTTATATTGTCCTCAACAAACCATCAATTGCACATACAGTATCTCTTTTATGTGCAAGGGCACTTCACCCTATGTGGCTACTGTGCCCAAACACTGCAACTTCTGACAAATCTTTAAAATGAAATCCATAATAACTAAAAGTTTGGTATGTATATTTTTTCAGATTAGAAGCTTTCAATGTAAAATCCTCAGTTCACACCTCATTCTAAAGGGATCTGAATTAAGTACAACTACCCAATCAAAGTGAGTTGCAGCATGTGATACAATACCTCGACTCATTGGGATAGAAGTCCAAGGACACAAAGATTTTTCTATACCAAAATAAAGATCATCGCCTAAATTTCAAACACTAACATCTATTTTAATTTGGAAATCCTAGAGGAAAAAATATAAAATCAGATAGCAATTTTCAACTTAGGAAGCCCAAGAGTGTGAAGGTGCAGACCAGGTGCTGAAGAAGTAAGGCCAAGTATTGATGACCCTCATCTTATTTGCAGATCAGATTCCTTTCAGGTGTTTGGTTTGGAAAGTAGGAGAGCGGCTCATTTTATAAATGGGTTGCTTTATTTACAGGCATATACTGTACTAAATAAAAGTAAAGGCAACAATTAAGCATCTATATCAAAAATGCTAAAACCATTTCGAATAAAATGTTGAGTTAAGGGGTATGCAGTAGCAGGAAATCATGTTATAAGAATTACATAAACATGGCTTACCCAAGAAAATAAGAATGAATGGTATTGGTTGTTTCAGAAGGATAGAAAATGCCAGAGAGAGGTAGCTTTACATTTCAAGGAAAAGTTGGAAATCAAAAAACATTAATCGATAACCCATTGGGGCCCATTATAAAACAATACAGTTTGAGTTACTGAGCAGGCAAAAGACAAGATTATAGTTGAAATCTACTACAGGTCTTCTGGCAGGATAAAGATGACAACACATTGTATAGACCGGATTTTGCAGTCAGCAGCGAATAAACAGCACCAGTCGTTTGTTACACTTGCCCTTGCCCATAAGCCTTTTATGGGCTTTTGCACTGGAAGTTCCTGTCAGTCAACTATTAAAAAAGTGTGGCTCCTTCTACAGAGCATCTGGGACCTATGTAAACAGGGCAAGCAACTGAGCATCTCTTTAACCAATCAGATTGAAGAATCGTTAATGAGCAGCGCAGAGTCTTAACCAGTTAGAATATTTAATTCAATGTCAAAACAGGTACAGAAAGCAAGATAAAGGAGAGGGAAACAAAGATTGGATTAAGAGTGATAAAACAGAACAAAAAAGTAAAAAAATATATAAATCTCCAACGTTAATTAAAATCTGAAGGAATGAAACTCTATATTTGTTGAACTAAATTTTCAATGCCAGAGGGGTTGTTTGGTAGTAATTAAGATTTATCATGCCATTAAAAATTAACTTATACTGGAATGGACAAGCCCTAAATTTTCTGGCGCGTTTAGTGTATATATAAATCAGGTAAGTTCAGGAACTTCATGTCATTTTTGGTCTTTCAATGGTGAGTCTCTCCTCAAGATACTATTATCGCACAGCTTCTAGAGGAGGAGGGCATCTCGGACAGCAGCTTCCTGATTTATGCATTTAACTGTGTATGTATGGTCGCTGAAAGTTGCTGTCCGATTTGCATGTTAATAATGGTGAGCACTATTAGCCTCACCATTATTTTTACCGCTAAATCCGACCCAATCATCATCATAGGCAGTTGCTCGAAATCGAGGAAGACATGCTTCCACTCTAAAACTGAGTTCTTAGGTAACTGAACAGTCCAATACGGGAATTACAGTCTCTGTCACAGGTGGGACAGACGGTCGTTGAAGGAAAGGATGGTTGGGACTGGTTTGCTGCATGCTCCTTCCGCTGCCTGCGCTTGGTTTCTACATGCTCGCCGACCGATGAGTGTGGAATTATATGCTTACCATTATATGCTAAGGAAAAGAGAATATGTAAACATAATGATGTAGGACTGAGTAACCTCAATCAACCCATTATCAGCTAAACATCTGAAAGGGAGGCAACAGAATCGTAACTGGTTAATGCGGCACAAGATAATTTTTGGCCCAGTGTGCTAAGGACCTTGTGTAACCCCTGTCCAAATCTGGAGAAAGTGTTACAAATTAGTTCAAAAACCAAGGCTACCAGATTGGAATAGGGCAGATTTTATAAATATGAAAAGAGAGATAGCAACGGTGAGGTAGAAAGAGAAATTCAAATACAGGACTGTATATCATCAATAGGATGTTATTTTAAAAAAGGAGATGCCAAAGTTGCAGGGAATCGCCATATGTGAGGTGAACTTATGAGAGGATAGTCATTTAGTAAAGGATAAGTGGAAATTGGCAAAAGCACATAACAACTAAAGGAAAACAAAGTGCCAGGACCTGACAGAATACATCTGAGGATCCAGTAAGAAATGGGGGAAGAAATACCAGAGGCCTAGAAATTATATTTCAGGGTTCTATTGAGAGCAGGGTTACCAACCTTCCCGGATAGTCCGGGTGTGTCCCAGAATTGATAACTGATCTCCCGCATTAACCAACCTGGCAAAAAAATTTGAAAGCTTGCCTGGTTGTGATAGTCAGAGTAGGAATCGCAGGATAGCGCAGATGAATACGTGGCTTGAGCAGTGGTGCAGCAGGGAGGGATTCAAATTCCTGGGGCATTGGGACCGGTTCTGGGGGAGGTGGGACCAGTACAAACCGGACGGTCTGCACCTGGGCAGGACTGGAACCAATGTCCTAGGGGGAGTGTTTGCTAGTGCTGTTGGGGAGGATTTAAACTAATATGGCAGGGGGATGGGAACCAATGCAGGGAGACAGAGGGAAACAAAAAGGAGCCAAAAGCAAAAGACAGAAAGGAGATGAGGAAAAGTGTAGGGCAGAGAAACCCAAGGCAAAGAACAAAAAGGGCCACTGTACAGCAAAATTCTAAAAGGACAAAGGGTGTTAATAAAACAAGCCTGAAGGCTTTGTGTCTTAATGCAAGGAGTATCCGCAATAAGGTGGATGAATTAATTGTGCAAATAGATGTTAACAAATATGATGTGATTGGGATTACGGAGACGTGGCTCCAGGATGATCAGGGCTGGGAACTCAACATTCAGGGGTATTCAACATTCAGGAAGGATAGAATAAAAGGAAAAGGAGGTGGGGTAGCATTGCTGGTTAAAGAGGAGATTAATGCAATAGTTAGGAAAGACATTAGCTTGGATGATGTGGAATCTATATGGGTAGAGCTGCAGAACACCAAAGGGCAAAAAACGTTAGTAGGAGTTGTGTACAGACCTCCAAACAGTAATAGGGATGTTGGGGAGGGCATCAAACAGGAAATTAGGGGTGCATGCAATAAAGGTGTAGCAGTTATAATGGGTGACTTTAATATGCACATAGATTGGGCTAGCCAAACTGGAAGCAATACGGTGGAGGAGGATTTCCTGGAGTGCATAAGGGATGGTTTTCTAGACCAATATGTTGAGGAACCAACTAGGGGGGAGGCCATCTTAGACTGGGTGTTGTGTAATGAGAGAGGATTAATTAGCAATCTCATTGTGCGAGGCCCCTTGGGGAAGAGTGACCATAATATGGTGGAATTCTGCATTAGGATGGAGAATGAAACAGTAATTTCAGAGACCATGGTCCAGAACTTAAAGAAGGGTAACTTTGAAGGTATGAGGCGTGAATTGGCTAGGATAGATTGGCGAATGATACTTAGGGGGTTGACTGTGGATGGGCAATGGCAGACATTTAGAGACCGCATGGATGAATTACAACAATTGTACATTCCTGTCTGGCGTAAAAATAAAAAAGGGAAGGTGGCTCAACCGTGGCTATCAAGGGAAATCAGGGATAGTATTAAAGCCAAGGAAGTGGCATACAAATTGGCCAGAAATAGCAGCGAACCTGGGGACTGGGAGAAATTTAGAACTCAGCAGAGGAGGACAAAGGGTTTGATTAGGACAGGGAAAATGGAGTACGAGAAGAAGCTTGCAGGGAACATTAAGGCGGATTGCAAAAGTTTCTATAGGTATGTAAAGAGAAAAAGGTTGGTGAAGACAAACGTAGGTCCCCTGCAGTCAGAATCAGGGGAAGTCATAACGGGGAACAAAGAAATGGCGGATCAATTGAACAAGTACTTTGGTTCGGTATTCACTAAGGAGGATACAAACAACCTTCCGGATATAAAAGGGGTCAGAGGGTCTAGTAAGGAAGAGGAACTGAGGGAAATCTTTATTAGTCGGGAAATTGTGTTGGGGAAATTGATGGGATTGAAGGCAGATAAATCCCCAGGGCCTGATGGCCTGCATCCAAGAGTACTTAAGGAGGTGGCCTTGGAAATAGCGGATGCATTGACAGTCATTTTCCAACATTCCATTGACTCTGGATCAGTTCCTATCGAGTGGAGGGTAGCCAATGTAACCCCACTTTTTAAAAAAGGAGGGAGAGAGAAAACAGGGAATTATATACCGGTCAGCCTGACCTCAGTAGTGGGTAAAATGATGGAATCAATTATTAAGGATGTCATAGCAGTGCATCTGGAAAATGGTGACATGATAGGTCCAAGTCAGCATGGATTTGTGAAAGGGAAATCATGCTTGACAAATCTTCTGGAATTTTTTGAGGATGTTTCCAGTAAAGTGGACAAAGGAGAACCAGTTGATGTGGTATATTTGGACTTTCAGAAGGCTTTCGACAAGGTCCCACACAAGAGATTAATGTGCAAAGTTAAAGCACATGGGATTGGGGGTAGTGTGCTGACGTGGATTGAGAACTGGTTGTCAGACAGGAAGCAAAGAGTAGGAGTAAACGGGTACTTTTCAGAATGGCAGGCAGTGACTAGTGGAGTGCCGCAAGGTTCTGTGCTGGGGCCCCAGCTGTTTACATTGTACATTAATGATTTAGACGAGGGGATTAAATGCAGTATCTCCAAATTTGCGGATGATACTAAGTTGGGTGGCAGTGTGAGCTGCGAGGAGGATGCTATTAGGCTGCAGAGTGACTTGGATAGGTTAGGTGAGTGGGCAAATGCATGGCAGATGAAGTATAATGTGGATAAATGTGAGGTTATCCACTTTGGTGGTAAAAACAGAGAGACAGACTATTATCTGAATGGTGACAGATTAGGAAAAGGGAAGGTGCAACGAGACCTGGGTGTCATGGTACATCAGTCATTGAAGGTTGGCATGCAGGTACAGCAGGCGGTTAAGAAAGCAAATGGCATGTTGGCCTTCATAGCGAGGGGATTTGAATACAGGGGCAGGGAGGTGTTGCTACAGTTGTACAGGGCCTTGGTGAGGCCACACCTGGAGTATTGTGTACAGTTTTGGTCTCCTAACTTGAGGAAGGACATTCTTGCTATTGAGGGAGTGCAGCGAAGGTTCACCAGACTGATTCCCGGGATGGCGGGACTGACCTATCAAGAAAGATTGGATCAATTGGGCTTGTATTCACTGGAGTTCAGAAGAATGAGAGGGGACCTCATAGAAACGTTTAAAATTCTGACGGGTTTAGACAGGTTAGATGCAGAAAGAATGTTCCCAATGTTGGGGAAGTCCAGAACCAGGGGTCACAGTCTGAGGATAAGGGGTAAGCCATTTAGGACCGAGATGAGGAGAAACTTCTTCACCCAGAGAGTGGTGAACCTGTGGAATTCTCTACCACAGAAAGTAGTTGAGGCCAATTCACTAAATATATTCAAAAGGGAGTTAGATGAAGTCCTTACTACTCGGGGGATCAAGGGTTATGGCGAGAAAGCAGGAAGGGGGTACTGAAGTTTCATGTTCAGCCATGAACTCATTGAATGGCGGTGCAGGCTAGAAGGGCTGAATGGCCTGCTCCTGCACCTATTTTCTATGTTTCTATGTTTCTATGGTGACTGCCGCTGCTGTCGACAGAACGGTACGGTTTGTTCTTCCCCAGCTCTTTCAATGGAGAAATCAATGGACTGGTCAGGTGGGCAGAAAACTGGCAAATTAGATTCAATCCAGAGAAGTGTGAGGTAATGCATTTCGGGAGAGCTAACAAGGCAAGAGAATACACAATAAATGGTAGGACACTGAGAAGTGTAGAGGAACAAAGAGATCTTGGTGTGCATGTCCACAGAGCCCTGAAGGTAGTGGGACAGGTAGATAAGGTGGGTAAGAAGGCATACGGAATACTTTCCTTTATTAGCCGAGGCATAGAGCAGGGAGGTTATGCTTGAACGGTTTAAAAAAAACTAGTAAGGCCACAGCTAGAGTACTACATACAGTTCTGGTCACCACATTACAGGAATGATGTGATTGCATTAGAGAGGGCACAGAGGAGATTTACAAGGATGTTGCCAAAACTGGAATATTTTAGCCAAGAGGAAAGATTGGATAGGCTGGGGTTGTTCTTTGGGACAGAGGAGGCGGAGGGGAGATTTAATTGAGGTGTATAAAATGATATGGGGCATAGGTAGAGTGGATAGGAAGGATCTATTTTCCTTAGCAGAGATCAATAACCAGTGGATATAGATTTAAAGTAATTGGTAGGAGGTTTAGAGGGGAGTTGAGGGTCTGGAACTCACTGCTTGAAAGGGTGGTAGAGGCAGAAACTCTCATCATATTTAAATAGTACTTGGATATGCACCTGAAGTACCGTAACCTACAAGGCTAAGGACCAAGGGCTGGAAAACATAGAAACATAGAAATTTACAGTGTAGAAGGAGGCCATTTCGGCCCATCATGTCCATGCCGGAAAGTGGGATTAGGCTGGATAAGCTCGGTTTCGGCCAACACAGACACGGTGGGCCAAATGGCCTCCTCTGTGTCATAAATTTCCATGATTCTGTGATCCTTCCTTATTTCTCTCCAAAACAGATATACCACCTTGGCTACTGTTGGGGGAGACAACTCATCAGGGGAAGGCTGCAGCAGCCAAGTTCATGGCACCATGGGTGACTCTGCTGCACAGGAGGGCAGGAAAAAGAGTGGGAGAGCTATAGTGGTAGGGGATTCCATTATAATGGAAATAGATAGGCGTTTCTGCGGCGGCAAACGAGACTCCAGGATGGTATGTTTCCTCCCTGGTAAAAGGGTCAAGGATGTCTCGGAGCGGCTGCAGGGCATTCTGGAGGGGGAGGGTGAACAGCCATTTGCCGTGATGCATATAGGTACCAACGATATAGGTAAAAAGTGGGATGAGGTCCTAAAAGCTGAGTTTAGGGAGCTAGGAGTTAAATTAAAAAGTAGGACCTCAAAAGGTAGTAATCTCAGGGTTGCTACCAGTGACATGTGCTAGTCAGAGTAGAAATAGCAGGATAGCTCAGATGAATACGTGGCTTGAGGAATGGTGCAAGAGGGAGGGATTCAAATTCCTAGGACATTGGAACCGGTTCTGGGGGAGGTGGGACCAGTACAAACCGGATGGTCTGCACCTGGGCAGGACCGGAACCGATGTCCTAGGCGGAGTGTTTGCTAGTGCTGTTGGGGAAGGTTTAAATTAAAAAGGCAGGGGGATGGGAATCTATGCAGGGAGGCAGAGGGAAGTAAAAAGGGGCAGAAGCAAAAGGTAGGAAAGAGAAAAGCAAGAGTGGAGGGCAGAGAAATCAAGGGCAAAAATAAAAAAAGGGCCACATACAACATAATTCTAAAAGGACAAAGAGTGTTAAAAAATTAAGCCTGAAGGTTCGGAGTCTCAATGCGAGGAGCATTCGTAATAAGGTGGATGAACTGACTGCGCAGATAGCTGTTAATGGATATGATGTAATTGGGATTACAGAGACATGGCTCTAAGATAACCAAGGCTGGGAACTCAACATCCAGGGGTATTCAATATTCAGGAAGGACAGACAGGAAGGAAAAGGAGATGGGGGTAGCGTTACTGGTTAAAGAGATTAACGCAATAGTAAGGAAGGACATTAGCATGGATGATGTGGAATCTATATGGGTAGAGCTGCGATACACCAAAGGGCAGAAAACATTTGTGGGAGTTGTATACAGACCACCAAACAGTAGTAGGGAGGTTGGGGATGGCATCAAACAGGAAATTAGGGATGCATGCAATAAGGGAACAGCAATTATCATGGGTGACTTTAATCTGCATATTGATTGGGCTAACCAAACTGATAGCAATACTATGGAGGAGGATTTCCTGGAGTGTATAAGGGATGGTTTTCTAGACCAATATGTCGAGGAGTCAACTAGAGGGCAGGCCATCCTAGACTGGGTCTTGTGTAACGAGAGGGGATTAATTAGCAATCTGGTCGTGCGGGGCCCCTAATAAAGTAGAATTCTTCATTATGATGGAGAGTGACACTTAATTCAGAAACTAGGGTCCTGAACTTAAAGAAAGGAAATTTTGACGGTATGAGACGTGAATTGGCTAGGATAGACTGGAGAATGATACTTAACGGGTTGACGGTGGATAGGCAATGGCAAACATTTAAATATCACATGGATGAACTACAACAACTGTACATCCCTGTGTGGCGTAATAAAAAAGGGAAGGTGGCTCAACCGTGGCTAACAAGGAAAATTAGGGAAAGTGTTAAATCCAAGGAAGAGGCATATAAATTGGCCAGAAAAAGCAGCAAACCTGAGGACTGGGAGAAATTTAGAATTCAGCAGAGGAGGACAAAGGGTTTAATTAGGAGGGGGAAAATAGAGTATAAGAGTAAGCTTGCAGGGAACATAAAAACTGATTGCAAAAGCATCTATAGATATGTGAAGAGAAAAAGATTAGTGAAGACTAATGTAGGTGCCTTGCAGTCAGAATCAGGGGAATTCATAATGGGGAACAAGGAAATGGCAGACCAATTGAACAAATACTTTGGTTCGGTCTTCATTAAGGAAGACACGAACAACCTCCCGAAAATACTAGTGAACCGAGGGTCTAGCGAGAAGGAGGAACCGAGGGAAATCCTTATTAGTCAGGAAATGGTGTTAGGGAAATTGAAGGGACTGAAGGCCGATAAATCCCCAGGGCCTGATAGTCTGCATCCCAGAGTACTTAAGGAAGTGGCCCTAGAAATAGTGGATGCATTGGTAGTCATTTTCCAACATTCGATAGACTCTGGTTCAGTTCCTATGGATTGGAGGGTAGCTAATGTAACCACACTTTTTAAAAAAGGAGGGAATTATACACCGATTAGCCTGACATCGGTAGTGGAGAAAATGTTGGAATCAATTATTAAAGATGTAATAGCAGCGCATTTGGAAAGCAGAAACAGGATCGGTCCAAGTCAGCATGGATTTATGAAAGGGAAATCATGCTCGACAAATCTTTGAGTTTTTTGAGGATGTAACTAGTAGAGTGGATAAGGGAGAACCAGTGGATATGGTGTATTTGGACTTTCAAAAGGATTTTGACAAGGTCCCACACGAGAGATTAGTGTCCAAAATTAAGGCATATGATATTGGGGGTAATGTATTGACACGGATAGAGAACTGGTTGGCAGACAGGAAGCAAAGAGTGGGAATAAACGGGTCCTTTTCAGAATGGCAGGCAGTGACTAGTGGGGTGCCGCAGGGTTCAGTGCTGGGTCCCCAGCTATTTACAATATACATTAATGATTTAGACGAAGGAATTGAATGTAATATCTCCAAGTTTGCAGATGAACTAAGCTGGGTGGCAGTGCGAGCAGCAAGGAAGATGCTAGGAGACTGCAGGGGGACTTGGACAGGTTATGTGAATGGGCAAATGCCTGGCAGATGCAGTATAATGTGGATAAGTGTGAGGTTATCCACTTTGGTTGCAAAAACAGGAAGGCAGATTATTATCTGAATGGTGACAGATTAGTAAAAGGGGAGGTGCAACGAGACCTGGGTGTCATGGTACATCAGTCATTGAAGGTAGTCATGCAGGTACAGCAGGTAGTAAAGAAGGCAAATGGCATGCTGGCCTTCATAGCAAGGGCATTTGAGTATAGGAGCAGGGCAGTCTTACAGCAGTTGCACAGGGCCTTGGTGAGACCACACCTTGAGTATTGTGTGCAGTTTTGGTCTCCTAATCTGAGGAAGGACATTCTTGCTATTGAGGGAGTGCAGCGAAGGTTCACCAGATTGATTCCCGGGATAGCAGGACTGACATATGAAGAAAGACTGGATCAACTGGGCTTATATTCACTGGAATTTAGAAGAATGAGAGGGGATCTCATAGAAACATATACAATTCTGACGGGATTGGACAGGTTAGATGCAAGAAGAATGCTCCCAATGTTGGGGAAGTCCAGAACCAGGGGGTCACAGTCTAAAGATAAGGATAAGCCATTTAAGACTGAGATGAGGAGAAACTTCTTCAGTCAGAGAGTTGTGAACCTGTGGAATTCTCTACCACAGAAAGTTGTTGAGGCCAGTTCATTAGATATATTCAAAAAGGGAGTTAGATGTGGCCCTTACGGCTAAAGGGATCAAGGGGTATGGAGAGAAAGCAGGAATGGGGTACTGAAGTTGCATGATCAGCCATGATCATATTGAATGGTGGTGCAGGCTCGAAGGGCCGAATGGCCTACTCCTGCACCTACTTTCCATATTTCTATGTTTCTACTTTATTGCGTGGTATGCTATCATTTATTTACTTTTGAAGCCTATTTTTTTTAACCAGAAACACATTACTATTTATCGCTTCTAGATGCACCCGCCTTCGTCAAGATGGAGCTGCTGAATATTCAGCAGTGATCTCAGGATGTCAGGGGCAAGACTAAAGCGCGACGTATGCGCAGCTTGGAAATGTCCAACTGTCATGTGATGAATCAAAATGCAGCATAAAACTCAGGGACAGGGAGATTGTACACACTGTACGTATATTATATAGTACACAACAGGGATCTACAGTATAATATAGATTGTATATACTGCATTATAGATAGGATTAGCAACCCTCCCAGACTATACAGGAGCCATTGAAGCAGAGACTAGATCAACATTTAAGAATAGGTTAAATAGGTGGCTGAAGGAAAAAGAATATTGAAACAGGAGGGGCATACAACTAATGTTGGTGTTTAAGGATAATTTGTTTGGGCTGAATGGCAGTTTCCGTATTGTAATTCTAATGTAATATGGAATAGGAAGATACTACCCTCTCCAAACCCATTTGACTTTGAAAATCCTATAGATAGAATAGTTGTGGCACTGCTTATATCGTTTATTCAGATTTTCAGAAAACTTCTAACAAAATTATACATCAAAGGATTTATTAAACTGAAGCCAAAAGGAACCAATTAAGAAAAGGAACTGGTTAATCACTAGGAAAAATTAACTGGTTAAACACTAGGAAATAAAATACTTGAGAGAAGTAATAGCAGATTGGTGGGGAGGGGGTAGGACGAGAAATGTTGAACAAAGTCCTCCAGGGATCAGTTCTTGGACCCTGCTTTTTCTAATCTACATAAATGGCTTTGGTATCAAAGTCAACCATAAGTTGGTCAAGTTTATTGACATGGGGAGAAAAAGAGACAGGATGGACCAAGAGGACATATATTGGGCAATTGGGTAGGCAATAAGCAATAAAATACAAAATTGTAGCTTGTACATATACAATAAACACAATAAGCAGAGGGAAATTTAGAAAGAAATTTGGGAGTAATAATACACACATCAATTTCAACATGCAAGAACAACTTGCTTTTATTTGGTACCTTTAACACAGAAAAGTATCCCAAGATGTCCAGGAAAATAAAAAGGAACATACAACAAGCCATGGTGAGAGTTAGGTTAGGTGACCAAAAGCATGGTCAAAAAGATAGGTTTAAGAAAGATTACAAGGTAGAGAGGCTTAAATGTATTTCTAGAAGATCCAATATAGTAGAATATAATTCTACAGCAATTCATGCTAAGGCTTTATAATGGACTCTTCAAACCACACTTAATATAGTGTTTAGTTTCATTTACCATGCCACACACAAATAAATCTATATTTACATTAGAGGAAAATCTCATCGTAATTTCAAAGAGGATAATCTATGATTAAAGATTAGAGAAGCTTAAGCTCTACAGCCCAGAAATAAATTAATTTGGAGGGGATGGGCTATATGAGTAAACCCAGATTATTACTTCAAAAGGATAACAAGAAGCTTGGACCAGAGGAAATGCAAGGAAATTACTAAAAATACAGAATAACGACTGTACTCAAAATGTCATGCCCTCAAAGCCATCATTCCAGCACATAACAGTTACCCTCCTGGTAATTTGGAATAATCTACCAATCAGGAGTTTGAGGATTTCTTAAAATTCAGTTAGATTATCTAAGGAGATATTTTATGTGCTGGAAGGATACTTTTGATGAGAGTAAATATCTTTTTTAATCCCTGACTTTTCTTAAGTTTTTATATTCTTACTAGTTGATTGTCCTGTTATATTTTAATTACTATTGAAAAATTATTGTTATTAAAAATGTGTTGACTGTTGGGGATGGAGGGGGAGATAGGTGTTTATATTCAATTATTTATTTAATGCATATGTTTGTTTTTTCACTTTAGTTTGTTTAAAAAATATATAAATGTGTAATTATTAAAGATTTTTATTTAACTTACAATTGTTGTACAGTGTCTTCTAATAACAGAAAGGTTAAACATCAATACAAGCGTTGCAAACAATGGCGAGGCCAGACCAGGCAAGGATGAAACGGAACGCGTAATGCAACTATAAGTGTCACCAACGTAACTTCACGCAAAGCGGTCATTTATGAGCCGCTCACGCAACAGTCTTGCAGCTGTGTAACTACCACGGACAGGGCTTTACCTGCGGTGTAAGGTGTGGTGTGGCCATGGGTTCATCGCCAGGCTGATTGTCCTCCCAGAGGTCGTCGTCCTCCTCCTCCCCTCTCTCCTGAAGCGGACCGGCAGGCCCATCGGACAATTCTTGTCCCCTCCTGATAGCTACTTTATGCAACCTGCAGCACACCACAATGACCTCAGCGACCTGCTCAGGGTGATATTGTAGGTTGCCTCCTGAGTGGTCCAGGCATCTGAAGCGCTGCTTAAGCACTCCAATCATCTTTGACGATATTGGTGTGGCTATATGGCTTTCGTTATAGCACTTCTCGGCTTTTGTCTAGAGTCTTTTGCATGGGTGTCATGAGCCATTGGCAAGGCCATATTCTTTATCCTCAGCATCCAACCATGACCTTGTGGCTGACTCTTAAACAGGTCAGAGACAGTGTTCTCACGTAAGATGTGTGCATCATGAATGCGACCTGGAAAATTGCATTTACTGCAATGATTATTTGCTTGTGGTCGACAACGAGCTGCACATTCAGGGAGTGAAATCCCTTTCGGTTACGGTAAACCTCTGCATCCTGTAAAGGTGCGATGTGCGTAGTCTATTGTACCCTGCACCTTGGGGAAGTTTGCTATTCTCGAGAACCCCAAAGCCGTCTCACTCTGTGCCTCCCTGGTCATAGGGAAATTTATAAAGTCCATCCTACACGCGTAAAGGGCTTCAGTCACCTGTCGAATGCAGTAATGTGTGGCGTGCTGGGAGATACTGCAAATGTCGCCAGCTGAGGCCTGAAAGGAGCCCGATGCATAGAAGGAAAGTGCCGCAGTAATCTTAACCTCAACGGGCAGTGCGATCCTGCTGGTGCTGGTAGGCTGAAGATTTCCCTTAATTAGCTGGCATATCTCACTGATGATCTCCTTTCGGAAGCGCAGCCTCCTAACGCACGCGTTATCAGACAAATCCAGGTATGATCACTTATCCCTGTAAGTGCGTTGGGTGTAAGGTCTCCTCCTCCTCAGCAGTCTGCCATCTCTTTGATTGGGCACATAATGCTCTTCAATGAACCTTCTCCCATCTCTATTCTGCAGCATGTAACCAGTCATTAATACTGGCTGAGAAATTACAGGCCCCATTACTATAAATGCCTTAATATGTCTTCAAAATTATTAAATTATCCTCTACAAAAGAAATATAAACTCAAAATTCACCATAATATGATTAGATGATTGTCAAGATTTTAAAAAGTCCTTAAAATCACTCACGAATTACTTCAATGCTACCATCAACTTGAAGCAGCCTTTTATTAAAAGTCCTCCGATTTACAAAATGGCGTCCATACCGCTGGGTTAAGGTCAGGTGAGTGCAGCTTTTCTTGAGCATCTTTTTGGGCGAATGATCATTTGGGCGGTATATGGGCAAAATGTCGAAAGCAGCGCTCGGTGATAATCTGGGCGGTATTGGGGCGCTAGTTTCCATTATAAACAGTTTTCTGGGCGGTGCACGAGTGATGATGTCAGATTTTATTTTTTTTAAATATGGGCAGGCGGTTCAGCTCATTCTCGGCAGTAACTGTATGCCGAAAGTTCCGCCGGCGATAAATGGGCAATAGTTTCCATTTATAATCAAATATGGGCGGTAAACTGAATCTCTGCGGTTATATGGATGGATATATGCCGAAAGTCTAGCCCACGACACTGCAGGAAGGAACCTCGGGGAGCCCAGGGGTAGGGTGGCGGTGTTAGTCACCTAGTTGTATTTGCATGTATATCAAGCCCCAGCTGCACTCTCACCTCCCCTCCCAAGCTAAATGAAACTGAGCAGGGTGTTGAATATCAGTCCTGGACGCCATGAAGTGCAAGCTCCCACCCTCAACAAAAATGTGCACAAGAATAAAGTCTCAATACTGCTATCATTGCAAATATTACAGCAGTATTTTTTTTTAATATAGCCACATCTGTACATCAGCAAGTGTTTAAAATCGATTTGATTTTAAAACATATTACCACCGTATTTTTTTGCAATGATACCAGTATTAAGTAATTGGACTTTAAGACCCATTCCTGCAACCAGGTCCTCCTAAACAAGAGCTAGTGGTAATACAGTTTGAGCCTATGCTAGGAGGGAACTGGCAAACTGCACAAAGAAAGACCAGATGTGATCATAGGAATTGGTTGCTAGAACCCACATGTCTGATAATATATTAATGCTCAAGTGGTCATAACAAACCAATGAGATAACAAACTTGTCATACATGACAGAACAAGATTTTTTTTACCCAGCACGATTATAAGATAATGTTCCCTAGTAGATTCAAAAGCCATCATAGACTATAATGAAATCTAATAGAAGATTATGAAATCACTCACTTTAAAAATAAATTCTGAAGTTAACATATAGTTTTTGTTCCTATAGTTGCCAATAATTGACAGTGATAATAAATGCAGAAAAACAGCCTTAATGAAGTATCAACAATTACAATGCAACAGCTCCATCCCTCCCCCTCCAAAAATCATCTTCACTCCTCTCATGAAGGGACTGACTCATGGGTCTGTGAGTGACTGATGATTTCAAGAGCAGCATCAAAGCAACAGATCAAAGAGAAAGGAAGCTTTGCCAGTTTGCCTCCGTGCCACAGAGAGGTCAGGTTTAACACATACTGTTATTACTGCTTTGCTCTCAAGTCAGGTTGATGTCAAATTCCAGATACATCAACATGCTCTGTAGATATATAAATCTAAGGCCTCCTCTTCTGCTCACCATGATGCCTCCAGACCCCAGTTACTCCCCACACCCAGTGCTGTCATGTCCCCATCCTCCCTCACCCGATTGCCACCAAGTTACCAGCACCCCCTCACCTGGAGTTCTACCCAAATCCCAGTCTCCACTCGCCTTCTCTTCCCCTACACCTCAAGTTTTGCCCTTCCTTCAACTGTTCCTAGGGCCCAACTCCACCGATCAGAGTCATGCCAAACCCCGACACCTACCCCTTCCATTTGTGCTGCCATGGCACCATTATCCCCACCCAGCCACCCAGTGTGCTGCCAGACGCCAGATACATCACTCTGATCCCTCCCCCCTCCCAGTCAGAGTCTCGAGCTGCCCATTCCCTCCACAGTCCTCCATCATCTAAACTTATTCCATTCCAGAAAAGGAGCACGTGTGAAAGCCATACATAGAGACAGGGAGACAGAAAGAATTACACATTGGAAATTAAGTTAGCTACAGGAGGCGATAACAAGAGCGCAACATTAAAAAAAACAAATGAATTCAAAAATGATATACAAATAGTGCCATTTTTGAAGACTGTGCAAAATTTCCCCAACCATTAGCCACTTTAGTTTTACTTGGACAGAAACCTGCCACAAAACTTCAACATAAACTGAACAAATAGGAGATTTCCAGAAATTATGTTACCCTCTAGGGTCAGAACATATTTGTCCAACTCTGTAAATTTGTATATTTTACATGACTAATATTTAAGTGCACAGTAGCTGTATTCACAAAAAAAAAAAATTTGAGACACTTACAAAGCAAGCATGTTTGCTATGATCCTAAATTTACCATCTTAGGTTAACAGCACAAGGCCTCATTGGAAAGCAGCTATCAGAACTGGTCTAAGAAACACAGTAGAGCTATGTTATCCATTAAGTGAGTTATGATTTGTGGTAATTTGCAACTTAAAGGCTTTGCTGTTCTGGAAAATCAGTCTAGAAATGCAAGAACAGGCAGTAATATTACAGCAAATGCATGAAATATTTTCATGCACCCACTTACCAAATGCAGGTAATTAACTTTTAAAGAAGGACAAAGAATATCTCTTGTATATTGCACACATCAACAAGATCAGGAAAATCCATCATTGGTCATTTTAATAGAAATATAGATTATCAAGTAAAAAGCTTGGTTTTGCTAATAAGTGTGAAAAACAACAGTACATTGCTTTAATTTTTTTTTAAATAGCTTGAAGGGTACTTTAGAATTACCGTCAAGTATCTATCAGTGATGATAGTGGTGAGTCCCTTCAGCATGTCTCATGCACACAGTGACTATCAATGTTCACTAGCATTGCAGAATATTTGATGAAAAAATTTGGGGGAGGAAGGAAGAAAGAAGTAAAACAGTGCCAATCTTTGTGTATTCAATGGTAATAAGTGCAGCAGAAAACAACAAGGACAAATGGTCGCATGAATCTTATCTTGGTCCTTCCTAGAAGCAAAGAAAACTTGAAGGAACTGTGCGGGTGTGCCAAAAGACAAGACAAAGCTTTCCCATAGTTTTTTTTCCATAGCTTAATAACTCTTGTGCAACAAATGATTAATTTTGTGTTTGCACACAACGTTCAGAGTTCCAGGCCAGGTAGGAGGAAGATTATGCAAATCTGTGCCGTTGAAATATTTTGTAGATTTTCTGCACATAACATGTTGTAGTACAGCAGCAATATCACACGTTCCTGCTGGAAAATGGAGAACGAGCTTAAATGCTATCAGCTTTCATTAAAAAACTCCAGTCATAATCCTACACAAGGATAAGATTCTTCAAAAATTGTTGAGCAAACTGTAAGGCACCAGCTAAACGCCACCAACTTTCTACCTTTCAACCCCCTCAAGCAGCTCCTACTGGTCTAGTCAGTATCACTGGAGACACTTGGAACTGGTACAGAAGGTACAAAAACGGGGAAGTCACCCATTTCCCCACGACTCTGGATATCCACTTATAAGCAAATGGTAGAACCTGGAACTTGTCTGTTGTCATCTGCACTGATGTTTGCGGAACAAAGCTTGGCAGGCAGACATGTCACTTCCATTGCTTGAAATCTCATTTGACTTTTGCTTTATCCTGTATAATTTAATAAGAGAGGTTTCCCAAATCAAAGCATCTTTAATTGCAATGAAAGTTCAGGAGAAGCACTCTATGACAGTTTATTACATCCCATCAACAACATCAGTTGCAACATCTGCAATGCATTTTAAATAGACATTAAAGTGTTTACAACCAAATTTGTAAGAACTGCATTAGCCACATCAGTGTTAATATGAATGAGTTCTACCTCAGGGATATATTTTTACCAGTACAGTGCAGACAACTAGTAAAACAAGAGTAGACGTACAAGTTTATCGCATTGTGACTTCAGGTGTATCATTTTATCTGCCTGAAGCACCTGTGTAATTCATTTAATAAGAAAGAATTGTTTTGCACGTGCATGTAGCATCAGACGATAACTTACAATTCTGTCGTGTTCCTCACAAAGGAGGAACATTACAGAATGCTTTACAAGGTGGAGAAGGAGGACACTGAACAGGAAAAAAGGAAGAAACATTTAGTGGGTAAGATGCCAAAACTGCCGCTGATGGGGGAAGGCCTTTTGGGACAATTTTGAAAACTGGAAGGGAGGTGGCAAGGTATAATGATTTTGAAAAAGAATTCCAGAGGGCAAGCGCACAATGATTGAAAGGCTGACTTCAGATAATGGAACAAATGTGGGCGGGAAGCACCAAGGTGGAAAAGATTGGGTGATAGAAAGCTATGGAGGGATTGCAAAAAGACATGGGTGTACTGGAGTACAGGAAGCCAGTGGAGCTTAGGAAGGGCCACTGAGTAAGCAGGATTTTGCGCGGAAAAGGACATGGAACAGAGTTCTGAACATGTTTAGGTTTGTAAAGGCGGAGAGGTCAGTGAGTAGAGCCTGGCAGAAATCAATGCTTCGGACGAAAATCTGGCAGCAGGTTTAGAGCAGCGTAGATGGCAAATGTTCTGGATGTGAAAAAAAACCCATGTTGGATGTGGGGTAGGAAACTCAGCTCACAATCAAGTAAGACACAGTGGTTTGCAACTCTAGATAAGCCAGAGGATGATGGCGTCAAGGTTACAGGCATACAAGTGCTAGGTGCGAGCTGGAGAGCATGACTTCAGTTTTGATTACTTGAGCTGGAGGAATTTAGATCCTTCCAGAACTTGATGTTGGTCAAAAAGGATAGGAACAGCTCTGAAGTTCAAGGTAGAGGCAGAGAGGTATATTTGGGTGTCGTCAATATATAGCATTTATAAAGCACCTTTAATGTAGTAGGACATCCAAAGATGCTTCACAGGAGCAGTATTAAACAAAAATTTGACACCGAGCCAAATAAGGGGATATTAGTGCAGATATCCAAAGCCTTGGTCAAAAAGGTAGGTTTTAAGGAGAGTGTTAAAGGAGGAAAGAGACGCAGAGAGGTTAAGGGAGGGAATTCCAGAGAATAGGGCCTCGGCAGGCTGCCAACGGTGGAGCGATTAAAATCGGGGATGCACAAGAAGCCAGAATTGGAGGAGCACAGATATCTCGGAGGGTTGTAGGGCTGGAGGAAGTTACAGAGATAAGGAGGGGCAAGGCCATGGAGGGATTTGTAAACAAGAATGAAAATGTTAAAATCGAGGCATTGCTTAACCGGGAGTTAATGTAGGTCAGTGAGCACAGGGGTGATGGGTGAACGGGACTTGGTGCGAGTTAGGATACGGGCAAAGTTTTGGATGAACTTAAGTTTATGAAGGGTGGAAGATGGGCCTGGACTGCAATAGTCCAGACTAGAGATAACAGAGGCATGGATGAGAGTTTCAGCAGCAGATGAGCAGAGACAGGACGGAGCTGGGCTATGTTACGGAGTCTGGTTCAGCCTCAGACAGTTCCTAGTGAGAGGGTGAAGTCGGTAGCTAGGGAACCGAGTTTGTGGCTGGGGATCACAAAACATATTCGGTCTTCCCAATATTTAGTTCGAGGACATTTCGGCTTATTCAGCAGTCTGCCAATTTAAAGACAGTGGACGGGGTGGCGAGAGGTGTAGAACTGGGTGTTGTCAGTAAACCGACATGTTTGTGATTTCAGACGATGTCGCCAAGGGGTAGCATGTAAATGTTAAATAGGAGGAGGCCAAGGATAGATCCCTGGTGGACACCAGAGGTAATAGTGCAGGAACGGGAAACGAAGCCATTGCAGGTGATTCCCTGGGTACAATTGGATAGATAAGAACGGAACCAGGTGAGTGCAGTCCCATCCAGTTAAACGACGGAGGCATTGGAGGATGTGTGGTCAACTGTGTCAAATGCTGCAGACAGGTCGAGAAGGATGAGAAGGGATAGTTTACCATGGTCATAGCCATGTAGGATGTCATTTGTGACTTTGATAAAGAGATGTTGCGTTACTGTGGCGGGGCGGAAGCCTGATTGGAAGAATTTGAACATGGAGTTCTAGAAAAGATGGGCACGGATTTGGGAGAAACATAGAAAATAGGTGCAGGAGCCGGCCATTTGGCCCTTCGAGCTTGCACCACCATTCAATATGATCATGGCTGATCATTCAACCTCAGTACCCCACCCCAGCCTTCTCTCCATAACCCCTGATCCCTTTAGCCATAAGGGCCACATCTAACTCCCTTTTGAATATATCCAACAAGCTGGACTCAACAACATTCTGTGGTCGAGAATTCCACAGGTTCACAACTCTCTGGATGAAAAAGCTTCTCCTCATCTCGGTCCTATATGGCTTATCCCTTATCCTTAGACCATGTCCCCTGGTTCTGGACTTCCACAACATCGGGAACATTCTTCCTGCATCGAGCCTGCCCAGTCCCGTCAGAATTTTATACGTTTCTATGAGATCCCCTCTCATTCTTCTACATTCCAGTGAGTATAAGCCGAGACAATCCAGTCTTTCCTCATATGTCAGTCCTGCCATCCCGGGAATCAGTCTGGTGAACCTTTGCTGCACTCCCTCAATAGCAAGCACGTCCTTTCTCAGATTAGGAGACCAAAACTGCACACAGTACTCAGTGTGGTCTCACCAAGGCCCTGTACAACTGCAGCAAGACCTTCCTGCTTCTATACTCAAATTCCCTCGCTATGAAGGCCAGCATTGCATTTGCTTTCTTTACTGCCTGCTGAAAGTGGCAGTGCGTTCAAGGACTTGAGAGGAAAGGGAGGTTGGAGATGGGGTGATAGCTTGCATGGACTGAGGTGTCATGGGTTGTTTTTTTTTGAAGACGGAGTTGATGACGGCAGATGTGATGGGGAGGGGGACAGTACCCGAGGAGAGTACCGTTAACAATCTCAGTTAACATGTGGTCCAGTAAGGCAATTTAGGCGGTCAGCGGTTTAGTGGGAATAGGGTCAAAGGAGCATGCATGCATGTGGAAGCTGACCCCATCAATTTAATCCAGAGACGTGTGAGGTAATGCATTTGGGGAGGGCTAACAAGGAAATGGAATACACATTAAATGGTAGGATACTGAGAATGTAGAGGAACAAAGTGACCTTGGAGTGCATGTCCACAGATCCCTGAATGTAGCAGGCCAGGTAGATAAGATGGTTAAGAAGGCATACGGAATGCTTGCCTTTATTAGCCGAGGCATAGAATACAAGAGCAGGGGGGGGGTTATGCTAGAACTGTATAAAACACTGGTTAGGCCACAGCTGGAGTACTGCTTATAGTTCTGGTCACCGCATTATAGAAAGGACATGATTGCACTTGGAGAGGGTACAGAGGAGATTTACAAGAATGTTAGTGGAGAATCTAAGCTATGAGAAAAGATTAGATAGGCTGGATTTGTTTTCATTGGAACAGAGGAGGCTGAGGGGAGACCTCATTGAGGAGTATAAAATTGAGGGGCCTAGATATA